>NW_006203553.1:676268-723325 GCF_000334495.1 Tupaia belangeri chinensis
GGGCCGCCGAGCCTCCGCCCTGGGCACAGGCGCCGAGGCCAGGAGCAGCCACAGCAAGAGCAGCTGCCCGCGCCCCGCCGGCCGCAGCTGAGGTCGGGACACCCCGCTCCCTGCCTGCTTCGCCATTTCCCAAGTTCCTCACTCTGCACCCGCCACCGACCTAAGATGCCCAACTCCATGGCCACCTCCGCCAGCCCCCAGATTTAAGGGCAGAGCCTGGCGACCTCTCCACATACTCACCCAAACACCCTCCCGCCCCGCCCCCCGACGAAGGGAGGTCCCCAGCCCGACCCTCAGCAGGGAGCTACCCTACCTCTTGAAATCCTGGAAACCAGTGACCGGCAGACTGAAAACAGAGATCACCCACCCACGGCCCGAGTCAGGACCAGGAAAACACGCAGCCATATTTCAGTATTTCTCTTGGTTTTATTACAAAATAAGCAACAAAACAGTTTTAGAAAATTATTTTTTTGCTACATACCAATTAGAAGCTCACATAAAATGAGAAGCTAACAGTTTCCATGCGCTCAGCTCAGGGCGGGCGCAGGGTGCATTTCACAGCTGAAACTTACTGGTTCAAAATACTAAGTCATGCCACACCTTCACAAGCAGAGGGGGAAGGGGCAGTTCGTTTTTGCCAAACATTTGCTATATTTGAACTCTACCTAGCTTGAGTGACCCTAATGGCTGCAGGCAGTGACACAGATTAAAAGGGACTGGGGAGGGGCAAGGGATGTTGATAGAAAAGATTGAATAAAACTGCCCATTTCTGACAAGTTCAGGCTGTATAAACAAGGTTAACTTGGGAAACTCAGTTTCTAAAATGCCGTTACCTCCACATGCTGTTCACCCGGTCAACACTGACAGGGATCGATCACATCCCACAGCCACGCTCGACAGTGGAGCAGTGGATGGCCTCCTGTTCTGCTGCAGCCCACCACCCCCCACCTGAAACACTCCTGTGCCCTGCCAAGATCCCCACTAGCTGGAGGACTGGCGGAGCGGATCCTGGGGTTTTGTGACCAGGTCAAGTGGCTCGCTCTCTCTCTCTCTCTCTCTCTCTCTCTCAGGGTCTCTTACAATCTCTCTCTCAAAAGAAATAAATAAAAAAAAAATCTTACTGCTCAACTACTGAATCTACTATTTATTTATTTATGGAATCCTCTTAGCCCAGGTCAGAACACACTTATATGCAGAAAGGAGAAAAAAAAAGTTTGCTTCAGCTGAGAAGCTGGACCTTACCTTGGCACCCTGCCCATTGGTAACACCCCCACATTGCCCCGAGGTCAGCTGTACGCACACAACTCAGTACCCCGACACCCTCACAGAACCCGAAGGGCCAGGCTGTGTTTCCCAACCCGAAACTGACCTTGGAGAAAAATGGACAGTAAGTAGATCAGCCACAGGAATGACCACTTGAAATACCGTCACACATCATGGGTCGAGACCACGTCACTAAGCCTTATGGAAGGAGCACAATTTTTAAGTGTTTTTATTCCACGAAGAAAAACTAGAGTATTTTTAGTACATATGTATCCCCGCATGGACCCATTTAACCACTAACCTATACTACATCCCTGCTATTGTTTCTATTTGGTTCCATTTGATGAAAATATTCTAAATGAAATGCTTTGGTCACATAGGCACCTACTTCGGCTCACATTAAAACACTGTGGTGTAGGAACCACCAGATATTGCTAGACTCCCATCTAGTCGACTGCGGTTTGAGTCCTAGAGCTGGTGGCTTAAAACTCATGCCAGGTGTGTGTGCATGCATGCCCAAAACCCCAAGAAGAGAATGGAGAAGGGATTGTGGCCATCCCCGCAGGAGGTGATTTCTCACTTTCTGTGTCTCTGTTTCTCCAGCAAGTACACATATCCTATAGCAAAAATCTTTAAAAAAAACAAACAAACAAACAAAAAAAAAACAAACACTGAGATGTGAAACTGACCCGAAGGTAAGGTATGTATGACCACGGAAAGAACTGTGAACTAAGACTGGGGAGGAGAGTAGTTTGGGCTTCACTGGGATAACTATTTCTGATACTGGACCTCGCATTAACAATGTTCTAACTTGAAAGATTTAAGGACTTCCCAATTAGAATCCTTGTTTCCCCTTTTTCAAGATGAACAACCTAGATTATAAGTATGTTTAATTAACGGTTTCTCAAAAAAGACTTTACTGAATAAGACATAGCTTATTAGAATGGCGAACTGATGTAACCAGGAACTTGGCACAGGGTTTATTTAAAAAAAAAAGATATATAGGTAGATTTCTCATCATTTAAACTCCAAAAATATGACATCTCTTCCATGGAATCAGGAAATATTTTCTTTTTTATTTTTATTTATTTATTTATTGCCATAGGGAATGTAGACTCACCAAAAAGAGACAGAGAGAGGGAAAGTGAGAAATCACTCCTCAGGGGAGACGGCCACACCACTATCTCTTCTCCTCCACTCTCCTCTCATGATTCTGCGCACACACACATACCTGGTGTGATTTTCAAGTCGCTGGGTCCAGGGCACAAACTGTGGCATGGGCCATGTGGGATCCAACGCCTTAAAGCCACCATGCCACCTGCTGGCCTGAGTCAGAGGAAGCTCAAGGGGGTTGTAAAAGTTCCTGGTTTATTTTCATCGGATCCACATGACTTATTGTATACTCACTTCCAGGAGCCAAAGAACCTTCATCAGGACGATTTGAAGGTGAGAGCAGAGACAGAGGACTTTGGGAATTTGGAATGGCTTCTTGAAATCAGGACACTGGAGGATGTAACCGTCTGAGGACAATCATACACAAGACTATAGAACAGAGAGGGGCGATGAGAGGAAAGACAGATTCGATAGGGATTTTTGGGGGGTGAGGAAGGACAGCAGGACCACTGAGCCAAACTTAGTTTAAGTGAAGGACAGCCCCAGCTCAGTGTGGTCACAGAAAGTTCCAACTGTGACACGCATTCTGGGGAAACGACAGGGCCTGAAAGAACACAATTCCCTTCGAGCCGCTGAAGATTTTCTCACCAAGTGCTTTGCCTCCCCTTACATTTAGACTACCTGGTAAAAATGCTTCTCTTTGTCTCTCCTTCTAGTTACTAACTTTTCATTTAAAATGCAATAAAAGCTATAGATAGAAATAAACTACGTTCACGCTTCTCCTAGGGAACTCTAGTAAGTTTCTGGTACATAAATTAGACAGACAAATTTTCCTAGGGACGCTAGAAATATTAGGTTGTCAGAAAAGTCATTTCGTATTTTTCTACGCAAAAAAATGTGTCATGAGTTTTCAGACAAGCCAATAGTAACTTGTCAAATGGAAGAAGGTTGGCTCTAAAATTGGATGGGAAACCCGATGGGCTTGGTTCTTCTACCTGGGATCATCTGTAAGGCCGTGTTTCTATTTCTATGCCCCTTCCTCTCTCACTGAAAGAATAAGTACTCTGAGACTGTTTCGGTAGCGCTCCGCTGCTAAGGGCATGGAACTTCACCCCATTACAGGGTTCGATCCTGAAAGCACACGGGGTTTCATTCTGAAGGCAACACGAAGGGTAAAAAGAAAGCCAATCTCCTCAGCAAACAGTACACAGCACTTAAATTTAGTTGAAGCTGATCCGTTTCCAAAGAGCTGTGAAGCAGGGAATCCAGAAGCCCTCTCTGTGCAAACACAGCTGTTCTCCTGTCAGGAAAACTGGGGTCCAAGAGGTGAGCCGGATGAGCTACGAGCCGCCTCTTCCAAGCACCTCTTTATACTTAGCCAGAGAGCCCAATGTGTCACACATGTGAACAGTCACGCACTTCTCAACCCTCCACCCATTAAAATAACACCATTCCAAAAGGCGTGTCTGTCTGTTCTCAGCCGTGGGAACATTTAACCCTGATAAGCCCATCCGCGGGCCGACACAGACAGGGGGCTGGTATGACTGTCACCCCCAGCTCCAGAACCTGGGGCCCAAACACACCTAACAGAGTAGATTCCACGCCTGGCTGATGAACTGGGGCTACATTACTCCCCATCCCTTACGAGAGGGCCTCAGCTGCTCTGTGATGAGTTCTTCCCAGGGATTCTGGCCTGAGCGTCAAAACGGCAGCCCCCAGGCTCAGACGCTCAGAGCAGCCCGCAGAATGTGCCCTGGCCCCCCCACTACCCCTGCCCACTTCACAGACCAGGCCATAAACACAGACAGGATACACCTGGACGACTGGCCTAAGATGCTGATCCGGGACTGAAAACAAAGACAAAGAAATTCAAACAAGGTCAAGGAACTAAAACTTGCTTGGGGGTGAAAATGGTCTCCAGACCTCCCCGGAGAGGAGTTGCCAAGGTCCCCAGCCCTTCAGGAAGGACCTGGCGTGGTTAGACACCAGGCGAGCTGCTCCCTGCTGCATGTGCCTACAGGTCGAACCCAGAGCTTTTCCCAAGGTAAATCCACTGCATTGGGATCACACGAAAGCAGCCAGCAGGCCAGGCCCCTCCCCAGAGCAGCCACCGGACGTGAGCACACCGGCCTGCAGAGGGCCTCCCACAGGGTAGAGAGATGGACGCTCGGCCGGGCTCTCCCTTCCACCTCCCTCCAGGGCACCGCGGCTCATCACACATCAGAGGTCCGTATGTTCTCATCGTCAAGGTTGAACATAAACGGCTTCTCCTTGCGCTGGGGCTCCGACCTGTGCCTGAGGCGCGAGCCTGGCAACCCGCCAGCAATCCCACTCTCCCCAAGTCGAGGTGCGAACAGAGAGTCCTCCAGAGTCTCTTCAGCTGGAAGCAGCTTCTCCCCGGCCTGGGGGACAGGTGTCCAGGGCTGCCATGAGGAGGCGACCGAGGGGGCTTTGCAGAGAGCTCTCTTTTCTTCCACAGGAGGACGCCCCCTCCCCAGGGCAGAGTTGGGCCCTCCTGAGAGGACAGAACTTCCAGGCCGAGTCAAAGAAACGGATCGAGAAAAGGACATTTCCTACAAAAATAAGAGGGAAGAAAAACACAAAGGAAAGTCAGGGTGTTTCCTGACGATGTTCACCCCAAAGGCCCAGGACAAGGGGCTCATCCCCAGGACCACATCTCCCCTGTCCAGAGATACGCATGGACAAAACTCAACCCTCCACAGAATCCACTCCGGGTGTGTCAGGGTCGGCCTGACAGCCAGATATGTAGGACACATGGGAAACCTTATTTCTCTATCCGATCTTACCTCACCTCCTCCAACAACCAAATAGGAAAAAGAAAAATTTGTACCAAATCAGCAGACACAGAAAAACAAGACACCCCAGGGCTCGGCTACACCTAGGCAGGGCGGCTTGCCTGTGTCACCAGACAAAACGAGCCTGCTCAAGGGGGATTCAGCTCTCAGTTGACACTGTGCGACAGGAAGGAAGCAACTTACCCTGGGGTGGCACCTGAGAGCCTGGACAGCCGCCCCGATCTCCTTAATCCAGCTGTGCATGTCTTCTGGACTGTCCGCCTGCAAAACACCCACGGCCCTGACACAGACGCTCTGGCTCTGTGATTTCAGCTTGCAAGTCTCTGATGCAACTTCGAGTCCATCAAACCACACCATTAGAGCTGGAAGGCCTCTCAGAAACCGTCTAGGCCAGAGGCATCCAGGCTTCTGGGGACATCGCTTTCCTGCAAACCCTATTTGACACCCAATAAATAAAACAGCTCCAAGTAGAACTGTTCTGAAGTGGAGCTGTTTGGGGGGCAGGGGGCTGAACACACATTCCCTGGGGAAGTACCTCACCCTCTGCAACACAACTGCCCTGGCCGAGCCTCCACACTTGCAGAATGGGAAACGCAGGCCCAGACAGTCCAAGCTCAAGGTTATGGCTAGTCTAGCCTGGAGTTCTCCTCACCTGCAAGGTAATCACCTTTCCACGATCACTCTGTACACGCATCCCACTTTCAATTCCAGCTGCATGAAAGCCAAATCGTTCTTCAAACCCTCCCAAAGACGCATTATCATATGTATTCTCTCCAGGGAGGGGCATTTCTCAAAGCATAAACCCCCCAGGTCTATCTGGCCTCAAGCACTGTGGGTCTTGGAGAGCCAGGCTTTGCCACATGAGGGGACTTCTAAACGTTTCTGGGGAAATGAAATGCAAGTGTGAGTTTATTGTGGTGCAAAAAAAAAAATGCCAAATCTATGCATGGCTTTGTAATAATATGCATTTTTCATGAACTTTTGGAAGCCCCTGCAACAACACTGAGAGGTTCCAAGTATTCCCCCCAGAAACAACCCACCAGCCCCAGAAGAGGGCAGCAGCAGCTTTAAGAAGAACCGGAGGAAAATTAAGAGGCCCAGCCAGCCACCCCACTGTGAGGCCTCTGGGTGCCTTCCAGCTTCACAGGGTGGAGTTCAAGAGAACTTAGCAAAGGCGTCCTGGGGGCCCTGCTTGGTGTGGTATCCAGGGCAGGGCCCGGCAGCGGTGCCAGGACTGAATCCCTGCCCTCAGGAATCGACATCTGTTAGCCTCCCTCAGTCCCCAGCACTGTCCCTGAACGGCCCCACCCAAACACACAAGCGTGCGTGTGCACGTGCAGACGGGTGTGCAGACACCACACCCCAGCCCTCAAAGTTCGACAATCCTCCCCTTGCCCTGTCCCCAAAATGAGTCCTTCTCTTTGCATCCTATCAGGTTAAAACACGAGCAGTTTTACTTGAGAAATCCTCAGATTCACACCCCTACCCTTTTCTATCACTTCCAAAGCAGCCCTCCCAGGTTAGAGGTGTGCAGGAGACACTTGCAAAGGAAGACCTGTCACACCTGGCACGCTGGGTCGCCAGGTCTGAAAGGGTCAGCGACAGGTGCCCCAGGGGAACACCTCTCATGTGCGCTGCACCTGCAAATCGCTCGCCCTCTCTCCCCTTGACCTTCTCCGGCTCCCTGATGATTTCATGGTTTCCCAAGAAAAGAAGCAAATCCATCTCCGGCCCAAAAAGAAACCGGCAAGGTCAAGATCTACTGACCTTGGAGCGCTCATAACATTTTGTAAACCTCAAATACACACAATCAAATTTATTTTTGAAAAGTTAGAAAAGAAAAAGGTCTCCAAAGTCCTTCCAAAGGCTTTGGACTAACGTCAGAGCTGGCCTGTCCCACAGGCAGGACGACGGGAGGATGAAATGAGCTGGATTAGGGAAAAGGGGTTGGCGACACACAGAGGGGCTCTGCACAGAGGTTCCTGAGGTCCCTGCTGTTTTCACTGTTCCTGTCTGACGGGAGGGAAGCAAGCAGAGCCGTAACCTCCATTGTGTGGAAGTGTCCATTGCCCCCTCCCTGAGACCTGTCTCCAGTTCCTCTTTCTCCACCTCCAGATAATTCCTACCTCAGAGGGATCAATTAAGGAAACCTATTTGGAAGAGAAAAGGGTTATTTTCAATGTGAGTAAAATGGAGATCATTGTCAGTAGGAGAAAAGCATTTATTAGCACTCTCCCTGGAGGAAAACAAAAGATGATTTGGTAGGGGGATTTAGAAGACAGGGAAACGGGAGATGGAGGGAGGAGTCCAGCGAGAGACCAACATCACAGAGGAGCCCTGACATCGTCATGACAATCTAGCAATCCTCTCCAGGGGTGTTAGCCACCTCTACGGTCCTTCCACCGCCCTGGCAAAGACAGACCCCACCCCATCCCCACAAGCCACAGGCCACCCGCTGAATCCCAGAAAACCGGCACCACCTGATTTAATGCCTGGGTCCTCAAGCCCCAGAACCCCAAGGCCAGCTCTCACTGCGGGGTGACTACCTAATGCAGCCGCTACTTTGTTCCTTTTCCTATCTGGACATAATGAGGCCTTGTAAAAAACAACATAGAAAATAAATGTTGAAAAATTAAAATCACCACAAAATTCTAACAATAACCACTGGTGTTTTGATAAAATGTTTTCCAGTCTTTTTTGTTATTCATTTCTTTTTCCTAAATAAAAAGATAGGTTTTTTTCCTTAGATCTTGCTGGAGAGAGAGAAAGGGAAAGTGAGAAATCACTCCCCAGAGGAGATGGCCACACCACAATCCCTTCTCCTCCACTCTTCTCTGAGGATTCTGGGCATACTCTCACGTGTGCACTGCATGATTTTCAGGTGGTGGGGTCTGGGCCTCGAACCAAGGTCATCCATGTGAGAGTCTAAAACCTTCACCACCACGCTACCCGCTGACCTTGATATATTATATCTTGATTTTTTTTTTTTAATTTTGTGGTAAGGCACATGCACTTGCTGGAGAGAGAGAAATCACTCCCAGGGGGTGGCCACACCACAGTCTGTTCTCCTCTTGGGATTCTATGTACACACACACATGGCCCCAGCATGTTTTTCAAGCCACCGGGTCTGGGACTCAAACTGCACAGTTAGTAATGCAGGATCCAGCCACCTTAACTCCACACCACCTGCGGCCTTAGTTTGTTTTTTTCCCTATGAATAATTTAAATGTTCTTCCATATTATCATACATCTGTGGAAGCATTTTCAATGGGCCTCTGTGGATATACTACAGTTTACTCCTCCGGCCCTCCTAAACGTTAGATGGTTAGATGGTTTTCATTTCTCTTCTTGTATTATGCCTCTACTCCCACCTTTGGGATTCCATAGCTCTCAGGGAGACAAGATTAAACAGTACACGGCCTTTTACGACCCTTGATACATCTGGCCAGATAGATTTCTGGCTAACAATGGACACTGTCTTTAATAACAACACATTTTTTTATGCACACCCTTGCCAGAATGGAATATTATAATTTTTAAAACCTCTAATATGATAGGCAAAACAATTCAATCTTTCTTAAAATATTTAGTAATTAATAGAGATGTAAATTGTTTACTAGTCATATTCTTCCCTAATTCTCCCTGTTTTGTTTTGCATTGTTTGTTTTAATTCGAGGGCATGTTCTTTTACCCCAGGAATGTGGGACGCAGAGGGCAAAAGAGGAGAGGAGAGAACCTTCTGGTAAATGTATGTAAGAACACAGATGACACGCTGTCTCCTGAACATCGCCTGGCTGGGTTCCATGTTTCACAAATGACTGTCTTAGGTCCAAAGCTCTCCTGAACTCACACCCAGCACCACCACCCACTTAACAAATCCCTCTTTGGCATGGCCGACATGCCAACATCGGCTACCCAATGGTCTTCACCGCTTGTCCTCTTGGGTGTCCCACGGGCCCCATAAATTCAGAACAGCCCACACTCAGCCTGTCTCTCCTCTCCGCAGTCCCTCCTCCCCACTCCCACCTATCGCAACCACAGGAGCTCTCGGCTGCCCGAGGCTCGGGAAATACATGGGCATCGCCCTTGCCTCTCCGCTCCCTTCGCCCAACCTTCTTTCAAGTTTTGCAAAGTCCATTTCTTTGAAAAAAAAATTTAAGCAATTTTTGCTAAAGGGGTACATGCACTTGACTGAGAGAGAGAGAGAGAGAGAGAGAGAGAGAAAGAGAGAGAGAAAGAGAGGGAAATCGCCATCCCCCGCCCAGGGGAGGATAGCCGTGCCACAATCTCTTCTCCCCTATCCTCCTCCCAGGATCTTGGGCATGCGTGCACACAGGCCTGGCATGTTTCAAGCCACCAGGTCCGGGACGGGACTCAAACCGTGGCCAGACATGTGGGAGTTCAGAGACGTAACCACTGAACATCTGCTGGTCCCCCCTTTGCTGTATCTTAGCATTTCCACTTTTTTACATGCATGCTAGTTCAAGGTTCCTTCGTCCTTCACCTAAACTGTGACAGCAGTCTGAAAGTGGCCTCTGCCCCTGTCCTAACTCTGTCCCCCCTGCCCTCCACACTACCCTGGGCCGGGCACACCCCGGAAAGGGCTGGCTCCACTCAGCTCCATCCATGGGTGAGGAAAACAGGCCCTGAAAGAGCAATCCAATCCTGAGCAGGTCACGCCCTGGTGGACCTGCTGGGGGCGCTCTCGGGTACAACACAAGGCACGCAGGCTCTCCCCCGCGCTGTCCAGCCTCCTCATTCTCCCTGTTTCTGTCTTCTCCAGGTTGTTTCTGATATGTCTATTCCTTTTACCTGGGCCACACCCCCACTGCCCCAGTGTAGACATAGCTTCCTTCGGAAGCCTTCCCTGATCTCGAGTCTGGCTGAGCTGCCCTTCTGCGAGTTCCCCTGGCATCCAGAACGCACTCTCACCGCCTCAGTAGCGCTTACCACACTACTTTTCATTTTTATTTCATGTCCCTGCACCCCGTTTGGGGAAGTTGTTCATACTGTGATAAATTTAGAGTCTTTGTCACATCCTGCACTGCATGCCAGGTTCACTGACCTCCAGTGTCATTTCCACGTGCACCTGTTAAGGTTTGCCTTGTGCCGCGCAGTTCTATGTCCCACACCCACACAACAGTCTCTCGCAGAATAGTTCCACGACCCAGCAATCTCCCTGTGCTTCTTTATCTAACACTCCCTCTGCACCCCATCACACAGTTTGGGGGCTCTACTGTAATTTCTGATTTACACATAATCTTTGTGGGGTTTAGTATCTTTTTTTTTTCTTTTAGGTTTCTGCCATTCGGTTCCTGTGCTTGCCAGAGAGAGACAAAGGGAGACAGAAATCCCTCCAAGGGGAATGACCATGCCATAATCCCTTCTCCAACATTCTGCTTTCAGGATTTGGGGCACACAGGCACATGTGCCCAGCATGATTTTCAAGTCACCAGTCCAGGACTCAAACTGTGGTCAGCCACGTGGGAGTCCAGTGCTTTAATGACCACGCCACCTGCCGACCTCTGCGGTATCATTTTAAAAGTATGTATAACCTGTATACCAGCCAAATCAAAGGTATAAATATATTTACCAGCTTCATCTTGAACATGACACTATGTTGTGGACATTTGAAATTCACTCTGCAGGGTGTTTTGGAAGTACACATGAAATTGCAAACAACACCCTCCTCTACTGCAGTACCAGCTCCTAGCCCCGGCCCTTGCCTCCAGGTATTCATGCGTCTTTGTTTTGTAGAGAATTTGGAGTTAGCAGATAGCGTAATGGCTATGTCGCTGGACTCCCATGTAGTTGACTGTGGTTCGTGTCTCGGACCCGGTGGCTTAAAACTCACACTGGGCACATGTGCGTGCGTGCCCAAAATCCCGAGAGGAGAACGGAGGAGAAGGGATTGCGGCATGGCCATCCCCCCTGGGGGGGGTGATTTCTCACTTTCTGTCTCTGTCTCTCTCTGTCTGGCGAGCGCACGCGCCCTAGAGCGAAAACCTCTCCAAAAAAAAAAAAGATAGAATTTGCCTTAGAGCACATGTACTCCAGAAAGAGACAGTGAGAGGGAAAGCGAGAAATCACCCTCAGGGGATGGCCATACCACTATCCCTTCTCCTCCACTTTCCTCCCAGGGTCTTGGGCATGCACACACTCACCTGTTACGAGTTTCGCCACCAGGTCCAGGACTCGAACTGTGGTCAGCCATGTAGGAATCCAACATAACCACTATGCCATCTGCTGGTCCCTCCTATGTCTTTCAACCAAGTTCTCCTGCTTCTATGCTATCAAATCCTCTGGCTTCCACTAATGGGCGAGGACACTTGTCATTGCTCAGTGGGGACACAGCGAGGACACAGTGACTCTGCTGAGCGCTGTCTTTGAGGTTCACTTTGTCTCAGATGATATGAGGCTGTGTAGTATTCCCTCACAATTCCTCCTTGCTTGACTCTCTCTGTCTTGGTTTCGGGGTCTGTTGAGTTTAACTCTGTGTCCCTGGCCTGAGACCAGATGCCAGCACACTGCGGATACTCTCCAAACGTGTTAAATGCAAGAACTAGAAGCAATCTGTGTACCTGCGGGTTAAGCCTGGTCCCTGAGTGGCGACAGTGCAGGCGAGGAAGTAGCTCTGACACCTCCAGCACTCCTTTCCCCAGCTCCAGCTTGCACCCAAGCCTCTCTCCACCACCTCTCCCAGGTGGCATAAGCTTGTCTGAACGACTGTGCCCACAGGTGACCACGCAGCTATTGGGCTCAGACCAGAGCTACCATCCAGGAAACAAGAGGCGGGGTGTTTAATGGGACACAGCACTCAGAGCAGTAAAGAAACGGGGCTGCAAACCCTGAGAGCTTCGGCAGGGAAGCCCGGGAAGGAACCCACGCTGACGTGTCCTTTCTAGCATGAGGACTCAGCATCCCCGCCATGCTTAGCTGAGGCCCTCTCTGAGGACGCTGAGCAGGCTGGCTTGGGGACTTGGCCCTGAACCTACCTAGGCCCCACTGGGAAACGTGCCTCTCTGGCTCCTGCCAGTTCAGAAGGGGTTGGGAGCAGCCCAGAGCCATGGGTGGAGGGGAGAGGCTTCTGACCGGTGAACCGTCGGAGCCTACACAATGGCTCTCCCTGTGCAGCTGGCTGTGCACCTGGCACCGCGCAGGGCTGGGTGCCTCTGTCCTTCCGCACACAGCACCGTCCACACAGAGAGCAGCCTTACGAATGCCCCGGAGGAGAAGTGAAATCACCGAAGGTTCTCCTTTTCTCTGCTTAGCTGGAGCCCAGCAGCTGAGGGCGGCTGCTACAAAGGCACGCCCGGCCCCCACCCCCACCCCCACACCATGGCTCAACCTGCTTTTATCATTTGATGGTTGGGAAGCTTTTGGCAAACATCCTGTTTAGAATAAAATGGGACTCAGACCGACTCTCAGGGCTAAATTTACGGCCTAGAAACTTCATGCAAACGCAAAGAGAGAGCAAAGAGCAGGACGGGCCGTGAGCACAGCGGGCACAGCCTCCACCGCCGGCGACTTCGCACAGTGAGGGCTTACCTGCACGTAGAAGGTCCTGGAGCTTGTTATGATTTCAAACAGGTTGTCCCTCATTAGCAGATCACTAGACAGAGGAAGAGAAAGACAGTGAGCGCATGCTCGGAGGCACGCAGACACCCGCCCTAAGTCGGGGCGCTTCCAGCCATTCCTCCTTCAGCCCCTGCCTCGGAAGACATTCCAGGGGCTTCTTTAAGCCTCACTTCCCAGAGGGTCGCAGAGGTCTGCCAGCCTCATGGAGCCTGTCGGCCACACTACCCTCGGCTCTAACACACAAAGCTCCTGGCCTCAAAAACCCCGCCTCACACCCAGCTCCCCTCATCCTTTCCTTGTCTCCCAGGGCCGGGTGTGCAGGAGGGCTTTGTGTGCAGCGGTTCCTCGAGTGCTTCTAGCACGAGACTGCGTCCGATCTTCATAGCGGCGCAGCGAGGCCCTGCTGGGCGTCCGCAGCTTCAGGAAGAGGAAACTCAGGCTCTGGGAGTCTAGGCGCCCTGTCTGTGGTGCCAAGGATTCCAACCCAGACTCTGGAGCCTCAGGCTGTGACTACTCATTGCCATGTGCCTCCCCTAAAGGAGCCCACTCCCCATTTCCAAAGCCTCCCTCTACCCTGCGGGCAAGCCCATCAACTTCATTCACCCCCTTCCTCACTGCACTGGCCCAGGAGACAGGCCTAAAGAGGACATGGGGGGGGAGTGGACTACCTGAAGGTGCTGTCCACTGGTGGGGGTTTGGGAAGAGAAACCCTGGCAAGTGGGAGGAAGGCGCTGAGGCCCAGAGGCAAACTCTGGTATCCCACACGAGCATCCAGTCCTTGTGGGAGGGACCCAGCTTCCCCACTCCCGACGGTTCCACTTGTGATTTTTCTGACTTTTCCATGGGGCAGAAGCAATGCACATTTAGAAACTGCGCTTCCAGGACTCGTCTAATCACTCGCTTTTCATCTCTAGTACGGGACTTGGTAAAGGACGTGGGGCCCACACGTCGTTATAGAGAGGGCCTCGTGAGAGCTGATCTGGGCAACTGCAGGCTGCCCGAAGTGAGCTGCTCGTGCTCCGGGCTTAGGCATAGTCTAAGCATCTTTGACTTCATGATGCTTTCGATTTACGATGAGTTGGGACGCACGCAACCCCATCGCAGTCAAGGAGCGTGTCAACATAAGGGGTAAAAGGTCATTCCTACCCAATAAAAGAACAAACAAAGCCAGACGCAAGTGGGCGTTAGAGTGTGTGGAGCACATCTGAGTTAGAATAAGCCCACAAACGGACGGATCACAGGCAGGGCTGGCTTTGGGAAGGAAGATTTGGAGGGGACTGGCAGGTCTGGCCAGGGCCATGGGCTCCGGGCAGAGGTGGAACGTGAAATTAAAGAGCCCCGAGGAAGGGGACAAGTCCTGACTCTGCGCAGGGAAAGGTATCTGGCACGGGGAGGGTGTAGCTCCCAGTGTAAAATGGAGATGTGGAGCCCCCTTTGCCGGGCGGGTCATCACAAAGAACAACCATAAGGTACAGAACAATCTCGTGTGTGGCTCAGAACACATTTTGCAACTGCCTTTGTTACTTTCTGAGAGTCTGATCAGTGGCCCTGCACACCGGCTAAAACGGTTTAACCTCTTAACTACCCATGCGTGTACGTGCAGTCACGTAGCCACCCACCGTGGAGGGGAAGCAAAGCAGCTAGGAAACCCCCACCCCTTTCACACCCTGTTCTCAGGCCGCAAGCTGCCTCTCCCGTCAACTTGGTTCAACAAATGTTTGCTGATTACTCAGAGCCTAAAACCAGGCTGAGCCCTCAAGAGGCCTGGAGGCTGCAGAGGCCTGGGGGCTCCCTTCCCAGCTACTACAAGTCTTCAACTCCCTCACTTCTTATTTCATGTTTTTACTTTTTAATTCTTTTTTAGGTTTTGCCATACTGCATGTACACCTACCAGAGAGAGAGACACACAGAGAGAGGGATAAAGTGAGACCCCCCCCCACCGAGGATGGCCATAATATAGCCATTTCTCTTCCATTCTCCTCTCAGGATGTAGGGCATGCACGCTCACATGTCAGGAACGATTTTCAAGCACCTGGGTCCAGGACTCAAACCGCAGTTGGCCACGTGGGAGTCCAACACCTTAACCACCATGCCACCTGCTGGCCCCTTTTCTTACTTCTTTTACTCAGAGTTTGGTGTGATTCTGACAAAGGTAGAGGTTGAGGGAAGGTCAAGGCACTCACAGGGTTGAACCCTACCCTGCCTCCCCACGCTGCCCCAGCATGCTCGGCTGGTCTCACCTCTCCTTGGGCCTTCCAGGTCAGGAGCCATCAAGGCTCTCCAAGGGGCTAGTCATGCCCGGTCTGCCCTCTGCCCTCTGCCCACTGCCCAGCTCCGGAGCCACACTCCCAGGACTTTCATCTACAGCTACCTCCATGCACTGTAAACTGTCATGGGAAACCGCCCCAGTCTTCAACTGCCGTGGCCAAGACTCAGCTCCGCGTTTCTGTCCCAGCTTCCCTGGCCCACAGCGTTTCCCTGGACGAGCACCCCAGGCCTTCGTGAGAGCGGGCTGCCTGATGTGGACGGCCACCCTGATGAGTGGGGGCTCTCCACGCAGCCCATGGGAAGGAGACACAGCACAGAGCTCCTCAGGACTGCCAGCGGATGGTGGCCAGAGAGAGGACTTCTAGGTGGCCAGAAACCCCTGGAGTTTCAGCAGCTTAGTTCTCGGGACGTCTGTGGTGGTGGTGGATGTGGGAGACCACTTGCCGGCTCCCAAACTCGTCCTACGAACCATGGCACTTGGAAGGTAACCATTTCCCCACAGAAAGAAAAACGCATTAAAAAATACTTGTTCTGGGGCCAGCAGTTAGAGTAATGGCTATGTCGCTGGACTCCCACATAGTCAACCGCAGTTCATGTCTCGGACCCAGTGGCTTAAAAAACTCATGCCAGGTACGTGTACGTGCGTGCCCAAGATCCCAAGAGGAGAATGGAGGAGAAGGGATTGCGGCGTGACCATCCCCCCTGGGGGGTGATTTCTCGCTTTCTGTCTCTCTGTCTCTCTCTGTCTGTCTCGTGAGCGCACCCGAGAAAAAACCTTTAAAAAAAAAAAAAAAAAAAAAAACTTGTTCTTTGGGCCAGCCAGTCGTGTGGTGGTAAGGAAGCTGGATCCTACACAGTTGACTGTGTGGTTCAAATCCCGGGCTTGGCGGATTGAAAATGACCTTCAAAAACGACACCAAGCACATATGTGCGTGCACCCGACACCCCAAAGGAGAGAGAGATGGAAGAGCAAGGATTATGGTGTGACCGTCTCCCCTGAGGAGCGCTTTCTCTTCCCCATCTGCTTCTCCCCAGCGAGCACACACACCCATTAGTGAATTTTTAAAAATAAATCCTCATTCTTCCTGCTCACTGGGAGTCACAGAGAGATGCTGTGAATTACCCGTGTTCATGGGGCACCAGGTTGAAAGGCGGAAAAGAGCGAAGGCCTACGAAGGCCTACAGTGTTCAGGAAAGCGGCTCCACCCCGCAGGGCCGGGCGAGCGCGGGGAGCCAGACCTAGGCACAGCGCCTGCTCTAGCCGGTCCTCCTGGGACTGGCATCTGAGTCTAGCCTCGGAAGCCGCTGAGCTCTGCTCTCTTCTTGGTTTGGGCATTTTTTCGTTTTTTGTTTTTTCTCCACCAGAAATGATCAATAGGTTTAACACATGAGGAGCCAGGGCGAGGCGATGGTAAGAGGGTTCCCTGAGGCATTAGGGCTTTGAAGATGAGGACTCTGAGTAGGGCCTTCAAAGGGAAAATATAGAGAGACTGAAGGGGACCAAGGAAGGTTCTGGGCAGGGAAGAAGCAGAGACACTTACCCAGACTTGACCAGACACTCGTGCGTCTTGAGGACGTCCTTGAGAAAGATGGTGCGCAGGGGCTCTCGGTCCTGGCGGCACAAACAGAGAACGGGGTCAAGGAGAGACGCTCATCCCGGTCGAGCCGGCCAGCTGGCTGGCGACCCTTCGGAGATGTCTGGCCAAACCACGCTGGCCAACAACCTGGTCTCGAAATAATCAAGGGGGGAAAGTCTGAAACGTTCCAGGTTCCTGACCCACGCACAGCTCGCTGTGAGGAGCGAGGACGTCGTGGCCACTTCCTGCCACTGCGAAGATGATCACCCGAACGGGGGGACCAGGCAGGTGCCTGTGCAGTCTGCGTGTGTGCCCGTATCTCTGCTCACACCCACCCTCCCGCAGGAGTACATTCACACACCTCTGAGCACCCAGGACCTCTCAGAGGGGCCCATGGGGCCAGCAGGTGGCATGGTGGTTAAGGGCGCAGACTCCCACATAGTCGGCCGCCGTTCGAGTCCTGGACCTGGTAGTTTGCTTTCTTACTTCTTCTCTCTCTCATTCAGTCTGTCCCTTTCTATTCAACTAAATAAAAAGAGTTAAATAAAATAATTCTTTTTTAAAAAAAGGAGAGTGACCACAAACCTGCTCGCACTTGAAATAGCAGATGGTAAAGTCATCGAGGGCAAAGAAGCGCCGTTTCCAGCTCTTCCGCTGAAATAAGAGAGAAAGCAGGACGTTCGGGACCCTCCCCAGCACTGCAGAAGGCGTGGCCCACGAAGCCAGGCTCCACAGTCAGCCAGCGCTGTGGAGGCCTCCTCAGAGCAGGGCGGTACCTCGACACAGAGCTGCTCCCAGCTCTCGCTCTGCTCCACCCACCCCCGCTGGCTCTGGAGGAGCCCACGGAACAGGATCCGGCCTCCGACACTCACCACGTTCCCTTGCTTCACGCAGTAGCCGCTCTTGATGAGGGGGGGGCCAGGGGGAGCGCGGCAGCCCGTGGTGGGGATGTAGCTCTGAGACCTCCGCAGCAGGGCGTGGGACCCCTGCTCGCCCCCTTCCTGCCCATCTCCACCATTCTGCAAGGAAAGAGTCCCATAGCACCAGCCCCGCCCTCCCTCACAGCAGCCAGAGGAGGAGAACCCAGGAAGCCAACAGTACTCTGCCCTGGCGGCTCTCCACTAGGAGCTTCTACACAGCAGGTCTGGGGAGGTTGGCCAGACCCGGAGAAACGGAGGGCAGAGCTCGCACACAGAGCAGCAGGCACCCACCTGGAGGAGGACGGATGGCGGGGAGGTGCCAGCAAGGCCATGTCCCAGGTCTGGTGCCACTCCGAAGGCTCTGCCTCGGCTTCTGCACCGCCCTCGCCGCACCCACTCTGCTCGGCATGTTCCTGATGGCCCATCTGCACCAGCCCCCTCACTGCCACCCACACTGTCCTGGAACACACCTCCCGCCTGTCGCTGGCACGCAGACCCTGCCGCCCCCACCACCCACCCCGCAGCCCAGCCAGCCCCAGTACCTGGTTGATGGGCGTGTGCACCACCACCCCTCCGATGATCTCAGTCTTGTAGGCCACCTGTGGCTTCTTTTCCGGGGCCGGAGGTGCAGTTAGGCTTTTGAGCACTTCGGTGGCCAGGGGCAGGCTGCCGGCTTTGGGTACCTGAGGAAACGCAGTATGGTCAGTGGGGAACAGGAGGCTTGGGGAGAGTGGGGAGCCAGGTCAGGATGGGAGGGTGCTAAGATATTCTGGTCAGCTCTCTCCCCTCTCCAGCCCTCCCAGGACCCAATCTTAACATGGGAACACAGCTAGTAACCCCTTCCACACACACGTGCACAGGTCCACATACATACACATGTGTGCGCACACACACACAAATTCACTGAGCACCTGGTCTGAGCCAGTCCCTCCCTGCCTAGAAACCAAAGCTAAAACTTCAAGTACGACGGACGAACTTCAAGTCCATCGAAGCACGACTCAAGAGGAGACTCCTAACCCGCAGAGTGATTTTGGACGGTGGTGAGCATGCAGAGAACCGGCAGAGAGGGAGCAGGGAAGGGCCTGCCCGGCCTGGTGTGGCAGAGGAGGAGAGACGGAAACAGCGGCTGGGAGGGCAGAGAGGAGCCAGACCATGAAGTTAGCAGAAAGCCTACCAGGCAGGTGGAACAGGTCGAAACACATGTGTGGAGCGCAGGTTAGCCAGGCCACCCCGCAAACAGCCATCCCCAGAACACAGGGGGCTGCAGTCCCCTCCTGCAGGCGCACACCCCCAGGAAGGAAGTCAGCAGACTCTAAGCTGCCCCGTGTCACCCAGCACTGCTCACAGCAGCCGAGATGTGGAATCAACCTAGGTGCCACTGCCAGATGATGGACAAGGGACGTGTGGCATGGGCACGATGGGACGTCACTCAGCACAGAAAAGGATGAGGTCCTGCCATTTGGGGAACACGGATGAGCCCAGAGAACATAACATCGAGGGAAAGGGCCCAGGCACAGAAAGAGAAAAATGGTGTGTTCTCACACATGTGGAAACTAAAACAGGGGACCGCGCAGAAGCAGAGTGTAGGACAGTGGCCACCGGGGCTGGGAAGGCAGGCTGCGATAAGAGAGGTTATTAACAGACACAAAATAATGGCCGGGGAAGAGGAGCAAGTGCCAGCCTCCCATAGCACAGTAGGTCACGACAGCTAAAAAAGCTCAAAGTCCTTTACAGTATATTTCAAAATAGCTCAGAGAGGATTTTAAGTGCTCCCCACCCCAAGTGATGGCGTGCTGCCATGACAGGTCGCTAACTACCCAGGGTGGTCTTGACCTCTCCCTAACACCTGAGTGACCTTCAGCAGATCACCGAACCTACTGAGGCCTGAACGGGCTCGTGAAAACATCAAAGAGAAATAATATTGATGTCATAAGTTCGGTTCTCAAATGATAGAGTATACACATGCACACACTTCAGAAACACAAATGAAAATATAAAAGCATCACGGCCACTAGCACAGATGGTACTGACATCTACAAACAGCGCCCTTCGGGAAGAACACGGTCCTTCAGCTCTTCCCAAATGGACTTACACTGGTCCAGCTGATGTGGTCCCCCTCATGGGCTGTGTCAGCTGGAACCCACAGGCTGGAGGCTGCAAACCGGTGGCTGACCGGCCGGCTCTGCCTCAACTATGTTTTATTTGTCCCGTGCAGGGTGTTTTGTTTTTTGTTTGTTTGTTTGTTTGTTTTTTGAGAGGTCTTTCGCTATAGGGCGCGTGCGCTCGCCAGACAGAGAGAGACAGAGAGACAGAAAGTGAGAAATCACCCCCCAGGGGGGATGGCCATGCCGCAATCCCTTCTCCTCCATTCTCCTCTCGGGATCTTGGGCACGCACACACACGCGCCCGGCGTGAGTTTTAAGCTACAGGGTCTGGGATGCGAACCGCGGTCGACTACGTGGGAGTCCAGCGACATAGCCATTACGCTAACTGCTGGTTCCCCGGTGCAGGGTGTTTTTCAAAGTATTTCTAAAATTTGAGTTATTTCACATACACACACACAAAAAAAATCTACCTGTCAGATGTCGCTTGTCATTTCTATTGTCACTTTCCTTCCTCCTTGCTCACATTACTCACTTATACTGGAGTCTGCAAACTGGTGAAACCTTTTCATTTTGTACAATAAAAAAAGAGAGGCTAGAGCAGTAAAGTCGTTTGCCCCAAGCCACGATGAGCCGCTGAACGGGTGAGACTAAACCCTGATCCCAGCCCACAGCATCACGCCTCCACGCCTTCCTACGTCCACACAACACCCCACCCTGCGTCCACCTGCCAGGGAGGTGAGCACAGAGCTCGTGAGCAGAGGAAAGTTCTCTTCCACTTCTACAGGCTTCAGAGTCAGAAAGACCTAAGACCCCAGGCCCTTCCCAGAGCTCTCAGATGGATGAGGACTACAAGAAAGGGACTGAAAGTGATAGTGTTTGGTGTCTGTTCAAAGCAGTAAGACCAGCGTGACTGTACTGGGTCTCTGGAAAGAAAATGAGACCCTCTCAGGACCAGCAGATGGTGTAATGGCTATGTCACTGGACTCCCACGTAGTTGGCTACAGTTCGAGTCCCAGACCTGGCAACTTAAAACTCATACCTGGTACATGTGCGTGTATGCCCAAGATCCCGGGAGGAGAATGGAGAAGGGACTGAGGCATGGCCATCCCCCTGGGGGGGTGATTTCTCACTTTCCTTGTCTCTTCAGTGAGTGCATGCACCCTACTGCAAAAAATCTCTCTTTAAAAAAAGAAAGAAAGAAAAAGAAAAAAAAATGAAACCCTCTCTTCCGGGCCTGAGTACTCAGCTGACATATACCAAGATGACCTCTGCCCCTATGTCTATGAATCAGGTCACTTTCTCATCTCTTCTGACCATCCAAGAGGTGCCAGCAGTGACCATTTCTTTGGGCCCTGCAGTGCCAGGCAGTGTGCTAAGCTCCTTCCTGCATTATCCCTAATCCTCGAGCAGCCTCAGCAAGCAGGCACAACTTTCTCCATTTTACAGTGGAGGTAAAGCAAAGTTCATTCCAATGAAGACATTTGCCCTAGGACTGCACGGCTCCTCTTTGCTACATAGCACTACCTACCTAAGCCACCCTCCCGCTTCTCTGTGAGTTCTGCTAGCATGTAGACAAATTTTTTAGGGATGTTGGGTTATGCTGATAAACAGTAATCCCCATGCGACAGCAAAAATTTCCCCAAATGACCCAGAGGAATTCCCAAAACCCAGTCAAGAAGGAAGTACATGTGTGGGGTTCTCAGCAGCCAGAAGAAGACACCCAGAAGGCCACTGGTTGTCACGCCGATGTCCCTAGACCACAGGATGGCTCTGATCAACGATGCAGGGCCTTTCCAAAGCTGTCCCCATGGCTGAGACCTTAAACCAACCTGTGCAGGATAAACTCAACCATAACTAAGCTACAGAAGCTTGAAAGTAAGGTCGTCCTTTCGGTTTGTCCACATCCCAGAGGCCGAGGTGTGGCCTCCACCACCCGCCTATGGAGAGCCACGTAGGTCTCATTCGCAACATGCACTAACATTTACAAGGCCTCCTCTCTCTTCCTTGGTTGGACTGCTATGAGGAATAATCCAACTTTGGGGGAAAACTATGCTTTCCTTTCACTGCTCAGTTTTCAACCTTTTTGAGATGAAATGAGCTGAATAACGTCCCCACGAACTGTCTACCCGTAACCTTAGAACACGACCTGACCCGGAAATAGTCTTTACAAACATAACTGGATTATGACGCGGTCATACAGGCTGAGGGAGCCCTCCTTCCAACTGATGCCCTTATAAGAAGAGGGAAAGACCTGTGACCGGGAAGAAGGCCATCTGACAGAGGCAGAGAGGGCCAGGGACATCAAGGATTACTGGGAGCCACTGAAAGCGAGGGAGGCAAGCAGGACCCTTCCCAAGAGGGTTCAGAAGGCGCAGCCCTGCTGACACCTGAATTTCAGACTTTGGCCTCTAGAACCGTGAGAGATAAATTTCCTTGCATCACGCCCTCCCAGGTCATTACAATCCTCAGAAACTAATACAGGATACTGATACTTGGAGAAAACTCTATTTTTTTTCAACTTTTTTCTTTAGGGCATGTGCACTCACCAGAGAGAGGTAGAGAGAGGGAAATTGAGAAATCACCCCAAGGGGGGCTGGCCACACCACAGTCCCTTCTTCAGCCCCTCTAGATGTGGAGCACCCACACACATGGGCCCAGAATGATTCTTGAGCCACCGGGTCCTGGACTTGAACTGCCCAGTCAGCCATGTGGGTTCCAGAAACTTCATCTCTGCACTGCCTGCTGGTCCACAGAACCTGATTCTTTAAATACCATGGGCTGGATTTCTTCCATGGTAAGGGCTCCAGGATGTTGGCATAGGATGACCTTGTAAACCAAAAACGCTGAACCCTCCTGCCCCACAGCCCTGACCAAGTGACCTTGATCTCCAAACACTCCCTTTCCTTGCTTATAAACAGCAATAATAACACACGCCCTCCTCCCCAGGGTTTTTATAAGGCTAGAATGAAGCCACGGCTGTAAAGGAAGGTGTGTAATCTACACACTTTACAACTGTCATTCATTCTTAATATTTTTAAAAACTGCAAGCTCAGAGGGCCTGCAGGTGGTGTGGTGTGAAGGGCACTGGGCTCCCACATAGCTGACCATGGTTCGAGTCCTGGATCTGGTGGCTTGCCTGCTCACTTTCTCTCTCCCTCCCTCTGTCCCTCTTGGGTCAAATTAAATAAACAAATGAGTGAATAAAAATAGTTAAATAAAATAATTCTTTTAAAACAACTAAACGGCAAGCTCACAGGTCTTGGAAGGTGGGGACCTGGGCTGGAACCCCAGCGTAGCATTTCCTAACCTCTCGAGCTGACCTGAGACTGCTCTCCATTTCCCTCATCTCAGAACGGCAGTGGAGCAGCCTATCTCACAGCAGGGACGTAAGGGGCGAATGACACAGGACCCACAAAAGCTGCTGCACTACATTCTCTGTCCCCCTCACCCCGTGTCCCTCGAGTGCCTGCCACTCACCCTGCATGTGAGGTACTCTAAGGTTTCACCCATGTGATGTCACTGCCCACATCCACCTGACTCGCCCCCTCCCTAAGGAAGGACATCTAACGTGGGATGATGCAGAAGGCAGGGAAAGGATGGCCCAGCCTGCAGGAGGGGGATGTCAGTCAACACACTGAGCTCCAGTGCTGGAAGCCACACGGCTGACCACGGGGTAGGGTCTCTGGCCACTCTGGAATACGCCTGGCGCACGTGTGCACATCTGGCATCCTGATGAGCTGGCGGGCTGCAGGAAGGGGTTGCAGCGTGTCGAGACCCTGAGAGGGCCCTTCTCTCTCACTACTGCATACGTGTGTGCTCTCTATCCTGAATAAAAATAAATTATAAAAGAAAAAGGAGAGAGGAGTAAGCCCTTCCAGGACGCAAGATTAGGAGGAAGCAGAGCACCCCTCCTCCTTCCATTCCTTGGGACTCTGGCAGGAGGTGAGAAGAGATCTATAACTGAGAAAGGAACGCGAGGAGCTCACGGAGCTCCGGAGGCTCTGGGGACAGCTCTGAGGCACGGGCAGGCCATGGCACCCGTCCCCGCACACCAGGCCTCCTGTCCCTCCTGCAGCCTGCGCCTTCTGACCTGGGGGGTCAGAGAAGACGAGAGGGAACCAGCAGCCTAGAGCAATGCTCTGCCCGAGGCACAAGGAGTGCAGAGCGCCTCAGTCTGCCCTGCAGGCCGTGCAGCCCCTCACAGGGAGCATCAGAGCCGGGGAAGCAGAGGACGCACTGAGACCGCGCCGCTGTGGGCCACCTGGGATGGCGAGGCCCCCCACAGGCATGAAAAAGCTTTCCCTAAAATGAATGCGCTAGAACCAGGCACGCAGGCGAGCACAGGTGGGCGGTGAGGCAGCCTCAGCCCTCCCTCCACGACTCACCCTTCTCATGGGTTTACTGTCTGTCCAAACAAAGGAGCACAACCACCGAGGTGACTGCTGCGCTCTGGCGGGTCCAGCCACGCCCGGGCGGAGAGGCACACAGGCTTCCTCTGAGTTACCCACTGGGACCGGGGCTCTCAGGGAACACTGCCCAGCACTTGGTCCTTTCCTCGGAAGTCCAAGTCCCCGCATGTACGCAGCCTGGCTGTCACACAGAAACGCACACAGACCACGGCGCACCCGCCAGGAGGCTGCCGGGCACACTTGTAGCACAGGCCATGGACCAGCTCCTGCAACCTCTTCGAGGAGGAAGAACAACTCAGAAAAGGCCCTGCCCACCCTCCTCAGGCGTGCTGCCCTTTCCTCTGCTTCTCAGGGCCGGTGACCCAAGCTCCAGTCCTGTCACACCCTGAATGGGCATCCTACAGTTACCCAGGAGGCACACCAGGGACTCACCATAAACGCCTCACTGAACTTGGTTCTAACTTGGACTTTTAGTACACGAAGGGGCAGGGGACAAGGAGGTCTGGACCAGGGTCCTGGGAAAGTGCCTGCCCTCGAGCTCCTCCCCACCCACACAGGCACTCTGCCGGGAAGGAGCTCTTCTGCTCTCCCCGGAGAAGAGGAGGAATCGTACGTACAGTGATCTTGCTGGCATGGTTCAGGGCTTCCACCCAGTCCTTCAGATCTTTCTGGTCATTGGCTTGAAGAAAATATCTCTGAGACAGGGCGTTGATAACTGCAAAAGTCACAGGAAAAAGAGGAAGAATTCCCAGGTCAGAACACACACCACACGGGACACCCCCAAGCTAAGTTGTCAGAGGCATCAAGAGGGATGAATCCCATGGAGCACACGGAGAACCCGCGACACCGAGTCACCACATGGCTATTCAGGAAGAGCATGTCTTGGCAGCTCGCTCTCTCCCCACCATTAAAAACAGTTAGGCCAGCCCGTGGCATGGTGGTTAAGGGAGCTGGATTCCTTATGGTCAACCATACAGTGTGAGTCCTGAACCTGGTGGCCTGAAAGACACACCGGGCATATGTGTGTGCATGTTCAAGATGCCGCGAGGAGGGAGGCATGGAGGAGAAGGGATTGCTGTGTGACCACTCCCCATAAGGGGTGCCTTCTCCCTCTCTCTCCGTCTCCAGTGAGTGTATATGACATCTGGCAAAAAAACACTAAGTGAAGGTAGTTCCACTGGCCATGAGAACACCTGACAGCAGGGGCAGCTCTGAACGTGCTGTCCGCGGTGGTGAGGGACTGGACTGCCATCCAGACGCACCCACCAACAGCTCTACGCAGTGCTGACGCGTTCTCCGTGGACACGAGACCTACAGTTTTGGACTCGGTGCCGTTCCCACCAGCACCACTGTCCAGTTTCAAGTCTTGTCTGCGGCTGGGGAACAGCAGAGCTCTGTCTAACAGCAGGTGTGAGACGGGAGCCTCGTTTTCAGCCCGTTCTTTCCTCTCAGAACTCCATCAGGGCCGCCAGTTACCCCTGGATTCATATGACATATGTTTTTCAGATTGTTTGCCACAAAATCTGAGAGTCTTTTATTTTTTAATGTTTTTGCCATAGGGTGTGTGTGCTAGAGAGAGACAGAGAGGAAGAGTGAGAAATCACCACCCAGGAGGGACAGGTACACCACAATCCCTTCCCCTTCACTCTCCTCTCAGGATTTTGGGCACACGTGCACACGTGCACAGCATGATGCTCAAGCAATCAGGTCCAGGGTTTGAACTGTGATCGGCCATGTGGGAGTCTAGCACCTTAAGCACTTTGCCACCTTCTGTCCCCTCTGAGAGTCGTTTTTGAGCTTGGCAATGATATTTGAAAGAAATGTGAGCAGGGGAACAGCAAGCGTGAGCCAGTCTGAAGCAGAGAAGACAGACGGACAAGGACTAGCACATCCCCCCAGTGTCAGCCTGAGCTGCCGCGGAGAGTACGGAGGCCTAGACCAGGAATTCTGTAGTCCATGCGTTGAACTGAAGGTCCCTAAGCACCCACTGTGTGCCAAGAGCCATTCTAAATGCTGAGAGCACTGCAGCCACAATGCGGAGGGATACCCCTGCCGCCAGAAACTCACATTCAAAACCACTCTATGGGAAGAGTCCCTTATCCAAACTGCCCAGGATCAGAAGGGTTTCAGATTCGGATTTTGGATTACTTGCATCCAAATATTGAGACATTTAGGGGACGGAACTAAGTCTAACAGGAACCCGCTTACATTTCACACACAGCTCACACACGCGCCTGTGCTGTTCCTGCAGTGCCGCATGCGGGCTGCAAGCCACCCCATCAGGCCAGGCGTGGGCCTCCCCACCAATGGCACCACGTGGCGCTCCAAGCAGATTTGGGGTTTTCGGGCTTTTGGATCAGGGAACGCACAACCTGAACAACAATCTGTTTGTATTCCCTTGTAGCATTCAGTACAGCTCTGACAATATGGTGGGAGCCAGGTAGCTCATCACAGCCGCCTGAATTCACAGAACCGTCGCTCACTCGGAACGCTAGGACCCTCAACAGGACCCGCCTACATTCTCGGCTCAGCCCCTTTCCCCAGGCCTGTACCTCTCCTAACTGAGCTCTTGCATCAGGGTCCCTAAAAACCTCAAGGAAATACTCTGCACCCGCCCCACGGCATCAAGAAAACCGAAATGTGTCCAG
This sequence comes from Tupaia belangeri chinensis, assembly GCF_000334495.1. Lineage (NCBI taxonomy): Eukaryota > Metazoa > Chordata > Mammalia > Scandentia > Tupaiidae > Tupaia > Tupaia belangeri. Next base: position 702,966 of record NW_006203553.1, read on the forward strand.
GCCCTGTGCATCTGTCCTGTGTGTTTGTGCTTTGTTTTTTGTTTTGTTTTGTTTTGAGAGGTTTTTGCTATAGGGTGCATGTGCTTGCCAGAAAGACAGAAAGCGAGAAATCACCCCCCAGGGGGGATGGCCACGTTGCAATCCCTTCTCCTCCATTCTCCTCTCAGGATCTTGGGCACTCACGCACATGTGCCCAGTGTGAGTTTAACCCACTGGGTCACGGACTTGAACTGGGGTTGACTACATGGGAATCCAGTGACATAGCCATTACACCAACTGCTGGTCCCTGTCCTGTGTTTATAACAACCTTTGAAGCCAGACCAAGGAAAGCCATGTCACTTGACCCCCAGGAGTGTCCCTGTGATTTAAGTCACTCATACACTCAGGGTCTGGTCACATGTGATCACAGGACTGTCTCTGCAAAAGAGGAAGTAGCCAACGAAGCCCGTCCCTTAGCCCAGTACTTACCAAAGCAAAATGAAGTCTTCGGTTTCTGCTTTGGAGTGGCTATGCTCACCTAAACCAAAGGAAAAACACAAGGAACATGAAGCCGTTTCTCAGTGCTGGGAAACTTTGTTGTGAAGTCTTTCCTGCATAAAACAAGGGCATGTCAAGCATACGTGTACATCCGGAAGGACACGAATTCAGTGAAAACCCTGGACTCAGCACCCAGGTTAAGAAATAGCTACTATCAGTCCTACTTCTCAGAAGCCCTCTGCCTGGCCCTCCCTGGCCAAAGCCCCGCCTCTCAGAGATAACCACTATCTTGATGTCCCTGTTCACCTTCAGTCTTTGCAAACTCACACTAAAAAGCCACCAAGTCCTGACAAAATCCTCACCAACCCACGAAACCTGCCCAGCCCCACTGGTATCTGCAGCCTTCCCTCCTCTCCCAGCCACCCTCCCCTCCCCTCCCCTCCCTCACCAGCTCTCCAGATGAGGCTGGTGCAGGGCCAGCAGGTGGAATGGTGGTTAAGGCTCTGGATTCCCACATGGCCAACCACTATTCGAGTCCCAGATCCAGTGGCTTGAAAATCACCCAGGTACAGGTGTGTGTATGCCCCAAATCCCAGAATGGAAGAGAAAGGACCGTGGTGTGGCCAGTCTTCTCTCGGTGGTGTGTAGGGGGTGATTTCTCACTTTTCTCTCTCTGTCTCTCTCCAGCAAGGACACACACCCTATGGCAAAAACCTAAAACAAACAAAAACGAGCAGAAAAGTGGAGCTGGAATTGCTGCAAACACAGACTCCACCCAGAGCCTGGGGAGGGAGCCCAGCCCACCAGGCGCTGAGACTCACTGACCAACGACCGACCGGCGGCCCTTACCTCTCCCCAGGCTGCCTACCCACGACCACCAGCACTTTCCACAGGCCCAGACAGGGGCTGATGGAAGCAGAGGGGCGAGGTATTTAAGGGGAGGGTGCTGACCTAGCCAAGGCTGGCCTTTGCACTCCTGCCCTTGAACACACACTCCTGAGCCTCTGCCTCTATGAGCCCATGGCATCGGGTTCGCACACGCAGAGAGAATACAGAGAGCGGCTCGCCTCTCCTCCATCATGTGCCACAGAGACAGGGCGACTATTCCTGTTCGGGATGAGTCCCCCAGAGCGAGCCTCCATCCCCGCACCTGGGTCTCTAAGGAGGCACCGCCTGCCCCTAAGGCTGGTCAGAATCCCCCCTCGTCACTGTCCCCCCAGCCCCTGTCCAGCCAAGAGCGTTCTATTTGTTCTCTCTTAGGGCTCCGGAAGGGGCTCCTACTGTATCAGGGGGCGAGTTGAGAGCCAGGAGTTACGGAAACTCTTGAGTCGAAATGAACGTCTCTGTGGCTCACAGCTGCCGGGCTCCAATACCAGCGGCCCCCACTTAGTGCAGCTGCTCGTCCCTGGCTCTGTGTCCTTCTGTAGCCCTGGCCAGGTTCCCGAACCAATTAATGTCACCCCAAATACTGAGGTAGCGCCCAACAAAAGATCGCAAGAAGGACCAGCAGTACAGCCTGGGCTCTGGGCGCCGAGAGTGGCCGGCCGCCGTGTTCCGGCCGTGTGACCTCCATTTCCTGTCCCGGCAGTAAGGGGCACTAATGACACGTTCTCATGGGGCTACTGTGAGGGTCAATGCTGACGGTGAGGGTAGGCACGCACTGTATAGAATCTCATTACTCACGCAGGGCGCCTGTGCTCGCCACCGAGGACAGAGACAGAGAGATACAGAGAGAGGGAATATGAGAAATCAGCCTCCAGCAGGGGTGTCCACACCACAATCCCTTCTCCTTAATACTCTTCTTGAGATTTGGGGCATGCACACACAAGCGCCCAGCATGATTTTCAAGCCACCATGTACGGGACTCAAACCGCAGTTGACTGTATGGGAATCCAGTGCCTTAACCACCGCACCACCTGTTGGCCCCAAGGAAGGGCTACTTAATACAGCCCCTCTACCTCATTTCCTCTAAGACCTAGCCGGCACACTGACACAGACAATGCCACCTTGGAACTGTGGGCAAAATGTCCAAGAGCCTTGAGCTTCTCAGGGCCTGCAAAAATATAGGAGACCCAGGGACGAGGCCCGCTCTGCTACGTATGAACCGGGGCCAGCATAGCTAACACTCATAAGTGTCTCATGAGGTGTCTGCAGACCGTGACGCCCACCTCACTGACGGCGACTTCGCTGAATGTGTACGAGATGTCACATTAAGTCAACCTCATCTATTTTCCAATTAGGCTTTCGAAAAATTACATTACATTTAAAATAATTAGCCTCGATTTTCTTAGTTTACAAGAATCTTTGTGTGTGCAAGATGACAGCCCAGAAATCAGAGCCAATCATAAATTAGATGAATTACTCATAGCCAAATCATTCCACGGGCAAAATGATTAAAATCCTTTCAGATCCTTTACAGCCAATTATACATAATGAGGGATGTGGGTGCATTTGGATGTGTTTACCAGGATGTGAGGTGGAGGCCGCAGGGCCAAAGGGAGCCCTGAAAAACACGAAGATTTAAGCAAAGGTGAACCCACATATCCTGAATTCCGACAGACTACCCAAATCAGTCATGTCTCAGTTCAGAGGTGACAGGACACTGGCACTTGTGACGTTAACGGCCTCTTGCCATCCTGTTTTCCTGGGTGCCTGACCCTGAATTCAATCTGAGCCACAGGGTGCACCTCGGCCGGCCTGTCTGCAGGGCTGGTCTGTGGGTGACCTGTTCCTGGCTGTGCCCCGCATCCTGGTCCCATGGCTCCCTCGTCCATAAACTCCTGCGTGTCCTTCCCTTGGCTCCTGTATAACCCAGCAACCACAGAACTGCCCTGGCCTCCCCTGGCCCGCAGGGCCCAGCTCATGGCCCCCTTTCGACGTGCAGCTTTAGAATGACTGGAAAGCCAGGGACTCCAAGACTCTCTCTGGCTTTTTACCGGACTCACCCTTTCTCCGAGAAACTCCCATTGACACCGACTAGAAAAACCACCCCTTGCTATGTGTGGGCTTACTGGGGGCACTCACGCTCTCCGAGAGACTGTCTGACCGGCTGTTTTTGTTTCTACCCCTTTATCCGGCTTTCCAGCAGGAGGCACAAGCCAGTGCACGCGTGTACATGTACCATGTGCCTCAGGCCTCACGGCTGACCACAGAAGGATTATTTGGCAAAGTAACTCATTGCTGAATTAGCAGGGTCGGTTCCAGTCCTGCACTGCATGGCTGTGTGGCCAGGTTAGGACCTGCAGTGTCTCTGATCAGCTTCCCAGTTGGTAAAGCCACGTTGGAAGTACCAGTCCCCTCTCCTACGGCCTTGGAGGGCAAGGGAGGAAACCGCAGTCGATCTCCCTGTGCTGGGCAGCACCTGCACCCTGCCTGAGGGTGGAGCCCAGGCTCTGGCCTCTTCCTGCTGTCCCGGTAACCATGGAGGTGGATGGACTCCTGCCTGCTGGAGGCACAAACCAGTCTACTCTCTCTCCATCACCTGCTGGGGACAGGGCAGGCTGCCATAGCCCCTGTCAGCCCTAGCGCGGGAACAGAGCTCCTTGTGGGGAGTGTGGCTACAGTGGGCGAGGACACCTGTCCGTCCGGCCCAGGTGGGGCACCGAAGCACAGTCATCTCGGATAGCTGCCCAGGAGCACCGACAGGTGGGACCTGTGCCCACGCCGGCAGGGAGGGGGCCAGGAGGAGAGGAGGGCAGGAGGCTCAAGCCACCGTGGAATGATGCGGACAGGGCTGCTGCACAGCTCAGCAGACGCTCGGGAACGTGCTCTTATCGCTTTGAGCACAGACCACAGGAGCAACAGGCTCGTGGGTAGCCCCGCCCTGTCTGCCCGTGGCCGGAAGTGGAGCTGGGGCCCCTCGGGCAGAAGCGGCACCGACAAACAAGGTCTTGGGGCTCTGGTGAGGCGCAGGCCCAGCGTCCAGGTGCTCCTGCCCCACAGGGTGGCTTCGGGGCACGAGCACAGAAGGCTGCGGAGGTCTCGAGTCGGGGTCCCTGGATCACTTCAGAAAGTAGAGGAACCCTGACACCCTGACATGACAGGCAAAGCCAGGGTGTGTACCACACAATATCCCTTTCTCTGGAAAACAGGTCCACGCCTGTCATCAGGCTTCAGAAAGGGCCCGTGTCCACCTGCCCCCCCATAAACAGTTAAGAACCACTGCCCCAGGAATTCTTCCTGACAGGTAGCTGACAGCAAGGTCCTGACAAAATGGGACACAGCTGGGGGCTGGGAGAGACGGCCTGGCCGGACAGAGCTGCTGGGGTGGGGGAGAGGGGCATCGGCACAGTGGGGGCAGCAGGTGGTGCCCAAGGCAGCTTCCAGCATCTTCTAGTGGACCGAAGAGCTGGTTCTGTCATCACCGATGGCCTGGGTGACATCAGATCAGGCACTTTCATCTCTGCTTGCCTCTCAGAAGGAGCTCACCTTCCCGACACGGGCCTCAGGAGACGCCTACCGAAGTGCCGAGGCCGAGGCAGACGGGAGCCCATGGCCGCACCCCTGCCTCCCTCTGGGCGGGAACAGCAGGGTCAACGAGGGATAGCCTGGCCCACTGGCTTGGATACCAGCACCATGGCTAACCGTCTTCCTGGGAAAACCCTTGTCCTGGCACAGGGCTGGGCCGAGGTAAAGGCCCTGGCTGTGTGTAACCCGATCTTGCAGCAGCTGTGGGCTCTGCACGTTGCCCACAGAGGCCTGCCTCTCTGGGAAGGCCAATGGCCCTGGCCTCTCCTGGCCTGCAGAGCCCACCACCTCATGGCTCCAACAGAGAATTCTAAAACCCACAACTGAGCTGCTTCATAAATCAGAAGCATGATTCAGCAGACTGGAGGCAGCTTTACCACCAACAAAAACACATGATTCTTCCTACCCTGGGCCTCTTAGGAGGAGAGGGCTTCAGGGGCTCTGCATCCCCATCTCCATTCTCTTTCTGGAACCTACAGGAGAAATGACCGACCGAGCTCACAGCAAGATGAACACGAGGGAGGGAGGGGCGCAGGGCAGGCCTCCGTGGCTGGGTGGCCACTGTTCACCCAGGCCATGCACGGACTACCCGCGGCTGTGCTGCAAAGCCGGCCTTCAAAGGCCCTCCCGGGCCGGCGCCTGAAGCCACAGCTCCCACCCTGCATCTGCTCTCTTCCCCGGCACTGAGTCTGCCGGTCTCTGCCTACAGCCCACAGGATGGGGTCGGCTACTTCTCAGTAACAGTGGCTTTGTCCCCGAGGCCTGGCCTCCTGCGTCACCTCCTGCCCAGCCGGCATGGACTCCCAGACCAGGTTCCAAGACAGAGCCAGCAGCCCTGGGTGCAGAGCCCCAGGGTGGGCGAGGAATCAGAGCCCCATGAGGCCGGAGTGAGGGTGAGGGGGAGCGCAGGTCTTCCGGAACCTCGGTGCTGGCCTGGGGCCACCTGGCTCTGCTGGCGGTACACAGAGTTCCTCTTTCTGGAGGCTCTAAATCCCCGGGCTTTGTGTCGGCAGCATCCCGGTCAGCAGAGCTGCTGCTGCAGGGAGGGGCCGTGAAAATCAGCTGAGCTCGGCAGGAACTGTGGCCTCCGCCCCACCCAGGAGCTGTGCAAACTGGATCTGGCCGGCCCGCTGGCTCCTGCCGGGCTGCAGCCATCACCTGGCTGCCCAATGCTTTCCTAGCACATCGGAGCACCTGTGGGGCACCAGTAGCCTCCCTCCGCCATAATCCTGTCCGGCAGATTGCTAGAATCCCAGTGGAGCCCCACCTGTCCCCCAGCTGCTCCTGCATAACTGTCCCTGTGAGACTCCCTCGCAGATACTGGGTTTGGGGTGGTAGCTTTGTGCTCTTTGCGTCCCAGTTATTAAAAAGGCCCCAGTTCAGCCCCACCCCTCTGTGTCTTTGCAGGACTGATGCACCCTGGGAATACGGGTGAGCCCCCCGCCCCAGCCCAGAACTTGCTAACCTCCATGGCCCTGCCCAGCCGGCAGCAAAGCTCCTGCCAGCCACAGCAGAGGAAGGGGAGCACGGCAATGCCCCTCAACGCCCCCAAATCTAACACCCAAAGGTCTGACACTTCCTCTTCTCAGACCCTAAACCTACTTAGTGTGCGTCCCCGGGATAACGAGGCTTACCTTCGAGATGTAGGTCAGCTGCAGGGATCCGACAGCACCTGCCCCGGCTGCCAGGTTCTGAAAGAAACGCGTTTATCCCAGTGAGAGGGACACTCTGAGAGGCCGTGAGAACAGCACTGTGACACTCGGGACCGAGATTCCAGGTCTGCTGCTGCCACTTCTGGCCTGGCCACTGGCAAGTTATTTAACTTTTTTTTAAGTTTGCTATAGGGCACATGCACTCATCAGAAGGAGACGAAGGGGGGGGCTCGACCCTGGGGGGACGGGCATGCCACGAGCCCTTCCCCTCGTTCTCTCAGGATTCTGCACATGCACATACATGTGCCTGGCGCGGTTTTCAAGCTGCCAGGTCCAGGGCTCAAACTGTGAAGTCAGCTGTGTGGGATCCAGTGCCTTAACCACCACGCCACCTGCTGGCCCCCACTTCACCGTTCTTTAGCTCACTGTCCTCGCCTGTAAACCAGGGATAATTCCTGGGGGAGGATTCGGGTTCCCGCCACATTAATGTTTCCCCGGCCTTACATATTCCAGAGAGGTGTTCGGGGACACGGGGCGAACGTGTGTGCTCCCTCGTGACTGTGAGTGCGTGCCTCGGCCCCCTGAGCCTCGGGTTTCCTGTCTGTCGAGTTCGGGATGATTGGGCCTGTTGCCGTGGCGTGGCTGTAACAGGACACTCAGTGACGCCTGCACACGCAGGCCACCATCCTGCCTGGCAGAGGCTGGGAGTGGACCACGGCCTGAGGACCTCGTACCGGGGGCGCCTCTCTCCCTCCCTCTGCATCGCTCTCTCTCACTGTCTCTATCTCATGGAAGAAATTAACTTTTTTTAAAAAAAAATAGGGATAATAACAGTACCTACCTCAAAAGACGGTTGTAAAGATGAGTTAACACAGCTAGGATCACCCGGAGCTGTCCCCGGCACGCAGAAGACTCTCACTAGGTGTGAGCTATTTTATTTTTCTGCCCTGATTGCTCCGAACTCACTGGCATTAACCTGTTGTACGCCTCTTCAAAACGCTTTCTGTGGTAGGTGGAGCATGAAACCACACAACACAGAAAAGATGTACCTGTCCAGCCCAGTCAAAGGACTGTTGTGAGTGCCCAACGAACGGATGTCTGCACACCAGAAACACGAGGACATGTTTTATGGAAACAGCAAGGAACTCCCAGGCCCCTGTCTGGAATCTATTCTACCGTGGCGTGGCCTCTGGCTTCCTGGTTTCCCCACTGCCAGGGTGAAGCAACGAAGACGCTGCGATAGTAACAGACTGAAGTCATGGCAAGGTCAGAACCACAGCGGTGACACTTCTGATGTAAAACTCGGAAATCCACTCCCTGTCCCGGACTGAGAAGCTGCCCATCCACCCACAGCTCCCGGCGACCTCTTACCCTGTTGCCGTCAGCCCCAAAGAAAAAGCTTTGACACTGTCCTGGAGTCATCACGAAGCAGCCCAAGGAGGTGACTCTTGGATAAAAGGAATTGAATAAAGTTCCTAACAATGAGCAGCAAAATGACCTGCCATGCTTTACAGAGGCCTTCAAGAAGCGTCTTAGCTGACAGGGAGGAGCCCCCACCCAGCTCCAATGAGGGGCTAAGGAGCACGCATGCTGTGAAGCAAATTCAACCTGGGGCATCTCCTATTCACAAGAAAACGGAAGGGGGGGACCGGCAGTTAGCGTATTGGCTATGTCGTGGGACTCCCATGTAGTGACCGCAGTTCGAGACCCGGACCTGGTGACTTAAACTCACGCCATGTGCATGTGCGTGCACCCAAGATCCCGAGAGGAGAATGGAGGAGAAGGGATTGCGGCGTGGCCAACCCCCCTGGGGGGTGATTTCTCGCTTTCTGTCTCTCTGTCTCTCTCTTTCTGGCGAGCGCACGTGCCCTATAACAGAAACTCTCCCCCAAAAAAAAGAAGAGAAAAGAAAAGGGAAGGGAGTAATAACGTAACAAGAGAGGCCTGAGAACCCTGAGATTTTTGGGTGTCCCGAGAGGGCTCTAGTCTACTCCCCCTAAGACAGGAGAGGGTGAGTCTATAAAAGCTGCCTTGAGGGACCAGGTTAGCATGTGAAATATGATGTTCTGGTTTACTCTTTTATTTACACATTTTTCCAACTATTAGGTTGTCAGAGAAGTCATGATGTATTTTTCTGTTTTTCTATGCAAAAATGTGTCATGGCTTTTCTGATGTCCCAATAAATAGTGACTGCTTTTTTTTAAAGAGGTTTTTGCCTGAGGGTGCATGTGCTCTCTGGAAAAAGAGAGCCAGAGAGAGTGAAAGGGAAAGTGAGAAATCACTGGAAAAAGAGAGCTAGAGAGAGTGAAAGGGAAAGTGAGAAATCACCCCCCAGGGGTTTGGCCACGCTGCAATCCCCAGTCCTCCATTCTCCTCCTGGATCTTGGACACACATGGACATGCACCTGGAGTAATTTTCAAGCCACCAGGTCGAAGAATTGAACAACAGTCGGCCATGTGGGAGTCCAGCGAAGTAACCACTATGCCATCTGCTGGCCCAGTGACTGCTTTTATACTTATTTTATTTTATTATTATCAGAGGGCATGTGTGCTTGCTAGAAGAGAAAAAGAGATAGGTAAATATAGAGAAAACACGGCCTACTGGGGCCTGGTCACGCCTCATGCCACAATTCCCTTTTCTCCATTTCTCCATTCTGTCAGGATGTAGGGTACACATGCATATTTTTCAAGTCCCTAGGCTGGGACTGGAGTCATAGACAGCCATGTGGGATTCAGCTCCCTCTGCACAGGGCTTGACTGCTATGCTAGAGGGCCAGCTCTCTCCTCTCTCTGAAGTGTATTTATTTATCTGCAGAGAAAAGCAGATAACCTCAACAAGATCTTGTCATACTGTGATGTTCCCCATCCCCACAACCTCTCAGCCAGCTAGGATCATGGGCATGCCTGCCGTGTTCAGATGGACTGGGAACCTGAACCTCGGGTCTTCCTATATAGCTCCAGTATTGCCTGTGCCACCACAACTGGGTCAGGACTATTCTTTATCAGCCATTTCCACTTCCTGATTTCTGGCTGAGTCACAAGCAAGTGAAAAAAATACTGAGCACATTGTGTAAATCCACCCTCAGTTCACTAGTAGAAAGAACAAACGTTATTATTTTGTCTCTTAGTAAAGGAGGACTTGTCAGCTAGACTCGTTTATGTTTGAGAGAGGCACCAAAGGGGAAAAAAAAATATGACATTTGGTTCAACTCATGGCTCAATTAATACCTTTCACTATGACCTTTAAGAAATTACTTAATATCTTATTACTTCCAAAACTCAGGTTCATTACCCGAAAGTAGGGTCAATAATATCTCACTTACGATGCGATGTAGACTAAATAGAGCTTGATCACATAAAGCAGCTGATGTATAGTAGGTGCCAAATAAATAGTTATAATCTAAACAAGCTTTGGAGACATCATCTTCTGGTACAAAAGCAAGATGGTATCTATTTCAAAGATAGGTTTTATTTTTTTATCTAGCACTGAATAAACATCTACCAAAGGATTTCTGATATCCTTTTGAGAACTGCCGAATCTTAGGTTCATGAAGTATGAAAATCTCTGTCTTGATCCAAGTTAATTTTTCTAAAGAATGGACAATTGAGGACTTAGAAAGAAAATAGATTCTTTACCATTCTAATAGCTAGTCCACAGAAAAGGGAGAACTAGAGCTTAAGCTTTCTGAATTTCCTGCTATTTTGCAAAGCTCTCTTCTACAGGCCAAGGCCACTTAGGGCAAGTGATACCCCACATTTACATCCGAGGGATGTAGTGTGACATACCTGGTAAATCCTGAACCAAAAAAGACAGTGATCTTGATAAAGTGAGAAGAGCAGGTGGAGAAAATCTTGCTGTGACCGTGGCAGAGTTGATCCTCAGGGCTGTCACGATGATTCGACTGCAGGAACTCAGCAATGGGCCAAGACTGCACAGGCCCAGGATAACCATGGAGGCCACGATGGCAGTGATGCTGGCATAGGGGTCAGAACAGGCCAAACAGAGCACTGAGGAAGTCCTCAGGAAAAACTGTGGATGATGTAGGGACCACAGAAGTGCTGCTGAGCCAGGGGAAGAGTGTTGATTACACTAGTCCCTATCCCTACAACCCAGCATGCCATGACCAGGCCAGCACACACCCTCTTGTTCATGACCATCACATACATCAGGGGGTGACACACAGTGTGAAACTGGTCATAGGCCATGACAGTAAGAAGGCAGGCTTCACTGGCCCCAGTAAATAAGACCAGAGCGATCTGGGTGAAACACGCATTGAAGGATATGGTCTTCCCCTTAGAAAGAAGGTTCTCTAGCAGTTTAGGCACAATGACTGAGGAATAGAAAGCATCCAGGAGGGAGAGGTGTTTCAGGAAGAAGTACATGGGGGTGTGGAGGTAGGAATCGGTACTGATCACCACCACCATGAGCAGGTTCCCTGAGAGGGTCAAGAGGTAAATCACCAGGAACAGCACGAAGAGAAGTGCCTGGAACTGGGAGTTGGTGGATAGTCCTAGGAGAACAAAGGCCGTGACTGTGGTGATGTTGCTAACTTCCATGAGGCATTCAAGTTTCCTTTCAGAGACACAAGAACTGAAACAAATGCTCACATAGGTTATCCCTCCAGAGCATACCTAGGGATGAGGCATCCTGTGTAGAGCTTCATGGTTGACCCAGGACAGATGAAGTAGCAGAAATAGCCTGTTCTTATCAGCCCTCACTGGTCTCCTGGCCCTCCCCAATGTTACCATTTAGGGCAATAACTTATTGGCTGAGTTGAGGAACAAGAGTGAATCAGATCTAGAAAGGAGAGAGACGAGATAATGAATTATTCATACTGGAGACATAAAGGGAGTGAGGACAGAGGCCATAGTTCTGAAAAGTTGTATGATCCAGTTCCAAAAAGAACTAAACCCACACTGCAGGGGGGCCAACTGGCATGGTGGATAAGCAATAAACATTTTGGTTGACCATCTGGCTGACAGACCATGATGACTGTTGGAATGATCAATACAGGTGTTTTGACATCTGGTGATAGTGCAAGTCCTTTCTCTGCCACTGTAAGTCCGTGAATAAACCACTTAAGTTTTTCATTTTAAAAAAGTCTGGAAAAGCGGATGGTTTTAAAGTCCATTCCAACTTAAATTTTCTAAAGATGGGGAAACCATCTTCCCTGGTATCTTTGCACCAACTCCCATTTTGTGTCAACCCAAGCAGAAGAAGCATGTGAGTGTGGGGGCCCCTGGAAGCCAGGCTGGCAGAAGCCCTCATGATGGAGGCGAGGGATGTGCATATTAGTCAGTCCAGGATTTCTGCAAGTTAATAATGTCCAGTGTTTTCACTCTAACCACAGGACTTAACATGAGCATCCATAGAGATGGGGCTCGCCTCAGTTTGTACCCATGGAATGGGATAGAGCCAGATCAGACTTGGACCATCTTCTGTGCATGTCAGGGATGTTAAATGACAAAACAGACAAACAAAAAATGGGAGGAGAGATGGAAGAAGACCTGGTAATGTGGACAGTTACAGGATTTAGTCTAGACCAGAGGAAGGTAAAGTGACTACTTCCCCTCCCACTGATGGCAACTCAGAAAGTTATAAATGAAGATCTGATCTCTAGTCACTCTCAGGTGCCCAGAATGGGTAGTTTTAGGAGAAGATGGATCTATAGGAGAGATTTGTTTTCACCTGGGTGCCCTAGGCCAGCAGCAGATACCCTCAGTGGATGATACCAGTCTGGCATCCTTTCCAACAATGGAACCAAAGTCACAGATAAGATTAGAATTTTGTGGGTTCCCCTCGATTTTGTCCTTCCTTTGGAGAATGTGGGTGGAACTTCTGAGAAAGCAATTATTACAATAGTCTTTCCATCCAAGGGAGAGCTGTCTTGGCTTTGCTTCCCAAATAACAATGGCCAGAGGGACTTGATCTCAGCTCAGAGGGACCTTGGAGAGAAAAGGAAGTCCCCAGAGAGGCCCTTAAGCAGGAGGTCTGCTCCAACTCTGAAATGGCTCTCCAGGGTTACCTATTTTCTTATGTATTACTCTTATTTCAGTGGGTTGCATCATGTAAGAGAGTCTTGGGATGCCAATGACTTATTTTTTTCCCAGTCTTACCATTATTATTAAAAATATTTGGGAAAACATATTTTTTTACAGTATTTTCAACTTAAATACTCTTCACACTAAACATCAACCTAGTCAAATATGAAGTTTAAGCTGCCAGAGCTGGCATAGACATGTTAAAAGAAAAATTGTGCCACAGACTATTGTCACGATGGTTATCAAAGTAAGAATAGCACTACTCAAATCACGATGTTACAATCTCTCTGGTTAGTTGGATTATGGGTTTATCAAATGTCAGACTTCATATAGGTATAGTTACGATGCAGTGACTCCTTCAAAGAAGATATATTTCTCAAGTCACATACTTCCTCAGATGTAACATTAAAAAAATTTAATACTTCTAACAAGATAACATACCATGAAAGCCACAACTAGCTGTCTATTACTACCTGCTAACCTTGGTAACCAGAGACACATTGTGTATAATGAATATTTCAAATGATCTTAATAGACCGTACTCAGAGATAAGAGATTCTTTTTGGTGTGGGCAAGCATAAATTTAAGTCTGAACTGAGATACTTGTTTAGCAATTAGAACTTGATTTACATTTACTTGTTTCAAAATGTTTAGACACTAACAAGTGTGGGTTAAGCCTCCACGGCATTTTAGCTTCAGAAGAGACAATCCAAATCCTCCAGTAAAAGAAGGCCTCATTCACACAAATATTTTCCATACTTCACCCAGGGAACAAACTCCTTTGCATTTGGATTTATATTGCCCTTGACCACAAGATCTTCCACAGCAGTCATCACTGAAAACAAGGTTATTAAATTTGTACTGGATTTGATCCACAGTTTGTGGGAGATCTCAAGTTGGAATAAACCACTCATTGTCTTCCTTTTCCAGCATTTCCTGGAGACAGAGTTCAATACATTCTTCTTGGGAACCAGCAGTTAGCGTAATGGCTATGTCGCTGGACTCCCATGTAAAAAAGAAGAGAAAAGAAAAGGGAAGGGAGTAATAACGTAACAAGAGAGGCCTGAGAACCCTGAGATTTTTGGGTGTCCCGAGAGGGCTCTAGTCTACTCCCCCTAAGACAGGAGAGGGTGAGTCTATAAAAGCTGCCTTGAGGGACCAGGTTAGCATGTGAAATATGATGTTCTGGTTTACTCTTTTATTTACACATTTTTCCAACTATTAGGTTGTCAGAGAAGTCATGATGTATTTTTCTGTTTTTCTATGCAAAAATGTGTCATGGCTTTTCTGATGTCCCAATAAATAGTGACTGCTTTTTTTTAAAGAGGTTTTTGCCTGAGGGTGCATGTGCTCCCTGGAAAAAGAGAGCCAGAGAGAGTGAAAGGGAAAGTGAGAAATCACCCCCCAGGGGTTTGGCCACGCTGCAATCCCCAGTCCTCCATTCTCCTCCTGGATCTTGGACACACATGGACATGCACCTGGAGTAATTTTCAAGCCACCAGGTCGAAGAATTGAACAACAGTCGGCCATGTGGGAGTCCAGCGAAGTAACCACTATGCCATCTGCTGGCCCAGTGACTGCTTTTATACTTATTTTATTTTATTATTATCAGAGGGCATGTGTGCTTGCTAGAGAAAGAGAGAGGGAGAGGGAAAAAGAGAGGAAACCGTCACCTGCTAGGGTGTGGTCACACTGCAACCTCTTCATTTCTCCACCATGGCGGGGTCCAGGAAACGCATGCGCATGCACCTGGCATGTTCCAAAGCTTATACTTATTTTATTTTATTATTATCAGAGGGCATGTGTGCTTGCTAGAAAAAGAGAGAGGGAGAGGGAAAAAGAGAGGAAACCGTCACCTGCTAGGGTGTGGTCACACTGCAACCTCTTCATTTCTCCACCATGGCGGGGTCCAGGAAACGCATGCGCATGCACCTGGCATGTTCCAAAGCTACCCGGGCCGGACGCACACCTCATTCACCCGTCTGGGGTCCGGCCCCCATGCACAGCAGGTAGCCACTGTACTCTGAGCCCGCCCTGCCTTTTCATTTTTTTAGAAAACCTCTTTAGGGACAAGAAAAGCAGGGCCGTAGCCCAAAAAACCAGCTCCAAGTGACGGACGCTGCCCTAACGGGGACCGTAAACCATCTGGGGCAATGACTGGATTGGCCAGACGTAGTCACGTCCCTGCAGCCTCAGGGGCTCCAGGGACCCAGGAGCTGCCCTCGACACAGCTGGGGGTGCCCTGGGAGTGAGGGAATTGTCCACAGCCACAGAACCTGAACCGAAGCTCAGGTGCCCTGACTGCCACGCAGCGCCCTGGGGGCGGCACGGTGTCACTTGAAATGCTTGAGCTGTCAAAGCTAGCCATGTGACTACAGGCAAGCTTGTGTCCCTCTGACACGGAGGTAGGAAGCCCTCTCTCCTAGAGTGGTTGTGAGAGGGACAGAGCCATGCACAGAGAGCCCCCCTGCCGGCCCCCCAGCTCCCCTACACCACTAATTACCAGAAGCCAACACTGAGGCTCATGGCTGCCCCGCGCATGCTCGCCTAACCCAAACCACAGCCCAGAGGCCTCCAGAGCCCTCTCTCGACTTACACCGCTGAAACAGGGTCTGGGGGACATTCAGATCCTAACCCATACATCATGACAGATAAGGGCCGATGGCTTTCCGCGACCTCATCCCCTCCAGCCGTGTCCTGGTTCAGAGAAGAGGACACAACAGCAGCTCCAGCCCTTGCTCCTTCAGCCACACCCCTGCACAGTCTGCTCCTGGGCCCAAGCGTACCTCCTGTCCCCCACGAGAAGCCAGGAAAGTATGACAAACGTCTGAAGCGCACTGCCCTCCACCTTGCCCCAACCCAGGCAGAACTGGATGGCACAGAAGAAAACAACTCCAGGCTCCCTGAGGCCCAATCCAAAGTGACAGCTCAGTGTCCACCCTGGTCACGGGCTCTAGAAGATGGATGGTAGCACATGGCAGCCCTGGGCAGATGCTTCCTGTTGGCATAAGAAAGAACGTGCCAACCTGCCTGCACTGCAGCCCTGGTGGCCAGAGGTCAGGGCAGGGACAGTGGGAATAAGCAGTGGGGAGGGGCCATGCAAGCTGCCTCCCCGGGCCAGGCTCCTCTGGCAAAGGACAGAGCCAGGCCCCTCTCTCACAAAACCGCTCGCTGACTTCTCAGCCACCCATCCACCTCTGCATTCATGTTCACGACACTTCCCCAACTCTGGGGCTCGCTGGGAGCTCTGGCGTCCATTGAGCACTGCAGAGTCGGAACATGGACTTTTTAAAAGTTTACCTCTGAGCACTGCAGAGTCAAGTGGACACAGTCGGAACATGGACTTTTTAAAAGTTTACCTCTTGGGTTGTTGGAAAAGACATGACACATCTTTGCACAGGAAAACAGAAAAAAATACATCATGACTTTTCCAACAAACCAATACTTCTTGAGAAAGAGAGGGGTTCCCCCAACAGAACCTTCACACCATGATCCAGTCCATCCCCAGCCTGCCAGGCTCACGGGCACACACATGCCTGGTACACGCATGCCCGGCACACACACGGAGCCCTCAGGACACGAACCCAGAGCCTTTCTATGTGGACCCAGCATCACGGTGCATCGCGTCACCTCTAAGCCACAACAGCTGGCCAGAACTACATTTTCAAATGTTTCCAAGTGATCCCCAGAGAGGCCCACGTTTCAGAAAGCCTGCTCCGCATGGCAGAATTTACCCCGGATTCTATTTCCTGTACTTCAAGTCTCTTCTCCAAAACTAGACACACTGAGGACAGGATCTTACTGTTTCACATGGTGGGCTCCTCAATTTTTATTTTTTTTCCTACAGGGCTCATGGGCTGGACAGAGAGAGAGAGAAAGACAGGGAGAAGAGAAAGTACCCCACACCCATGAGGAAGGGTCATGCCACAATCCTTTCTCCCCCATTTCTCTGTCCTTTCGGGATTTTGGACACGTGCACACACATGCTGGTACGCTTCTCAACCCACTAGGTCTGGGACTCAAACCACACGGTTGACCAAGAGTGATCTGGCTGCCTTAACCACCAGACCGTGGCGCCTGCCCGGTCTCCTCAATCGTTAACTGAAAACAAGATTTGCCTGGTTGGTGACGTTGCCGAACCAGTCCACAGAAGCCTGCTGGGCTCCTAAGGCAGCAGAAGCTCAGGGTGGCCTGTCCCCCATGGTGAGCCACGTTTCTTTGGGAAGACATCACCTGGTTCCTGCTTAGGTGCCTGCACTTTGCAATGCCCTCAGCGGACAGGAACTGGAATCCAGAGCAAGAAGCAAGAAAGGACTGAGGCCCAACAAAAAGGGAGTCAAGAACTTGGGAACAGAGAGCTGAGCAACGGGGTAGGGAGCAGTGGGACGAGGGCATCTGAGCAGACACGGAGTGCAGACATGGACGGTGGGAATCCAGTTCTGAATGGTTGTTCAAATGACTCATGAGGAGTTCAAAGCAGCTAGTGGCCATGCCTCATTCCCATGATTGGTTTTTGTTTTGCTCTGTTGATGGTAGAGAGCACATACACATGAGAGAGGCCCCAGACAGGGCCTGGGCACACCCTTCCTCCCGCTGTCACAGTTCAAGGCATGTCAGCCCGAGGCTTCCAGCACTTCAGCCCAGCATGCCATAGACTGTGCAATCCAGCTGGGCCATCCCCAGGGTTCCCACTCTTCTGGGATGGGGCCCAGCACCTGTGCACGTTTAGAGCTCCAGGTGGGTGCCGGTGAGGCCAGGCTGCAGACTTGGGCTGGTCCTGCGGCCTCTGCACTGGAGAAAGCCACTGCGAGAGAGAAGGCCCCGCCCACCACAGCCCACAGTGACCAGGCTGCTGCCCCAGGGATACACGGGGAGGAGAGGAGGAGAGGGCAGGGAGGAGAGGAGGGGAGGGCAGGGAGGAGAGGGAGAGAGAGGGAAGATGTCCACCCTGCAGGGCTGGCAGCCATCCTGTGGGAAGATGTCCATGCGTCGGGGTGGCCTATACACTTCCTGGACTTCTATGTCTTCTGGAACAAGAGCGTGCACGTAGCAGGTGCCTATGAGTGGCGGACGGTGTATGAAGACATTGCCAAGGCCACGTGCTTCGCTCAAGAGCGCCTCTGCCAGTGAGAACCTCCAAGGGGCTCCTCCGCACGACGCACAGGGAGTGGCTGCTCCTTCCCATCACAGAAGAAGAGGCCGAGGGGCCACAGAGAGACGCGACACACTTCCCACTGCGAGTGAGAAACGGCGTCTCCAGGTGCAGTAGAAGATGGCGCCCAGTTAACCCCTTCAAGGGATACTGGCACCAGGGTTCTGTTGACCCCTCTTCACTCAGCACGTCAGTCCCCCGAAGACTCGACTTGAGGAAGTGACTTCCTCATGGAGCTGAGCAAGGACAGCACGACCCCTGCCATCAGTCTGGGGCTTTGGCGAAGCACGGCTCGAGAAGAAAACGGACCTAGATTTAGAGACCATTCGGTGCCAGCCAGGCCTGCTTCTCAGTACTTCCACACCTCATCGCTTAGCCCCAAGAACCCCATTTTACAGACAAAGAACTAAGGACCAAACCCATCCAACTATTGCCCCAGGTCACCCAGAGAGCAAGCGCTCAAGCCAGTATTCGAACCCAGCCCTTCCTGATCCCCAAGCCCATGCGCTTTCCTCTGTGCCGAGGCACCACCCATGAGACATCAGCGAAGACCTCAGTGAAAGGTAAACACAGAGCAGGACCAGCGGGGTTGCACAGGGGAGGCCCCGGGTCTTGCCCAGGCTGGGCAGGGCAGGAACTAGTCCAACTGGCTCTCAGGTGCCAGGCTCCAAAAGACCGGGATTCAGACAGTGGGAAGGGGAAGGACAGAGGCTGGGCTCGACCATCCCTCACAGCCCCTGGGGTGCCTCGCAAGCTGGCAGACACCCAGCAGGCAGTCTGAGCAGCCTGCAGAGAGGGGGCAGACGTGGCAATCCCACAGCTCGGGCAGGAGCCAGCGTGGCCGCTGCCCACGAGCTGAAACCACAGCTCAGACACCAGGAGCCAAGGCTGTGCCGACTCACAGGAAAGAGCTGCCAAACGGCGCAGGGAGTCGGGGTTGGGGAGGAGCCCAGGCCTCACCTCACCTGGCGTGAGCACAGCCCAAAGGGAAGTGGCCACGCCGTGCCCAGGCATCCGTGACCCGGGCAGGGGCTGCACCTGCTCTCTGAGGCCAAACGCCTGTCCTTCCCCTGCCCTGGAGGCCCACTGCCTGTACCCACCCAGGACAAACTCCCCGGCTCACACACGGGCTCACGCTGGCCCTTCGTGAGCAGTCAGCCCCGTGTCATAAGCCGCTCTGATGGTGTCCCACGTCCCACACTCCCACGAGTCCCCTCTATTACTGGGACGTCTATTTCTGGCTGACATATGAAATGTATATTATAAACACACTAGGCACAGATGTCAAAATGATTCTGTGCCCCAATAAACTCGTACTTTAATTCCAGTTTTCCGTGGACATTTTGAAGTTCCCTGTGTAACTATACAGAGAGATATATAATGGACATATTAAACAAATGTTGGAGATAACAACTTAAAGTAAAAATATAGCAACATAACCAAATTCAGGGTTTTAAAATTTTTTTGTTTCATATAGAATTATTTATTTCATTGTATTTATCATTATCAGTATTATTTAAATTTGCTGCAGGGCCCATGTGTCTCACCTGAGACAGAGAAAGTGAGAAAGCAAGCTGCCAGGTCCAGAACTCAAACCTTAGTCGACCATGTGGCAGTCCAGGACCTTAACCGCCACGCCACCTGCTGGCCCCCAAATCCAGGTTTTAAGAAAACTCAGGAGTCACCTGGATGGTTATGCTGTAAACACTCCACCACGTCCACAGGGTCTCTCTCTCTTTAGCTATGTGGACTTGAGCAGTAAACGGCACCGCCTAATCTTACAACTGCACCGAAGTGCTTCCTAGCTTTTAGGTTTTTCAAAATTTAGACAAACCATATCCTCTTATGAAGACAAGAATTTTAAAAAATAAATAAAATTATGACATAAAACAAAAGTTCACTTACAATATGTCAGGCTAACTTTCAAAAAGTCCACACCCAGTTTTAATTCTGAAAACTTTAATCAGGGACCAGCAGTTAGTGTAATGGCTATGTCACTGGACTCCCACGTAGTCGACTGTGGTTTGAGTCCCGGACCCGGCAGCTTAAACTCACGCCGGGCGCGTGTGCGTGCGTGCCCAAGATCCTGAGAGCAGAATGGAGGAGAAGGGATTGTGGCGTGGCCATCCCCTCTGGGGGGTGATTTCTCACTTTCTGTCTCTATGTCTCTCTCTGTCTTTCTGGTGAGCACACGCGCCCTATAGCAAAAACCTTTCCAAGAAAAAAAAAAAAAGAAAAGAAAACTTTAATCATAATTTAATTCTAAAAACTTCAATAGTAATTTTACTGTTAGCAAGTTGTATTTGGCAAAAATACAGAGCTGTCACTTAAAAATCTTCTTTGGGAGGCCAGGTAGTGCTGTAGGGGAAGCTCTGTGACACTAACCCACGGGGGCGTTCCAGGTTCATGTACAGGTACCCCCCTGAGTGCCGCGGGCCTGCGCACGCCCAGAACACAGCGCTACTGGGGCTGGGGTCGATCGCAATGTGAAGATCTTGTTGGGATGCCTTTCTCTCTCTCTCTCTCTCCCTCTCTCTCCCTCTCTCCCTCTCTCTCTCTCTCCCCCCCCC
>NW_006203553.1:723678-738871 GCF_000334495.1 Tupaia belangeri chinensis
TCTCTCTCTCTCTCTCTCTCTCTCTCTCTCTCTCTTTCATGGAAGAAATAAACTTTTAAGAAAAGCTTCATTAGATTTCCCCCCTAAAGATTCTGCATTCTTACTGTGATATAATATAGATAAAAGCGTATCTATGATTCTAGCGAGCCCTCGAAGTCAGGTCTATGTGGACAGTTGTTACGCTGATGACAGAAAAGCCATGGACCTGAAAGGTACCGTACGCAGAATCCGGCCAGGCACACGGGGACTGACGATCTTGTCTGCTGCTGCCTCGGGGTTGTGACTGCGGGAGGGAATGGGAGAGAGAAGCTCACCCCACTCACTTTCCCACATGTGCATGCGTGGTCATTTTTTAAAAATTTTTATTTATTTATCTTTTTTAGGTTTTTGCCATAGGGTATGTGCGCTCACCAGAGAGAGACAAATACTGAGAGAGGGAAAGAAATCACCCCCCAGGGGAATGGCCAGGCTGCGATCCCTTGTTTTCCATGTTCTTCCTGGGATTCTGAGCACACACACATGCTCAGTATGATTTTTTAAGTCAGTGAGCCTGGGACTTGAACTGTGCTCAGCCATATGGGAGGCCAGCACCTTAACCACCACACCACCTGCTGGGCCCCAGTGTGGCCATGTCTTAAAGTAAGTGATTTACTGGTTCTTGGCATTCTACCAGGCTGAAGCACATGATGGAAAAAGCTTTTAAATATTGTTGGAGTTCAGCCAAACTTTGCTTAGGGAGGTTTCTGATACAGGAAAAGTAACTTTTAAAAATTTTTACTTATTAATTTTTTTACCTAGCCTTTAGGACATCAGTATTGTCCGTTTTACATGGAGTCTTCAACAAGATCATAGAAAATCTGTATTATCAGAAAACGATCCATAGATTTTAAAATGTTTACACCAAATAAGCTCACACTTTAACTCCATTTTTCCACATTCTTGGAAGCCCCTCGTCCAGGCCGTGCACAGAATCCCCTCCCCACTTCTGTACTCCTTCTCCTAGCACGGCCAAGTATCCGCCTCGTCACCACACCGCCGCTCTTTGGCCCTACCAGTGAAAGAACTGCCCTGGCTCATGTGAACAAAGGAAAAGAAGCGCTTTCACTGGGGTCCGGAGTTACAGGAGAAATGCAGTCTTGCTGGATACGATGATGCTCCATAACTCACACCACTGCCTTTGGAAAGTAAATCCATCTAAGGAGAACCTACGTTTTACAGAGGACACTTGACAAGAACAAGCCAGTGCAATACTGTCCTCCTGCTTGGGTGCACCTCGGTCCAGGGCCATCTAATTTATCTCGCAGTTACGTAGCCGGGTGGGCCTCAGAGGGATGGAAGTGCTGCTGTGCAACTGAAGACTAGTTGGTCACCGTGCAGGCCACCGTAGTTAAGTAGAGCAGCCGCAATGAAGGAATTTGACCTCCTCTCTCACCACAGAGACCCACGTGCAATTTAAGTACCAGCAATGTGTTAGGGAAGTCCAACCAGTGTTGGACCAGCAGGTTGCATGGTGGTTGGGGTGCTAGACTCCCACATGGCTGACCACAGTTCAAGTCCCAGAGCTGGTGGCTTGCTTTCTCATTTTCCCTCTCTCTCTGTTTCTCTCTAATGATCACATGTGTCCTACAGCAAATTTTTAAATAACGAATAATAAATAAAATTAAATAAATAATCCTTTTTTTAAAAAAAAAATCTATCAATGTGTTTATTTCTGCTTAAGAATTATTTGGGGACCAGTAGGCAGTGTAGTGGTTAAGGGGCTGGACCCCATATGACCAACTCCATGGTTCAAATCCCAGACCCAACATCCTGAAAAAATGTCAGGTACGTGTGTGTGTGTGTGCGCACATGTGTGTGTATGTGTGTGCGTGCCCAAAACCCCCAGAGAACAGAGGGAAAGGGATTGTGGCGTGGCCAAATTCCTGGAGGCTGGTTTCTCATTTTCCCTCTCTCTCTCTGTCTGTATCTCTCCAGCAAACACACAAGCCCTATGACAAAAGGTAACAAAGAAATTTGTTAGAGGGCCATTGTCCCAATTTGTTCAGGTAACAAAGAAGATTGTTTGTTAGAGGGCCATTGTCCCAATTTGTTCAGAATTCATTCTTTCCATTTACTTGAAGTTATCCTTTTCCCTTGTACTTAATACCCTAATATCTATAGATGTTTCTGGAATTTTTATTCTCTTCCAATAATATATATGTTTACAATAGGATAAAAGGATATTTCATTTTCAAAATATTATTTGCTTGTATGCAGGGTAAATAAGTCTTAAAGATTTGCTGTACAACATTGGGTCTGTAGTCAGTAATACAGCATGTACATCGAAAAATTTGTTTAAAGGGTTTATTACTACAATAAAAAAGACTTGTTTGCTTATTGTCAGCATATTGATTTTTAAATGCATGAGCCAAATCTGTGTCCATAATCAATAATACTGAAAGCTTCTACTTACACGGGTCCTTTTTAGCTAATGGGTTGTGTCTTCTAAAGGTTTCGTGTCTCCGCTGTCTGTGAAAGAACCTCGATTCCTCCCTACATCAGCTCTAGATTTTTCCGGCAAGTCAGGGCTGTACCTGGTCCATGCTGTATGCTGATCCCTGACACGCCCCCTACTGCTGGCTTCCCGTGAGCCCTCCACTCGGGGTCCTTGGCCTCTCCCCAGTATCCAGGGCTCTGCCTTTGGTGGGGGGTGGGGGTGCCCTTGGGCTGCTGGGACCCAGGGACTGTCCTTACAGAAGCAGCCCATCTCCAGGGAGATGGCTCTGAGATGGCCCAGAGCTCTCTCAGGCCAGGTGAGAGCCCACCATGCGCCCTCCACCTGGACTGGCCCCTCGCCTGGTTGTCTCTCCCTCAGCTCTGGGAGTCTCCATGGGAACGTTTCCTAGGAAAGAACTTGCAGACAAACCCTCACTCAGCACCCACTCCTGTCTCGAGGTCTTCTTCTGGAGACCCTGACCTTAAACATCTCTCTACCCAGGTGAACTCCCCTCCTCTGCCCACACAAGAACTGGGGTGTCCTTACCCAGAATGTCTCTTCATCTCTGCTTAGGGCAGAGTGGGTACAATGGTCAGATAAGATCTGGGAAGCAAAACCTCTTCAAATGCTCTCCCGATGTGGGTAATTTTTAGTAATAATCACTCTTACCTCATCCAGCCTGCAAGATCGCGCAGCCCCGCCTCCTCCAGGAGAAGCCCACAGCTCTCCCGTTCCATTAGCACGTCATCACGCACTGTGGTCCTGGGGCCTGCGGTCCACACCAGGAACCTCCGCCTGGCTCCCTGCTGCAGCCGCGGCATCCCGACACACGGGCGTTGCGCACATTTAGCAAGCACGTGTGGGACCAGGACGCTGAACTGCAGGGTCCCTCTCCACTCTCAGCCTTCGGGAAACAAAGAGCTAAAACTCACACCGGGGTCACCCAGACGCCCAGGCTCCCCACACAGAACGACGCAGGCAGAGCCAAGATGGCAACCTTGATCTCGTGTCTCCCAGGCCTAGAACCTTCCCCGTGAGACCCCACCTCCAGCCCGGCCACCCTCCTCCACGGGAAGCTGTGAAGGAAAGCTGCCAGCCCTTCTCCTTCAACCAAGAGTCTGGCGTCTGGGCATTGGCACCAGCGGCTTAACGACATGTATCTTGTTATAATGATGTCCTACGATGTGTGAGAGTTGTGTGTGTGCTGGTTCCGTCTCCCCAAGGAAACCTGAAGCTTCCTGGCAAAGACCCCACTGAGCTCGCCTTCCACGCCAAACACAGGACCGTCTGCAGGGGGAGGGCAGCAGACAAGGGTGACAGTGCAGACAGACCTGGCTCCAGCCCCAGCTCTGCACTTAGCGCCCGTGAGACCTTGCACGAGGAGTGAGGACCACCCTGGTTCCAGGATGACTGGGGAGCTGTAGCGAGCTCACGCACGGGAAGCTGCTCCCACGTGGCTGGTGTCTGGTCACCACTCAGTACATAGAAGCTGCAGTTAGAAGTCATGGCAGCGGCAGTTCCCATATGGCCTAGTGGTTAGGATTCCTGGTTTTCACCCAGGCAGCCTGGATTCAAATCCCAGCATGGGAACAGAAGGACTGTCTGGGGCCAGCAGGTGGCATGGTGGTAGAGGCACCAGACTCCCACATGGCCAACCGTGGTGTGAGTCCTGGACCCAGTGGCTTGGGTTCTCATTCTCTCTCTCTCTCTGTCTCTCTCTCTGTCTCTGTGTCTGTCTCTCTCTCTCTCTTACATCAAATTAAAAAATAATAATAAGGGACCAGCAGATGGCATAATGGTTATATCACTGGGTTCCCATGTTGACCACGGTTCAAGTCCTGGACCCAGTAGTTTAAACACATGCCAGGTGCATGTGTGTGCATGCCTAAATCCTGACAGGAGAATGGAGGAGATAGGACTGCGGCAAGGCCATCCCCTCAGGGGAGTGATTTCTCACTTTCTGTCTCTCTGTCTCTCTGGCGGGTACACATGCCCTATAGCAAAAAAAACAAACAAACAAATACAAAAACAAAAACAAAACTCTCTAAAAAATAATGATAAAAAATTAAATAACTCTTTTTTTAAAAAAGAAAGAAATCACAACACAGCAGTAGTGGCAGTAACGAGACAAGCTTCGTGACCACCAGCCTGGGGACCTGGAGACCAGGCATGGAGACTTGGGTTCAGAAAACCCCTACTCAGCAGTACCTATTACTTACACTAAGACGCCATCTCGGGGTCTCCCTCTCCCAATAAAGGCAAGATCTGTAATGACCAAACCAGTTTCCATGGCCTCGCTCCTCAGGATAGACCGCAACCCCCAGCATGCACCACTCTACGGAGCTTCACTTGGTTCCTGGCCCCAGTCCCAGGAGGGTGCCAGGCGTGCTGCTTTCCCTAAGCACCCGCCTGCCAGAGGCCTCGTCCCCAGCCCTGTGTGGTTTGCCTGGGTGTTCATCCAGCGGGCACACACCGATCAAATGCCAGACAGTACAGACCAAAGGCTAAGCCACACGAGTGCCTGGCTGCTTGGACCACCTACCCCAACGGTCCTCTGGCTTCTCTTGCTTAGTCAGAGATGACCTTTGTAGGCTTCCCTTCCTCCCTAGCAACCCCACGGGAACTTCTCATTATCTGCCATGGCGGCAGGGGCACCAGAGTCCGAACCCCGGCTCTGCCACCTCCTTCCCATATCATCGGAGCAAGCCTCTCCTCTGCCTCACCCAGCCCCTTCAGGAGGCAGCCAACAGCTCGTCTCGGTCATACCCGTTGTCAGGTGAACCGAAACTCAACGCACCGTGCCTGGCACACGGTGACAAAGGTTCACAACACAACTTTATTCCCAGATCCGGAGTGGCTGACCATAACTCAACGAAGGCCTGACCCAGCAGTAGGGGAAGTGAAGTCCTCTGAGCGCTGCTTCAATCACAGCGAGACTCCGTTTTGGTATTTCCCAAGCCAGTTAAAATCTACTCCTTCTTGGAAAAATGTAAAGAACCCCCAGGAAGCCCACACGTTCTGTTCGGTGACCCGAACTCAAAGAAGGTTCTACCACAAAGAGCACCCTGAGGGCTCAGTGGGCAGGCCAGGGTGGGAGCCGCCCTGGGCAGGGGCACCTATGTGGGGCTGACCCAAGAGCCACCGTGGCAGCCCCACGTACACACCAGGCTCGGTGTGGCCCACACAACCACCAAATCGGAAAGTCAGTCACAGGGCGAAACTGCCGACAACCGCAGCCATCAAGACCCACGATGGCGGCAGTGTGACACCCTGACCGACAGCAAGGCTCAGGGTAGGAGGAGGCCCCAGGTCGGGATTCTCCCAGCGAGTCTGGGCTGTGAACAACCCTTGCAGGGAGAAGCAGGTGAACTAAGACAAAAGTCCAGTCAAATTCCTTGGGCTAGCATGGCGGATGAGTGGAAAAGGTGCCCGATGGGAGGTGGGGGCCGGCCAGGGACGTGGGTGCAGCACGGCCACTCCTCTTTGGGCTCAAGCCTCTCCTGAGACGGCGCCCGCAGCAGCTGGCTCCCGAGAACCTGCTCCGCACCCTCAGCCACCAGGCCAGAGGACACGTGCCCGAAGCCCCGGGACGAGGAGCCCAGACGGCCACCTGGACTCCCAGGACGTTGTCCACAACACACCTTAAAGCACAAATCCCACCCCCGCTCTCAACTCTCCTTCCCCGGTCTCTGAGCCGGAGCCAAGTCTGGGCTCACACCCCGTCGGCCCAGTGCGGCCGGGCCGTGATCTCACCGCGGGGGCCTGGACAGCCTGGTGGCCTCATCCCGCCAGGCCGCTCCCAGGCAGTGGGGTGGGAAGAGCTGACGGAACTCAGGCCCAGAACTGAAGGACCTGGGAAAGCAGCTCTTCCCAGGCCAGGGATGACTCCAGGGACGCCCGGCCATAGCCATGAACGCGGGTGCCTCCGTCTTTGTGCCCGCCCTCCACAAAATGCCAAGCTGTCCTGGCCAGTGTCACCTGCAATGCCTGGCACTCTGAGTGCGCATCTGTGACACAGAGACACAGACTAGGGCCCCTGGATCTCCCACCCAGGATCCTGCCCTCCTGACTCAGGAGACCACAGAAGCCCAGCATTCGTCCAGCTCTGGGAAGCAGGTCACACTCCCTGCTGGGGAGGGCCCCAGACTGGAAGAGCAGGCCCTGCCACCAGGTCACAGCCCTGAGAAAGGCAGCAGCAAACAAGCCAGGCCTGAGCCTGGACCCGGCCTAGTCTCTGCCTGACACCTGCCTGCGATGGCCCAGGGCCCCCGGCTCAGGGAGCTGCTTCCTCTCCGAGCTAAGACCCAAGGTGGTTCTGTGTGTGTGGACCCGCACGTGTGGTGCATGTTGTGTGTGTTACATGTGTACATTGCGTGTGTTGTGCATGTATGTTGTACGTGTGTACGCCACACATAGGGACTTCCAAAAGCTCGTGGAAAATGGAATGAAGGTGCAGGTTTCCCTGGGTCTAACAGAGCTGAGATCCATGCACAGGCTCTGCATACTGTGCCTTTTCCCTGAGCTTTGGAGAGCCCCCCCAGACACACGCGTGTCTGCGTGCACACATGGGCTCCCTCCCCTCCCCAGCGGCCTCTCACCTGGGGGTTGTCCATGTACCAGAGGAGACAGTTGGCCTGGGTGTCCAGGATGAAGTACCTCCGCAGAAACTTGCCGCTGTTTCCATTCTCCTCGATGTCCAGGAACCCACAGATGCGGTTCTGCCGGTCCACATAAGGCATTCCTGGGCTCTCTCACATCACCCTGCGGGGCCCGGGACCCGCAGGAGCCCCCCTCCGCCTGGACTCCCTTCTGGGACATGCTGTCACCAGCTTCCTTCCCCGGGAGCCCAGTATCCCACCCCAGCCAGACCCCGACACCCCCCCAACCACCGAACGGTCAGCACAGTTGTCCCCAAGGCCTCCCAGCTGCCAGGCACAGCCTCGGGCACTTCACATCCACAGAGGCCACAGGACGAGACTTGAGGGTGATCAAATTCCAGTTCTGGACACTTATTTATTGCGAGACCAGAAATTATTCATGCTCTCTGGTCCTCTGATCCCACACCTATAAACGGGGTAACAGCACAGCTCAGGGCCAGGCCCTCAGGGGCACGTCCCCACAACACAGTCCATGAGGTGGGTCCCTCCGTGTTAGGAAGAAATTATGTCGGAAGGGATTTTAGCTGATTCAAATGCCCGGGCAAAGACTCTGCCAGAAATCCAGACTGAAAGGGCAGGCCCTGCAGCTCCGGGAAGGCACGAGGGTGAGAGTGACAAGCCTCACTCGGCGGTCACCGGACGAGCTGAGGTGTGTCCTTTCAAATCCTGTTTGCTGAAGACCTCGTCCCTAAGCCCGCGAACTGACTGCTTTTGGAGACAGGATCTTTTTTTTGTTTTAATGGTTTTCACCATAGGGTAAGTGTGCTCGCCAGAGAGACAGAGAGAGGGAAAGTGAGACATCGCCCCCTCCCCCCCAGGGAAATGGCCACGTGCAATCCCTTGGGCCATGGCAGTCGGCCCTGTGGGAGTCCAGTGCCTTAACCACCACTCCACCTGCTGGCCCCTAGAGGGTTTAAAGAGGCAACAGAGTGAACGTTAAGTTGCAGGGTGGGCCTGATCCAGGATGGCCGGCCCTTACAGAACGAGGAAGTCTGGATAAGACAGGCACAGAGAGGAGCAGCCTGGGACGATCTCTCCTCAGGGCCCTCAGGAAACCAACCCCCACACCCAGCCTCGGGCCTCGGGCCTCCAGAGCTGAGAGCGGCCAGTTTCTCGGGTGGAAGCCCCAGTCCTGGCACTTGGTTATGAAAACCCGAGCACAATACCCTTCCTTACCCAGGAGCCCCTCACAATCAAAAGCACGAGGTGTCAGAAGAGAGTCCACCCGAGCACTGTCACAGCACACACGAGGGATCAGAGGAGAGTCCACCCGAGCGCTGTCACATCACACACGAGGTGTCAGAGGAGAGTCCACACAAGCACTGTCACATCACACACGAGGGGTCAGAGGAGAGTCCACCCGAGGGCCGTCACATCACCCACCAGGGGTCAGAGGAGAGTCCACCCGAGCACTGTCTCAGCACACACGAGGGGTCAGAGGAGAGTCCACCCGAGCACTGTCTCAGCACACACGAGGTGTCAGAGGAGAGTCCACCCGAGCACTGTCACATCACACACGAGGGGTCAGAGGAGAGTCCACCCGAGCACTGTCTCAGCACACACGAGGGGTCAGAAGAGAGTCCACCCGAGCGCTGTCACATCACACACCCCACGTGGGTGCACACAGTGCAGAAGGGGGACGAGGGCTCCACGGTGTCACAAAGCCCCACACGACCTCCAAGAGCACACACCACCCACTAAGCCCTGATGGACCAGAAGGGCTGGGCCCACTGAGGCCCTGAGTCTACAGCAGGCAAAGCCAGAGACGCCATGTAGGCCAGCCTCGCGACGTGACTCGGCCCTGGGGAGTCCACAGTCCCGGCCCTCCAGGCACACGGAGCAGCACACATTCCCACGTGGCGGGCTAACTCCAAGGATAGGCCGGGGGAGGGGGGGTGTCTGCTCTCCATGCCCTTTAGAGGACCCTGTGGTACTGAGGCTGCCCCCAGTACACAGTGACCCTCTGCACCCCACACACACGTGCACATGCACGCATGCACGCACTTGCACACACACACATGCACACGCACCATGGACACCAATGAACAGTGGATGCTTGAACCTGGTATGGTCCCACCACTACTCACTACTCACTGGGTAAGGTGGGGACTCACAGGGGCAGGGCCAAGGGGAGACAGCACAGCCCAAAGGATGCAAAGGAGCCAAAGCGAGAGGAGGTGAGAGATGGAGAGGGCGTGGAGAGAGGAGGTTGTAAACTGACAGCAGAGAAGGAAGTGGCAGCACGGCGGAAGTGAGGGACAATGGCAGGGTGGGGGCCAGAGAGGGGACCCCCACACACGGTAGCCTCACAGATGTGCAAGGCCCCCATGGGCACGGCCGCCACTTCTCCAACCAAGCTTCTGACCAGCTCCGGCTTTATCAGGACAAACTGAGTTCAGGAAAAACCAGGAGGTGGGTACGAGCCCAAACCAGGGACTGCCAGCCTCGGTCACAGAGGCAAGGCTAGAGGCCAGGGAGGACACACATCCCTGAGGACCGACGGGGCACACTCACAGGTGACGGGCTAGAGGAGGAGCCCACAGAAAGGCTGGGTGGGCCCTCCAGCGAGGGTGAGGGAGTGCACCAGCTGCCCCCCAAAATCAGGCAAATCCCCTTAACACCAACCAGCCACAGAGACAGGGTTTCCTGGCGCTGGGACTATGCCACTGGCAAGGCAATCTAGGGGCAGTGCTGCCTGTGGCCCCTGGCTTGCAAGGTCCCCCTTGCGGCCTACAAGATTAATCCACGCCTGGCTGTTCCTCTAGTGGAGCCTATGGGCACTGCGTTGTCTACAGCCCGGAAAGTCTGCCCTGCTGTGGCAGCTCCGCATGGCCGGCTCTGCAGTGGCAAAGGAGAAAGAGATAAGAATTCTGGCTACGACAGCTCCTGGCTGTGGCTCCATCCCCAGGAGCGGGCAGGGGAAGGAGCTGAGTCACCCCGCTCATCGAGGACGTGGGAGGTGGGGAAGGATCGCAGAGGGAAATGTGGTAGAACCGGCAGCCCCCACCGGAGCAGCAGGCTCGGAGGACGGACGGTGTGCGAGTCACCACCTGGAGGGCCTGAGCCCTGGACCTCGGACAGTGCAGGAGGACCCTGCGGCACAGCCTCTCACGACCACTGCGCAGACTAGGACCACAGAGCCGGATGCCCCAGCCCCCAAGACCCCATTCTTGCCGCCTCAGCCGTGACCCCATCATCTCCCAGGTCCTCCTGCTCCTCTTCTTCAGAGGCCTCCGCGGAAACCACCTCTGCCGCCCGTCCCCAGCCTCCGCCAACAACCGCCATGAGGGGAGGAAAGGGTCACGGGCCACTGACTCTGAAGGGACCCCTGACCATGCACTGTCACCCAAATGCCTGCACAGACCAAGGCAAGGCTCCAAAATGTCCTTTCCAAGTCTCGTGACACACCTCCCCTTCCGTAGCTGGAACCTAGTTTCTGACGCCCAGAACTCACTGCTGAATTAAATTCCATTTTAGCCTGAGTTCCCCAGTGTGAAAACACCGGAGAGAGGGTGGCACAAGGTGCTTGACCCCAGGAGTCCCCCAAAGTGAGCCCTGGGCCCCTGCATCCCCGGGGACAACACGGCATTTCATGCTGGGCTGGGGCCCTGGATGCCCTCTGACCCGATGCCATCAGGGAGCCATGAAGCGGCTCTTGGCCTTCACTGCAGGCACGGCCAGCACAGGACCGCTGCGGGGAGTGTGTCCTGCCCCGGGCACGCAGCCCTTCTCTCCAAGGTCTGTGCTCAGTGCAAATACTCGAATAAAACAAGGATGGACTTCCACAAATTACTCCGGCCGGAGTTCTCACTTATGCCTGTTTCTTTTTATGTCCTACCCACATGGTCTTTTTTAAACTTAAAATGGTGTCTCACCTTTTTTCACATCACTACGTAATCATTACCATCATTATTTTTAATGGTTGTATAAGATTACTGGACTGATGTTATATAACTTATTTAACCATTTCCCTATGATGAGACTATTAGATTGTTTCTAATTCTCCACTACTGTAAATACTGCTAAAATTCATATTTTCATGCTTAGTTTCTTCTTTCACACAGAACAAACATCAATTTTGACTCAAATATGAGGCTCATAGGCTATGTTCTTTTATAACCCTTGAGACCTATTACAAATTGCTTTCTAAAATATTTTATCTATTTATGTTGCAATCAACAATATATTGTTAACATTTCTACAACTTTCTTCTTTTTTTTTTAGGTTTTTGTTATAGAGTATGTGAGTTTGCTAGAGAGAGACAGAGACAAACAGAGGTTAAGTAAAAAAATCACTCCCCAGGACAGATGGCCACGCCACAGTCCCTTCTCCTCCATTCTCCTCTTGAAATTTTGGACATGCACACATGCGCATAGCATGATTTTTAAGCTACCAAGTCCAGGACTTGAACCACAGTCGACCATGTGGACAGCCACTGCTTCAACCACCACACCACCTGCTGACCCCAACACCTGTACAATCTTACATACACTAAATGTCTTCATTATTTTAAAGTGTTGCTAGTTTCAAATACTTAAACAATATGGGGTTTTTTTGGTTTTTGTTTTTTAGAGATTTTTGCTATAGGGCACGTGCACTCACTAGAGAGACGAAGAGAGATAGAAAGTGAGAAATCACCCTCCGGGCTGGATGTCCACACACAGTCCCTTCTGGTCCATTCTCCTCTTGGGATTTTGGGCACACATGCACACATGCGCACGTGCCTGGCATGAGTTGTAAGCCACCGGGTCTGGGACTCAAACTGCGGTTGACTATGTGGGAGTCCAGTAATATAACCATTACGCCAACCACTGGTCCCAAACAACACAGTTTTGAACTGTCCACGTATATGTGGATATTTTTTAGAAGTAAATACTGTAGATAAATTCCCTCTTTCTTATGACTTTCCTAATAACATCTCTTGTGTCCCTTACTTTACTGTAAAACACAGTATATAATACACAGAGCATAGGAAATACGTACTGTGCTTTTTGTTGTTGTTTTTTTTCTTTCCTTTTTTTTAGTTTTTGCTATAAAAGAGAGAAAGATGGGGGTGGGAGAGTGAGAAATCATCTCCAGGGGGTTGGCCATTCCTCAATCCCTTCTCCTCCATTCTCCCCTCGGAATTTTGGACACATGCGCCCACCGTGGGTCAGGATTCGAACCCCAAAGTCAGTCAGGTGAGGTCTAGCGCCTTCATCTCCAGGCACCTGCTGGCCCTGTGTTGACTGTCTATGGTATGGATAAGGCTTCCCAGCTATGGAAGGCTACTGGTAAAGCACTGGAGGAATCAAGGCTACACCAGGGGCACAGCTGCAGGGGCGCGGCAGTAGGAAGACGCTTCACAAGGCGGGATCCGTGCAGAAGACAGGCGCTGGGTTCCCCAGGCCTGGTACACACCGTGGCCCACGAGCCTCTCTGGCTGAAAACACTGGGGTACAGGGGACCACTGTGTGTGTCTCTCTCTTTCTCTCTCTTATGATATAAATAAATTTGAACAAAAAAAGAGAAAGGAAAGGGTCATGATGCTTTTCTTTAAAAACGTATGCACAGATGTTCACCTGCTCGAGGGTTTGGTGCCCCTAACCTCTGCCTTGTTCAAGGGTCAACTGTCAGGCTGGCCCAGCTGCATGGTGGTTAAGGGAGTCAGATCTCACATGGCCAACTGCAGTTCAAATCCCAGCTCCAGCTGTTTGAAAAAACACTCTGGGCACTATGCATGCATGCCCCAAAAACTGATAGGAAGGAGAGACGGGGAGAAGGGGTTCTGCAGCATGACGTGCCCCACTGAAGGGTGTTTTCTCCCTCTCCCTCTCTGTCTCTCTCTCACAAGCGCGTGCACCCTCTGGTAATTATTTTTTTAAACTGTATATATAGTTGTCCCTTGGCATCCACAGATTGGTTCCAGGATCTCCCCAGGATGCCCCCACATCCACAGATGTTTGAGTCCGTTACATAAAAGGGTGTGGTGTCTACATCTAATCTCTGCACATTCTCAGTCACTTTTGGTTCCTTAGAACACCAAAAACGATACAAAGAGTTGCTACACTGTACTGTTTAAGGACTAAGGACCAGAAAGAACATCTGGGCGTGTTCAGCACAGATGCATCCAACTTTTTGTTTTTTAAATATTTTCAATCTGCCATCAGTCGAATCCATGGATGCAGCACCCCCAGATACAGAGGCCAACTGTCAGGATGAACAGTGAGACTGACCACTCTTCCATGGTTGCTTCCTCTTTCATTTACCTTCCTGGACCACGTTAAAAATCGCACGGAGGGACCAGCAGTTAGCGTAATGGCTATGTTGCTGGACTCCCACGTAGTCGACTGCGGTTCACATTCCGGACCGGGTGGCTTAAAACTCACACCGGGCACGTGTGCATGCGCGCCCAAGATACCGAGAGGAGAATGGAGGAGAAGGGATTGCAGCGTGGCCATTCCCCCTGGGGGGTGATTTCTCGCTTTCTATTTTTCTGTCTCTCTGTCTTTCTGGCGAGCGCACATACCCTATAGCAAAAACCTCTCCAAAAAAAAAAAGAAAAGAAAAAAATCGCACGGAGAGTGAGTGTGCACATTCTCTCGCCTCCCTCCCCTCTTCCCCCTCTCAGCTCTATCACACATACACACAGGAGGGTGCACACGTGCACACACCAAAACATGGGCCCTTATAATGCAAATAACTAAGTAACCTTTTGTGTGTGTGTGTGAAGTTTTTGCCTTAGTGTGTGTGTACTCACCAGAGAGAGATAGACAGACACAGTGAGAGGGAAAGCGAGAAATGACCCCCAGGAGGATGGACGCCCTGCAATCCCTTCTCCTCCATTCTCGCAGGATCTTGGGCACTCATGCACATGAGCCCCGCGTGAAGTTTAAGCCACCAAATGTGGGACTCGAAACACCATTAGCCAGATGGAGTCCAGAGACATAACCACTATACCATCTGCATGGCCCCCTAGGTAATGTGTTTTAATGAAAGGCAAAATAAAAAAGGTGGGAGGCAGCAGGTGGCGAGGTGGTTGAGGTGCTGGACTCCCACGTGGCCATCCACAGTTTGAGTCCCAGACCTGGTGGCTGGCTTTCTCATTTCCCCTATCTCTCTCTGGTGAGTGCATGTGCCCTATGGCAGGTTGAAAAATAATAATTACAAATAAAATGAAATAGATTCTTTAAAAAAATAAATAAAAAGAGGGAAGTTCTATATGGTCCAGATTTCCTTGGTGGACTATAAGCTCCTGAGTATGTGCTACAAATGAAGTAAATTCAATCTTTTATTCTGGAGAGGTTTTCGCTATAGGGCGCGTGCGCTTGCCAGACAGACAGAGAGAGACATAGAAACAGAAAGTGAGAAATCACACACACACACACCCCGGGGGGGATGGTCATGCCGCAATCCCTTCTCCTCCATTCTCCTCTCAGGATCTTGGGCACGCACGCACATGCACCCAGCGTGAGTTTTAAGCCATTGGGTCCAGGACGCGAACCACGTTCGACTACGTGGGAGTCCAGCGACATAGCCATTATGCTAACTGCTGGTCCCCCCAAGGTAAATTCAATCTGTAATTTAGGGTAAAGTACAGCCTGGAGAAAGAAAGCGAGGCTGCAGGGAGTTACTCCACCAGCGGCAGAGAGAGGAGTAAATGCAATTAAACGGAGACGCCTGGCCCACCCTGCCATTGGACTAGAAGTTGCTCCAAAGAAGGAGGTGCTTGTCTTAGGGAAAAACAGGGGGCATGGGGGGCACCTCTGGCCGACACACCCCTTCTGCTGCCCATCTCTGTGCCTGAGGGAGCATCACTGGGGACTCAAGCCGAGAGGAAAACAGCCTAGACGTCAAGACCTGTTTCAGGCTCAGAATATTCAAGAGAGCTGGGGCAGAGACCCCGATAAAACAGAACATTCCCCGGTTGGGAGACAGCAGCCCAAGAGGGCCGAAAAGTAAAGGGAAGCCTGCCAGCACGGGAGTCATCCCATGGGGAAAACCCTAGGTCTCACGCACCCAGGGCAGGAGCTGAACCTGCCTGCAAGGCGACTCGGCTCCGGGGAAAGACACGGCTTAC
>NW_006203553.1:739785-753670 GCF_000334495.1 Tupaia belangeri chinensis
CTCTTCACCCAGTAACCCTGCTTCCCGGGTGCCATCCGAGTAAATAAACCAAGACACAAATGACGACTAAAGCAAAAAGAAGGCAACCTCACCAGAATTATAGTAACAGAAAGTTGGACGTGCGTGACTGTCCCATGATTAGGGGTGATTAAATAAATTATGGAATAGTCACAAGAGAAAAATCCAGCATAACTGTTGAAAAAATTTATTTTCCGGTCATTTTTAATAACCTAGGCGAAAACTCACCATATCCTGTCTTTTTAAAGTTATAAAATGGTGTCCAGGAGTGGTGTCCACTATCTAAATATTTTCGTGTCAGTATATATGGATAGGAAAAAAACTACACATATAGTCACCCAAATACTAACAGTTACTACCTGTGGGTTACGGGTGGATTTCACTCACTTCTACATATTTTTCCAGACTTCCAGATCTTCTACGGGAAACATGTGTTACTGTATTTAGCGGGAAAGAAAGTCCTTTCCGTCCACACTCTCCCATACCCAGTATAGAAATTCTGAAGCTGAGAATCAATCAATCCTCCAGAGGCCACAAACAAAACCTTGCCTGAATCATAGCTCTCTTGGGATGGTTTTTGGCCTTTCAAAGACTAACACTGAATAATCAGTGTCTCACACATCACAATCCCCCAAAAGCCCAGGACCTGCACCGGGGCCTTAGCACCCTCCAACAGGTTAGGGCTCTGTATTCCTGGGGCCCTCCCGTGAGGCTCACCCTTCCCCTGCTGGTGTGGATCCTGACCTCCATCTTTGTAAGAGGAGCCCCAGTCGTTGGGCAGATGGAAGACTCAGGCCTGGGTCGATTCCTCTCTCCTCTGTTCCCACACCCGAGCCGCACCAGGACCAGCGCCCTGGGAAGGGGAGAAGGAGCCCTGCCCAGAGCCCCGGGGTTGTCCTTAAAGCATGGGAGGGGGCGTGGATGTTTGTAAATAAGTGGCCGGATGGATAAATGAAGAGGTAAGTAAATAGACATTTCCAAAGCAGCTATGGAGCTCTGCAGCCACACAGCGGTAGTCACCGCAGCAGCCCCTGAGGTCTAGAGAGGGGATCTCCTTTGAAAACAAAGGAAAGAACAGAGTGAAATTTGGGCGATTCCTCTGCCTGATTACTCTGATGTCTTTGATGTAAATAAAAAATGGGGAAAGTGACAAGAGAAATGACGCCTGAAATGATACTGATTCTATTACAAAATAATCTACTATAACCTCACTTTAACGAAAATTCATTCGGGCCCAGCCGCATAGCCTCGTGGCTAAGGGAAATGGACCCCACATGGCTAACCACTACTCGAATCCTGGCCCCAGCGGCTTAGAAAGACAGGCAGGGTGTGTGTGTGCGTGGCTGACATTCCAGGAGGGAGAAATGGAGGAGACAGGCTTGTGGCATGACCACGCCCCACGGGCGGCTGCTTTCTCCATCTCTCTCTGGCAAGGGCATATGCCCTCTGACTATTAAAACAAAATTTGTTTGTTTCTAAAATTTAGAGATTTCTCTTTCACAGTACTCTGTGTTGGCAGGACGGAGAACTTCTGGGAATTTATTCCAGAAAACTGTCTAGGGAAGGTGCCTCTGGCTGTGTGGCGGGCCATGGCCAGCACATCTGTCCTGTCACATCTGCAAGGGCTGAGCCGAGAGCGAGGGACGCCAAAGCAGACAGCCAGACTCATGGGAGACTGTTGAGCCCAGAGGACACCAGAGGCCCAGAGAGGGCTGTCACAGCAGCCAGCTGAGGGTGGAGGCGCAGAGCCCCAGACGGCTGTGCTGCACCCACCGTGCGGGCCCAGTCAGCAGGGGCTCTCACAGGCGGAGCTCTGCAGCAGGCCTGACTATGCCGTGCAGCCACAGAGCCTCGCCCATGTCAAGGGCCCAGTATAAACAACCACGACACCCCAGTATTGCTTTTTCGGAACCCAGCCCTGCCAGTGGGCCGAGGAGCGCAACCTGAAGTGTGGAGCCTGCATTGCTCACAGTGGTCAAATCCCTAGGTTAGAAACGGTCCTGAGAGCAGATTCCAAGCGGTCTGAGGCAGGAGAATAATGGGATGAGGAGGGAATGTCCTGGGAACACATCCCAGGGGGAAGTGCAGGGCCAGGATCGCAAACGCCCCAGCCCGTGGGCATGGGAAGCTGGGTGAACGGGAGGCAGCTGACCCTGAGGTAGCCCCATCCCCATCGGACCCTGGAATGTGGGTTAAAGGGCAACAGACTCTCAGAAAGGATGCTCAGAGGAAAGAAAATACTGGGGAAAAGGCAGGAGTAACTGAAAGCTGATACCACTGAATACAGAGGCCAAAAACAACAAAATATTTCAGATGCTCATGACCGCTCTTAAAAGCAGCCTCGTCTACACTCAAAGAAAAAGCATCGCTGGAGCCTGCAGGAAATAAGGCTGCCCTGGCCGAAGGCTCTCCAGACGGTCTCCAGCAGAAAGATCACCAGGGCCCCAGCAGCCATGCAGCCACGCCGCCACGCCGGGTTTATAAATAACCCACAGAGGCCACGCTGAGCTCTCCGCCTTCCAGAGTCGTGCAACGCCCTTGGTAGAAGATGCAGTGGGCTTGGTTTTACAGTAGGACTTCCTGGCCACTGCTACCTAGGCGTCCTGCAGCTCCAACCTTCGCCTTCAACCTGACTGTGCTGACCAGAGGTACGGGCACAGGAGGAGACAGAAAATAAGCTCCACCGTTTCCCCTCTCTAGGGGCCTCTAGTGACACGCCGGGGGACGTGCGAGTGGTCTCGGGTGTGTCGAGGGCATGTGCTCATTTCTGTTATTTACAGAAGGAGGAGGCCCGGGTGTGGCAGGAGGATGTGCAGGTGACAACAATCAGCATTTCCTTTAGGTGTGATTTATTTTATTCGTGAGCGAGAACACATGTACACATGAGCGAGGGAGGCGTGTTCTCTGCAGGAGCTGGTCAGGCCCCCAGCTGGGATCCAGGGTGTATGGCTGGCTGGTTTCAGGTCCGCTGGGCTGAGACCTGAGCCTGAAGAAGACCAGGCAGCTTCCAACACCACAGTTCAACAGCCTACAGACAGGGCCACAGAGGCATGCCTGGCCATCAGCGCTTTTTGTGAAACTTTCTCAAAGAGATGGCCATTAAAAAGGGTCTGCTGAGTTCAGTCACCCAGCCACGTGGCAGTGACGTGAAGTGCATGGTGTTCGTCAGATGACCTGGAAGCAAATGAGGGCAAGCCACTGGACACTTCTGGGCCTATTTCCTCATTTGCAAAATGGGGATAATCACTTTATCTACGTCAAAGATTGCCAAAAACTTCAATAAAATAATGTATAAGAAGTGCGTACCAGGGGACTGGTGAAGCACGAGTCAACGTGACCGCCGTAAACACTGAGGTGTGTGTGCGTGACGTGCCTGGCCAGGAGCGCATGGTCACCGTCACCCCGCCAAGGCGCCCTAACACAGGACTGGCAGCGCGGGCCCTCGGCCCCCCTCAGACGGCAGTGAGCAAACCTCAGGGGCCGGCTGACACTGGCCCCCTCTCACAGGGAAAGGGTGGTGCCGAAGCCCTTCCTTGTCCTCTACCCAAGTACCAGCACAGTTCAAATCTCCAAAAATTCTCCAAGAGGCACCGAAAGATAAAAATAAAAATAAAAAATAAATGAAAAAAAAAAAAATTCCGAGCAGGCTCTGCCTCGGCCAGGCCACCCAGCAAGCCTGCAGGACGCACAGGGCTCCCAGGTTCCAGGAAAGGACCATGGAGCTGCCTCTATCCCTCCCACTGGGGAACCCCGACAGACAGAGCTACTTTCGCACCGGTGGCCTCGTGAGTCCCAGCCGTGGGATGGCCAGTCCTGGCCCTTGCAGGTTAACTGTGCATCTGTCAGGAGCACGAGGACAAGGGAACCTGGTTCCCACCACGTCTCCCTCAGCGGGCCTGGATGGGAGCAGGTACACATGGCCCAGTCGGCTGGACCACTGCAGTGGAAGAGCCCCCTCTGGCCCGACCGAGTCTCAGCTGGGAGGGGGGCCAGGGTAGGGAAGGGACTCACAGAAGGAAGCTGAGTTATGAGGCCTAAAACTTTGGAAGGGCTTAACAGAAGGAGGAATAAAGGTCAACAGGGTCTCGCAGTGGCCAAGGCGCTGCACCAAACCCAGGCCTCCTCAGACGTCCCTCCCAGCTCCTGCAGCCTGTGCGACTCCCTGCCTCAGCCATGGCCGACACTGGGCAGGGCCGACTCCTCTCTCCCCATAGGCTGCCCCACTATAATATTTGCTCTGCTTCCTTCCTCGCCAAAGCCCGACAGATAAGCCTGCTGAGTCCTGTCCAGCTCCTAAGAGATGGGAAACTGAAAGTAAGGCAACCCAAACGCTCGTGGAGAGGAGGAGGAGGCAGAACGGCCTGTGCACCAGCACCCAGTTCCTCTTTCCCAAGCCCCACAGCAACATGGGCCAGAATAAGCAGAGCCAGCGCGGTTTCAATGAATCAGAAGGGGCGTTTACTGCACTGTGGTCTGCAGCAAGACGGGATCTGAGTCACCCAGTCTCAGCGGGGGCATCACCCACCTGTACCTGCCCCACCGCGAGGGCAGGGAATCCGTGCAGTCCGGCTGAGCACACCACGAGGACTGTGCCCGCTGCCCAGCACTTCCACAAACACCTGCAAGCCCACGGGGGGTGGGAGCTGGTCTGACCTGGGGCTTGCCTAGCGGACAAGTCTGACGCTTCTCCCTTCCCACTTGGGCACAAGCTCTCCAAGGCTGGCACCAACAAAACCTGAACGTCTTTAGGGTTCATTTTCATCTCAGTGAACTACCAAGCTCAAGGCATCACACTCAGGGCATGGTGATGTGAGGCCTACTCCCTCACACCGAGGAGAGGAGAGCACCCGTGATGAGGCAAGGGATTTGCACAATCTCTCCACCGAAGGGCAGGCAGCTCCCAAGTGAGTACCCATCTGTGAAGTGGGCAAGGCTCCCTTTACCTGCAGCTGAACGTGCACCAGGAGTGCCACCGATGGTTTGTAGGAAGTAGGTTTACAAACAGGGCCAGAAGATACTGGGGTCTATAGGCACCATCCAGAGTAACCCAGGGAGCTGCTCGGTGGGCCAGATCCCACAGGGGAGGGTGCTGCTGTGTGCTCCTTCCTCTCCCTTTGGCAAGTGCAAATGCTCAGGAGTGTGCATGCACTCCTCCACTCCACATTCACTCAGTGTCACACAAGGGGCTGGCCAGTCTAGACCACAAGCGAGGCCTCTGCTATGGAGAGTCCTCTGCCTGCGGTGGGGAGGTCAAGAGCTGCGTCAAGGCCTCCTCCGGTTTCTCCCACTCTGCTCTGGGCGCTCAGACGCTCCCGACATACAGTGTGTTCCTGTCACAGCCTGGCATGTCCCGATTAGCCAATAAATGACAACTGAATGCAACTGATTCAAAATGACAACCTCTATGCTCTCAAGATCTGCTTTGCTGTTGTGGGAGGCTTTGCCACTAGAAAGACAACGAAGCAGAAAGGATCAAGGGACTAGGTCAGATACAGCAGGGCCACAGCAGTTCGGTTCTGGGACTCTAACCCCAAGCACAATCCACCCACTGGTCTGAGGTGCCCCCAAGAGGCATCACTGGGAGCAGGCTTTTCTCCTCCCTCTTCTCTGATGTTTACTGTCCTCTGAAAAAGCCATTTGGTGTCCTAAAGTAAGACAGGAGGGAGGCAGAAGCCCAGTTAGAAGGGGAAGATCAGCCAGACCCACTCACCAAGAAGGAAGGACGCCTAACCTGCAGGCCAGGGCTGGGGGCAGGGCTGGCCTGGGAGGGGAAGAAGCAGGACCTCAGGCTGGGGCCGGGGCTGGGGCTGGGGCTGGGGCTGGGGCTGGCCCTGCCTCCCCGCCTTCTCTCTAGATTCCCAGGGACACTTTTTCTTCTCTCCTCAGCCGGATCTCTTTTTTTCCTTTCCTTTCCTTTTTCGTTCGTTCTTTCTTCTGAAAATTTTGATGCAAGTCTTCTGAACAGAGCAGAAAAGGGAAGCGTGTAGGGTGAGGAAGAAGCGGGTGACAGAGAGAAGACAGCACTCCACTGGGGGGCTTACCTAACCAGGCACCGAACCTACACTCCAAGTCACCTCCACTGCCTGGAGTTCCAGGGCCCCCAAGGCCAGGCTGGACCCACAGGAAAGGATGGGGTCTTCCCCGGGGGCATTCCAAGCCTGCCAAGTGATAAGGCCGTGGGGGAAGAGAGAAAGGAGTTCCTCTGCCGGATCCGTGCCCAAGGGACTTGCCTGGGGCGTCCTCTGCTCTCCTCCCCTCCCCGCGCCCGGCAGTCGTCGCGGGCCGGTGCCCCGGCGCCAGAACCAGCAGAGAAGTTTCGCCGCTGCAAACGTGAGAAAATGCAGCTCAGCAGATCACCGGCCGCAGCCCTCCGCGCGGCGCCACCCCCGCGGCCCGACCCCTGGCGGCGGCGACCTTGGTCACCCGGACGCTCCGGGGCACTGGAGGAGGGGCTGCCCTCGGGCTTTCCGGGGCCCCAGGGAGGCCGCGGCCACCTCGCCGTCGCAGTCAGCCACCAGGACAGGCGCCCGCGGCCCTCTGCGCCTGGCCCCGGCCCGGGCTTCCCCTGCACCCCAGCCCCCTCCGGGCCCCGCGCTCCCCCTGCGCCCCTCAGCTGCAGAGCCGCGAGGGCGCCCAACTTACCCGCCGTGCAGGGGCCGGGCTCGGGCAGGCTGGGTTACATGGGGTAGCAGTCGCCCTGCGCCGGCCCGTGGCTCTCGGGGATCCCTCTATCTCGCCGCCAAACTCTCCGCGCCTCTCGCTCCTCTCGCCCCCTCCCCACCCCTCCTCCTCTCCTGTCTCTCGGCTCTTTTTTCCTGGTTAATTACGTTTCGCATTAAAGCAAAACCCAGCCCCGGATGTGAGTACAATGCTCCGCGGAGCCCGCCGGGGGAGGACAGGGGTGCCGGGGGCCCGGGAGGCTGCCTGGAGGCGCGGGCCCAGACCACCTCGCCCGCGGTCCGAAGCCGCGCAGGTGGGACTCGGAGCGAAGAGACAGCCCGGAGACGGAGGCCCCGCCCCGGACGCCGCGCCCCGGGGCAGCAGGTGTCTGGGCTGGGGGCGTCCCTAAAGGAGGAAGGCGAGCGCGAGCTTTAACCCACTTCTTCCTAAAGCCCCAACCAATGACTGCGGCCGGCCCTCCCTGGGCCTTCCCGGGCCTAGGAGTTGGGTTTAGGGTCCGGGTCCAAGGAGGGGTGCATCGGAGACGGAGGCCCCGCCCCGGACGCCGCGCCCCGGGGCAGCAGGTGTCTGGGCTGGGGGCGTCCCTAAAGGAGGAAGGCGAGCGCGAGCTTTAACCCACTTCTTCCTAAAGCCCCAACCAATGACTGCGGCCGGCCCTCCCTGGGCCTTCCCGGGCCTAGGAGTTGGGTTTAGGGTCCGGGTCCAAGGAGGGGTGCATTCTTCCGGGTTGCCGGCAGTGCATCTCGGAGCCCCAGGGGCCGTCATGCTCTAACGCGGGTAATGGGGACTTTTGCGGACTGTGGGCAAGACGCTCCTCCAGCCCGGAGCCGAGGGTGCCCTGCAAGGAGCGGGAACAGACGAGCAGAGCGGAGTGGACCTTGCCAAGGGCACTCGGCCTCGCGTGCGGGAGCGGCCCCGTGCCGTCTCCCTAAATTCACACGCAACCCACGGCTCTCGCTCCCACTCACGATGAGGAAACCGCGACCCAGACGTGAAGTAACTCCCCTGGGTCCACACTGAGTAAACGACAGGTCTGGCGAGTCCGGACGCCGGCCTCCCACGTGGGCAGAGGGGCGGGTAAATACCCATCAAGTCCAGCCCCGACCTCGGGAACCCTGTCGTGGATTCGCCCTGGCAAGGAGGACCCTGAGACCCCCAGAATTCGGGAGATTCTGATGCCAATATGGTTAGTAAGGCGAGAATCCTAGGAGCTTCCAGAAGACGAGGGCATCAGATCGCGGACCAGAGCACGGTTTGCGCGAGTGAAGGAAAGGCTGATCCTCCCAGAATTGCCAGGGAAGACAGGACCGAGGCCCAAAGCTTGGGTTAGAGGGAGCTGGATCGGGAGAGCCAGGAGGCAGAGGACCCGCAGCACACACCCGGAAAGCACCGCGATGAAACCACACGGTTCCTCCTCCATCCTGGTTGCCAGAGGGACAAGGAGCCACCCCGCTCGCCCAGGTGCAGAAGAGGCTGTTTGCTTCAGAGCCATTTGCTTTGAATGAGAAAGGAAAGGGGAACACAGGAAAAGAAAAGGAAAAAAAAAAAAAACACCTTGTAAATTCATCAAGGGCAATTTTCTTTTTCTGTTCAGGGTTTTGGCCCGGGAAAGTTTCAGGCAGCACAGCGAGTTGAAGAGCCTCTGCTCCGGAACCTAACAGCCTGGGTTGGAATCCGGTTGTGGCCGCTCAGCAGCCTCCGCCCCTAGGAGGTCTGCGACTTCCCTGTCCTCCGCCTCTAACCTGGGTCTCTATGCGGGTGGATGCCCCGCAGGTATTTGCAAACTCATCCGAAGATCCCCCGTGGAGAGGAAAGCGCATGTAAATCATTTCTTTTTCTTTTTTAGAAAACTACGTGATGCGATTTCGTTTTAACGTGAAAAGGAACATCATCCCACCATCCAAGCAAATGCAACTGGACTGATGGTCTCTCATATGGGCAATGAGGTTAAAGACTCAGATTTCATGGTATGGTTCATATTAAACCCATAAAACTGACTCCCGTGGGGCCTGCCTGAGTCACTCAGTCACAGACCGCAAGTATTTCCCGAGCACTGCTGTGCTGAGTGGCTGGAGGACGAAAAGGAGCGAAAGCCTGGTCCCCTCGGAGGCCACGGGTAGCCCTGGAAGCTGAGGCTGCCGTGGACACCGACCACCAACCGCACACAGCCTTTAGGAGAGCAAGTCGCGTCTCTGTGTGCGGGGCAGGGGCAATGAGGTGGGCTGACACCTTGACTCCAGCAAGGACATGCACTGAGGGAGGGCCACCTGTCACTGAGGTCCCCGTTGACGGTCACACTGGCGGTCACCTGGTCAGCACCTGGCCGTAGTCAGAGGGCAGTTTCTGCACCGATGTCCGCCCCTTACCCCTGGATTTCCCAGGGCTTCCTCAGAGGACCGGCTACCTCCCCGTTGACAGGCATCTCGGGGCAGCCCTGAGCCCGTCTGCGCCCTCCTGTCCTCCCATCGCTGCCTCTCTGCGTCGTGGTAGAATGCGTGTAGCACACATGCCACGTTCTCACCATCTTGAAATATCTGTGCAGTAGCATTGAGTGCGTTCACAGCGGGACGCAACCACGGCCTAGTTCCCAACCACTTTCATGACTCCCAAGGGCGACCACAGGCCCGGGA
Organism: Tupaia belangeri chinensis; assembly: GCF_000334495.1. NCBI lineage: Eukaryota > Metazoa > Chordata > Mammalia > Scandentia > Tupaiidae > Tupaia > Tupaia belangeri. The sequence goes on from NW_006203553.1 coordinate 749,115, forward strand.
GGCAGACACTCCCCATTCCTGTCTCCCAGGCCCTGGAAACCTCCGAGCTGCATACCGTCTCGTCACGGGTTGGCCTGTTGGATACTCCACACGTGTGGAGTCAGACAATATGTGGCCTCTGGCTCCTTACTCTTGTATTTGCCATGGCTGATACATTTGAAAAGTATTTCTATGGCCTGGTTTTATGCATTGATTTTTTTTTTCAGTGCAATAAACAGCCCTTTTCTACCTGTGGGGAAAAGAACGTCCACGAAAAGGCCTTTCACATCAGCTACGCAGTCCCTCACTGTACCTCTGGAAACGAGCTTCAACCATTTGCTCAAGTCAGTGTTAGTCCCAATTTGCACCTAGTTAGTGACAGTCAGACTCTAGAGCCAGGACTGACTCCCCGCAGAACCATCCAGTATTGGGACAGGAACCTTTCCTTGAAGGTGAGAACTCCTGACGCAGAACCTAAGACTAAACAGAAAGCCCTTCGCCTTAGCCACTACCTTATGCAATTTCTGTTCATATCTGATGTCCAGTACTGGTTAGGGAGCTGACCTAATAACCTTCAGTGTTGAGCCACTGCTCCCTCCAGGGAATTGGATTGTTCCCCGTCCTCAGAAAGCCCCATTATATAAGGTACCCCCTGCAGCTGGGGCCAGTTATTCTATTGGGGAAAGCGCAGGACCAAAGAGGCCAAGGTCATTGGTTTGATCCTGGTCCAGGCCGGTTCACTTGCCATAGAGATAAATGGCTCCCAGGCCACACATTGTACCTCGGGCATTCGCTGTTAATTTTAGAGTAACCGTGAGTTTCAGCAGCAACCATGAACGGTTCTGCACCATCCACTTCTAGAAAGATCACTCAAACTACCGCTGTTTTATTCAGTCCTGTTCATTCAACCTATTACCATTTTTCTTCCCAAATATCTTACTTTTAAGCACTTATTTTCCAGGTACTTACTAAATGCTAACTGCTTTTCATGCCTTACCTTTTTGAGCCAGTATGAAGGAGACATTAGGACCAAGGCGCGATTTTCCCCCCTTTTTCCGGTGACAACGGGACTGAGGCATGGACATATACAAGCCGGCAGCCTGGTGGCAGAGGCCACCTTCTCACTCAAGCTCTCTGGTAGATGCAGTGTTAAGTCTTGGGAAGGATGCAGAAAGTCAGAAAACAAGACTCTTCCCCTCCACATCTTTGACAGTTACCATGCTTTAGAGTCTCCATTCCATTTCGCCCAGCAATCCCACAGCCGAGAATATGTCCTACAGAGAGTGGTTCGCAGATACAGACACGGATACAGAAGGGTGTGTGCACGCGCAGGCATGTGTGTGTACACTGCAGCGCTGTTCATGATGGTGGGAACTGGAACTCTCGGCTCACCAACAAGGCATTGCACAAGTGAGCATCAGTAATCCATGCAATCTTCTTCTGTGCCATTGTTAAAAAAGAATGAACAGGTAGGGACCGGCAGGTGGCATGGTGGGTAAGGGCACTGGATCCCCACATGGCTGACTGCGGTCTGGGTCCTGGACCGGGCAGCTTACTTTCTCACTTTCCCTTTCTCTCTCTCTGTCTCTCTCTAGTCAAATTAAAAAATAATCATGACAAATGAAATTGAATAAAAAATTATTTTCTTAAAGAATGAATAGGTAGCTATGAAAAATACTGCTTTCAGCCAAAAGAGGAAAAAAGGTACAGAGCTGCACGTATAATTCTATTTCTGTAAGTAAACTTGTATTTATATGTTTTTACATGTACGTGTGTTACACAAAAAGGGTCTAGAAAAATACATTTCAGATCGTAACCACAGTTCTTTTAGGGCAGGGGAGGAAGGGTAGTAGTGGTAGGCTTTATTTTCTAAATGGCATAGTCTATAATGTTTAGGTTTTGGGCAACACGTGTGCATGTATTTGGTTATCAAAACAAGAACAGTTAAATGTTTTAATAAAATGTAAAAGTTCTATGGGAAGGAAACCATCATGCAGCTGTCAAGTAGCACACCCTTTAGCTGGGGGGAAATATAGCACATGCAGAAATGATTGTCATCAAAGCCAGAAGCTGATCCATGAAAAGAGGAGAGAGAAAATTCTCTGGGATGATATTCACCAGCTGCAGGTGAGAGGGCAGGAGGTGTATAAAAGAGATTGCTCTTTTTTTCTTGAAAGGTTTTGGCCACGAGGCACAGAGAAAGACAGTGAGAGGGAAAGTGGGAAATCACTCCTTGGGGGGATGGCCACACTATAATCCCTTCTCCTCCTGGGATTCTGGGCATGCGCACACATGCACCTGGCATCTAGCACTCAAACTCCTGTCAGCCCTGTGGTAGTCCAGCGTCTTAACCACTGTACTGCCTGCTGGCCCCAGAGGAGCTGGCTCTTTGACAGTGACAGGTATTCAGGGGCCCAGACAATGGTCCAATCATGAGGGTGACTCTCCACAAGGCCGAGCCACATGGGAAGGCTCCAGGTTTGCTTTTGGAAACCGCTCTGAGTACAGCAGGCAGACACATGTCAGTGGCTGGGGGTGGCTGAGTCTGGAGTGCAGTGCAGTGTGAAGACCTTGCTGGGGGTGCTGTCTTTCTGGTTCTCTTTCTCTCTTTTATGGAAGAAATAAATTAATATGTAAATAAAAATAAATGAACCTTTTGAAAGACCTTTAAAAATGCATCCCAGTGAACAGGCTGGTGAGAGTAGAGGTGGATTCCAGACCAAGAGCTGACCCAGGGCAAAGCACAGAGGTGGGACTGCATGGGCATGCGCACGCATGCACCTGGCGTGAGTCTCAAGCCGCCAGATCCAGCACTCAAACTCCTGTGGCCATGTTGCTCCATCTGGGGGGCGTGGCTGGTGCAGGGCAGCTAGAGTTTGCGGAAAATGAAAAGCAGAGCGGAGCTGCAAGGTCTTCCTTGCTAAGCTGAAGGGGCTATATGTATTATTTCAGACCTCAAGAGCCTCTGAAGTGTTTTGAGCAAGGAAGAGACACAACCGGAAGTGAATACCCTGGGCTGACTCTGTGTCACAGCAGTAAAGCACCCCTCAGAGGGCCTGATCCCACGTGGCAACCGCAGCTCGAACCCCCAACCCAGTCAGATTGAAATATGCCAGACGTCTGTGAGTGTTCGCTATCTGACAGGGAACTGGAGAAAGGGCCACGCTTGACCAGCCTGTGAAGAGTCTCCTCTCTCTCTCCACCCCCCTCCTACATGCATGTGCTCTATCAAGAATAAAGGACAAGTAAAAACAGAAGTAAAGAAGCACTAATGTCATAGTGACTGCCTGCTCACTGGACTTGAGCCGCAAACTGCCTGGTTTTTGCCTCCGGACTCCATCACCGCTTAGCTGGACCGGGGCGTGGCTTCAGGACAGTGAGGGCGGGGTTAACAGACAACTGCCTGTACCCCTGGGGTTGGGGCGGAAGGAGTTTCCGACTGCAGGGCCCAGAGACAGTGCTGAGCATATCTGTGAGATTCAGCAGCATACCTTGGATGAGAATCTCTGTATTTCGATGTGAAACTTTTCTTCTAACATTACATGTTAAATTATTAACTGTTCTTTTTTTCTCCCATTCTAAGAGGATTTTATTCATTTTTTTTTTTGAGAGTTTTTTTTTTGCTATAGGGCGTGTGCGCTCGCCAGGAAGACAGATTCAGACAAAGGGCGAGAAATCACCCCCCCAGGGGGGATGGCCATGCCACAATCCCTTCTCCTCCATTCTCCTCTCGGGATCTTGGGCATGCACGCACATGCGCCCAGCGTGAGTGCCACCAGGTCCGGGACTCGAACCAGCGGTCGACTACGTGGGAGTCCAGCGCCATAGCCATTATGCTAACTGCTGGTTCCCCATTCTTGACCCCATTTTATAGGTGGAAGAGCTGGGTCTTAAGGGGAGAATCACATTGCCATTCCTGATCCGGATCCATGAGTCTCACCCATACCGGAAGTTCTCTCTTACTCATAGAGTGTGAGAAATGGGGAGGGAAAGAAACAAAATTTCTGTTGATAGGATGAAAAAAAGACAGCAGTAATAAAATAAAATTGACAAAGATACAACTTCAGTACAACATCTAGAATTTGTATATAAAACCCCACTTGTAAACTATAGGCAGGAGATAAACACACATACATCTATACATATATTCATACACACACATACATGCCAAAATTACCTCCCGGTGACAGGAAAACATTGCTATCCTGCTACACCTGACACCGACACAGACCTCAGAACTAAGTGTGCGTCTCGTCCCCAGAAATGACTGCTGGTCAAATGCACCGTCCCTGTTGATTCACACTGACGGCGTTGTTTTGCCCGCGGTTTGAATGAGTGCAGTGTGCTCAGGGTTCCTGGGTCCCCAGTGATGCCCTGTGGTCATATGGGAAGAGTTAAGCCTTCCTGGTTCCAAAAGAGAATGACTAGGTACCTTATCTTGGGATCCGTGACCATGTTTTAGCTCTATATTTAACTTCATATTTGCTTAGACCAGTTACATAACTCACTTCCTCAGCACTGAGCCCACACGGGGCTACTATTAGTAAATACTTGTGGGTGGATATAGTCAAAGTCAT
>NW_006203553.1:753910-758673 GCF_000334495.1 Tupaia belangeri chinensis
CAGGAATCGATTCCACCCGGCTTATTCCATAGATGCCCATGGTGGGCAGCAAAGTGGATGGATCTTTGCAACACTGATTCCCAGCACAAGCTGATGATTATGAAACAGAAATATATGCACACAGTACAAAGCTTAAACGCGACAAAGGAGTAGGCCCTGTGGCTCAGGGGCTAAGAGAGCCAGATCCTACCTGACTGACTGAGGTTCGAATCCCCAATGGCTTAAAAAATACGCTGGACACCTGTGCACATGCACCCCAAATTGTGACAGGACGAAGAAGTGGAGAAGGCATTGCGGCGTGACCATACACCACTGGGATGGGGTGCTGTCTCCCTCGTCCTCTCTCTCTGTCTCTGTCTTTCTCTGGTGGAGCACATAGACCCTCCGGCAATTGTATTTAAAAAGGTAAAAAGAACAACAATGAAAAGTAGTATTCCTTCTGCCCATGTCCCCCAAACACACTGTTCTCCTCGCCATAGATAATTGATTGATGTGTGAATGTGTGTGCTTAATAACAACTATTCAGTTTGGATCTACCTAAAAATGTTAACAGTAAATATTTGAGTGGTGGGTTTATAGGTCATTTTAAAAAATGTATTTCTGGGTTTTCCAAGTTTTCTTTAATTAGCATGTATTATTTTACAAGTAGAGAAAACATATTTGTTTAAAAAGTAAATAGTTTTTGCTTTGAAAATAGATCAGAGATCTCATGGCTGCTTTGTGATCTAAAAACAACAAACAAATGAAAGAACAGCACAGCACTGACTTCTTCCTCCACTTAAAAAGAGTTGCCAGTCTGTGGAGACATTTTTCAAAAAGAATTGAGCCAGTTTTGTACCCATTCACGTGAAAAGCCCCACCACTGGACGAGACGTACAAAACCTGATTAGCAGCTTAGACTCTGGGCCTTGGCAAAAGTCACTCTGACTCACTGCAGATGGTGATTTGCTCATCATAATTTGCATGACGACTCTACAAACTATATTAAAATTAAGTGCAGCACGAGGCTGGAGAATTAAGCCCCATCCAGCTTATCACCCTTCATTTAGCAATTAAACAATAACGAAGTACATTTATCCTTATGCCTAACGATGCGGTGGGTGTTTTAGTATCATAAATAGCCCAAACACCCTTCAGTGTCTGAATTTGCCCCAGTCCTGGCTGGCTGAAAAGACATATCAAGATTATGGTCACTCTCTCGCAACTTTAGTCTCTGAACAGAGACTTCCACACTCCAGAGGTGAGAGAAGGGCCTCAGAGTAGTTTGCCAAAGTCCTAGGAAGCCTTCTTTATGCTTCTTATTGATTTTGATGGAGTATCGCATTTCAAAAGGCCCAGTTGCATGGTTTCTCGCCTCTCAGCAGATCAGAAATAGCAGCAGAATGGAGAAGCCTTTCAAGGCGGGGAGGGGAAGGGGCGGAGGGCTCCGTGACTTCCCTGGGTTATTCCTACGTCTGTGTCTGTAAATGAAACCGCCGACTGAGCACAGCAGAGAGAAGAACCCAGCAGCCATTACCCTGGGCTCCGGGCACTCAAGACAGTCTAGGCTCCTGGCGACAACCCTGGTGTAGGAGGGGTGTCTGGACTGCGATCAGCGTCTTTGTTTTAGGAGAAAGTTCCATGTGGCTCTGCTGGTAGGAGGGGTAACCTCTGGGGTAAGAAAAGCAGAGGATTCACTCATGCTTATTTAGATTTTTAAAAGAAATCGTGGGTGCTACGTAGCTTTTTCTTTGAAAAAAAAAATGTAATTGTTGCCCACAGAAAAGATTATACAAATACAAATCTGTGAAAAGGATAGTTGTTGACGGTACAGTCCTCTGGGCCAGTCTAAGGGTTAAGGGGACAGATCCTGCAGAGTCAACTGCAGTTCAAATCCTGGTCCCCACTGGCTTGAGAAGCACACCAAGCACATGTGTCTGCATGCCTCAAATGCTGACAGGATGGAGAGACGGAGGAGAAGGGATTCTGGTGTGACCACGGCCCATTAGGAGGTGCTTTCTCCCTCCCCTCTCTGTCTCTCTCTGGGGACTGCACACACCCTCTGGCAATGAAAATAAAATATCAACCCTATCAACCTATCAGAATGGCGGAAATAAGAACGGTGGCAACTGCATATGCTGGAGGGTGAGGACAGAGAGAGACTAGACCAGGATGCCTCACTGCTAGGAACACATGGCCACTCTGGAAAGTTTGGCAGGTTCTTTTGATTTTTTTTCTTAAGAATTATTTTATTATTGTTGTTGTTGCTTTTAATTTGACCAGAGAGAGAGAAAAAAAAAGTGAGAAAGCGAACTGTTAGGTCTGGGACTTGAACCATGGCCCACCCTATGGGACTCCAATATCTTAACTGCTATGCCACCTGCTGGCACTTTAACTAAATATGCAATGATCACATGACCCAGGAATTTCTCCAGGAGAAATGAAGACTATGTTACACAAAAACCTACACATGAACATTTTGGCTGCTTCATTCGTAAAAGTGCCCCCCCCCAACAACCCAGCTGCCCTACCGCAGGGGACCACTTAGACAAAATGTGGCACCTCTGCACAGGGGACCTGCAAGGCAACGAAAAGGAGCCAATCTCTGAAACACCGCCACCTGGAGGTCTCTCCAGAGAATTCTGGCAAGCGCGGCCCACCAGGGTAACAGGGGCAGCGCAGCCCGCAGCAACCATGGCCCACCAGGGCGATGGGATCGGAGTGCACTCCACACTGCAGGAGCTCCGGGGACGGCCGCAGCTCAGATTCCAGGTCACCCGAAACACAGCAAGTGCACATGCGTGTGCAGATCGTGATCACGGCTGTCTGGAGTGGCTTTCTTTTTTCTTTTTGGTGGAGGGAGATCAGAGTGGTGGGCTTGTCCAGGGTGTCTCTCTCCCTCTCTCTTTCTCTCTCCCTCTCTCTCTCTTCCTCTCTCTCTCTCTCTCTCTCTCTCTCCCTCTCTCTCTCTCAATTTAAATAAAAAAGAATGATGCTGAGTGGAAAAAGCCAACCAAAAGGTCACATGACTCCATTTATGTAGCATTTTGAAATGATACAATTATAGAATTGGGGACAGAGTGGTGACTGCCAAGGGTTAAGGAGGGGCGTGCTGGGAGGGAGGTGGCTTTGGCTCTAAAAGCACAACACACAAATCCTCGTGCTGGTGCAAATATTTGTGCCCGGGCTGTCGGTGTCAGTCCCTCGCCCTGATGTCCTATGACGCGCCAGGCGCTACCACTGGCAGGAGCCGCGTGTAGGGGTGAAGGGGGACAGGGTCTCTCTAGACGATTTCTCATATTTACATGTCGATCCACAAACACTTCTCAATTTTTAAAAAGTTAATTAAAGAAAAATACATTTTGTTTAGGGTTTTGCCATAAGGCACCTGGTGTTTGCTAAAAGGAGACAGAGAGAGAGTGAGAAATCACCCCCTGGGAGTCTGGGGTGGGAGGCCCCGCTGCAATCCCTTCTCCTCCATTCTCCTCCAGGAATTTTGTGCACATACACATGAGCTGCCAGGTCCGGGACTTGAACCATGGCCAGCCACATGAGAGCCTAGCACCTTAACCACTATGTCACCTGCTAGCCCCTAAAGAAAGAATTTTAAAGCTACCATGCAAATTTTGTGCTTAGCGAGATAAGTGATCTATTTTCCAAACAAATCACTGAGGGGAAAACCTATCCCTCGTGACCCTGGAGAGCTGAGGCCTCAGTAAACCACACGGACTGCTCAGGCCAGCTCTGCATGGCAGGCAGGACTTGGGCTCCGGTGACTAACACTTGGTTTTCCGTTTTCACACCAAGAGCAGCCCTTCGTCCCTGGCTCCTCCACGCCTCACCGCTTCAGTCCCTGTGACACACCTGTCCCCCTGCTGTTGAGACGCAGACTTGCTCCCAACCCTCTTCCTGCCTGCCCTGAATGCAAGTTTCAATACTGAGAAAACCTCGCCTGCCATGGCAAGGTGCACAGCGGCTGCCTAGAGCATCTCAGTCAGTGACCATAAAGCCCCCAGGCTCTCCCCTGCACCCAGAGGCGACAGGTGCATCGTGAAGGAAGTCCTGAGGGCCCCGGGCAGATCACAGCCACAGAGCTGGAGCTGCATCCTTTCCGGGAGCTCAGTCACGAGTCTTGGGGCTGCTTCTCTCAGCCTGCCCTGACTCACGCTCTGGTACCATGACCCTGCCACTGCCACCAGTTCAGAGCAGACGGGCCACGTGGGGAGAGACAGAGAACTCTGACAGGCGTCCTCCGACCTGGAATGTGGCGATGCCCACCTTCCTCCTGTTCAGGGTTGTGAGGGTCTGCAACTCCGAGCACTGTGTTCAGAGGACAAGTGTCAGTGAGAGACTGGGATGAAGCAGGGGTCCTCAAACTTCTCTTTACCTGCGCCCCTAAAAACTGCTGGCCACACGTGTATCCCCTCGCAGCTTTTGACACCGATAGCTCTTGACGGCAGCTACAGTTGGTGGTAAAGAACGGGCTGTGCATTTGAAAACATTAATAACCTGGTAGGTCACTCTTCTGAAGGCGTCCGGTAGACTTTACTATAACTACCACTACTCTATACCTTCCCTCATTCTTCAAAAATGAACTGGGCCATCCAGGTGATGTGGAGGGGAAGGTGGCTGGTTCCCACATGGCCAACTGTGCGGTTTGGGTCCTGGACCAAGGGCTTGAAAAACATCCCAGGCGCAAGTGTGCACACCCACAATCCCGAGAGGAAGATGGAGGAGAAGGGCGGGGGCTTGGCCACATCCCCCGGGGGGTGATTCCTCTCTTT
>NW_006203553.1:758704-797373 GCF_000334495.1 Tupaia belangeri chinensis
CGGTCTTTCTCTCACTCTGTGTCTCTCTCTCTCCAGTGAGCACTCGTGTCCTATAGCAAAAACTAAATAATAATAATAAAAAGGACAAGCAGTTTTTTGACAGTAAGAAATATTCAGTCAGGGAACCAGCAGTTGGCGTAATGGCTATGTCGCTGGACTCCCACATAGTCGAGCGCGGTTCACGTCCCAGACCCGGTGGCTTAAAACTCATGCCGGGTGCGTGTGTGTGCGTGCCCAAGATCCCGAGAGGAGAATGGAGGAGAAGGGATTGCGGCATGACCATCCCCCCGGGGGGGTGATTTCTCGCTTTCTGTCTCTATGTCTCTCTCTGTCTGTCTGGCGAGCGCACGCACCCTATAGTGAAAATCTCTCCCCCCCAAAAAAAAAAGAAATATTCAGTCATTCCCTTTTCTCCTCAAACTACACCATCATTCCACTTCTCCTAAATGGTTGTTTCCAAATAGCAGATGTTCTTATGCTCAGACATCTTTTATTGATTGTCTTATCATATTTTTTGAAATAAAATGCATGTGGGACTGGCCCCATACTGTAGTGGTTAGGTGAGCTGGATCCCACATGGCTAGCCATGGTTCAAATCCTAGCCCCGGCAGCTTGGAAAACAGCGGTTGCATTTGCACACCCCAAATCCTGGCAGGATGGGGAAATGGAAGAGGAAGGGTCTGCAGTGTGACCATGCCCCATCGAGGGTGCTTTCCCCCTCTCCCCTCAACTCTCTGGTGAGCACACATGCCCTCTGGCAATTAAACCAAAAAGACACGCATGTAAATTAATTTTAAAATTTGAAAAAAAAATCTCATGTTCATAAGCCTCTAGATGTGAAAACAGTGTTTGAAGCTAATTAACGATAACAAGGTAAATATATATTTTACGGGTCATTATAAACCAAACAGTGGAACAGCACTGGAAATTACTCTCTCATGAGCTGGAGGAGGATGAATGTTCAAACCTATGTCTCTTTGCATATTGACATATATTTGAAAGCGTCCCCAGCAAGTTGATAGGAAATGTGTATTATGAAAAGACAATGCAGTGGATTTCGAAAAATATACAGGGTTCTTCAAAAAAATTCATGGAAAACAGAATTAAAGTATAAGTTAATTTTGGCGCAGAAACACTGAAATCCATACATTGTTTTTTTCATAATGCACACTTTCCATGAACTTTTTTAAAAGAATTATTTTATTTTATTTTACTTATTTATTAAACTTTTTGACCAGAGAGAGAGAGGGAAAGCGAGAAAGGAAGCCACCAGGTCTGGGACTCCAACTGCGGTTGTTCATGTGGGAGTCTAGTGCCTCAACCGCGCCACCACCTGCCAGCCCCGCCGTGCAGTTTTAGGCCCTCCCCAGTGTACGAAATGATTTAAGCCTCTATCAGTGTCTCCTTTCATTGGGGCGAGCTGTGTCCAGTGTCCGTCCCCTGCTGTTTGTCGCTTTTGTGAACACAAAGTCCCGAGCAGCCTCGTTCACCTCGGTAAGTAGACGGTGCTGGGAGAACTGTGACAATGTGGTCGCTGACAAAGGGGAGGAGAAGTGGCCGTAACCCAGAAGGTCTTTTGGCTTCAGAGGGCGTCAGAGATGACTGAGTCGCCTGTGCTCGCTAATCCCATGTGACACACGTGACCATCTCCAGCCCGCCCGCTTTGCCAAGGCGCCTGTCATGTGCTTTGCCACAAGTCCGCATTTGGTAAAGTGGCTCAATCCTGTCAACTCCTTTGAGGTGTACGACAAACATCTCTCTGTCCACGCCGCTCAATAATGCCATGAACCCAAAACCGCTCTATGAAGTAAAGTCTAATTTAAAAACAAGAAATTACTCAAGTGGTCGATCCGTGGACAACTCAGTCAGGCTGTTCTCCAAGTTTTCTGGAAGCAATGAACAGAACCCACCTAACTGGGGAGGCGATTTGTCCTCAGTTAAAAAGCTTTCACTTCCTCGACACAAACACAGGTACGTGTAGCGGCCTCTTCCCGGGCGGGCCTCCCAGCGCCGGGCGGCGGCTTTCTTCCCCTTTCTTGAAGTGAGAGAGGGCTGGCGTGGAAGGGCAGGTGGGGAGAGGGAGACCAGCAGGAAACCGGCCCAGGCTCCATCTCGAGCAGACCTGGACCCGGATCCCACCAGCCCTGAGCATCACTGGAAACGATTTCGGAACCCCCTCCGATGCCCAGCACTGTAATGCCAGATTTCCAGCCCTCTGCGTTTGCCTGAAACCCAGATGTTTCTTCGCTATCTGTCTGACATTGTCCGAAATGGGGCTGGGTGTCCCGTACCTGTCTGGCAACCTTTGTGGCCCAGATCCCTTTTTAGATGAGAGGAGAAAGCTGGGACCTAGGAGGGATAAGGCCCAGACTCAAGGGCTCCTCCCGCTCCCTAACGCGCAGGTGTATTCATTGCTTTCTCGTCTCTCGTGAAATGGCCATTTCCGTCCAACGCCCCCCCCACCGCCTTGTTTTCTATCCTTCTGACCAAAGCAAAAATGTAAGCAGAAATGACAACAACCAAGAAAGGAGGAAGGCTTTTGAGGACAGTGGGCACTGAGAGGGGTCTGAGGGAGGCAGCAGGAGGGTGGGAACTGCGGGGGCACACGGCCTCTGTAAGGATGGGGACCAGCGGTTTCTTTCCAAGCAGAAACTAAACGTACAGGACATGGCATCCTCGCCTCCCCTGCGGAGTCCAGAGGCCTGTAACATGAAGGGTTACCCCAGCCCAGCTCATCCCATGTGATGTCGCCCTCCTGAGCTGCTCCTTAGGGGAGATTCCCACCCAGCCTTCAGTCCCCGCTGCACCCCTGCCCTCTCTCACTCCCCTCTCAACTCCCAAGCAGCAGAAACAGTTTTAACTTCAAGCCTTTTTTTGGCCTTCCTGTGCGTGTGGGAGGGCCCTCCTTTGGGAGTTGCTCTGGTCTGGTGGCTCCATCTGTTATTACATATATATTATAAATCTCTGTCCACATCCCACCCCTGCTTCTTTTCTTAATGCGAGGGGAATTCTGATTCTCCCCACTCCAAAGAGCCTTCTCCACCTGGTTCTCAGGATCACTGAAGTGGCGAGAGCCCCGGGAGCCCCGAGGGCCCGCAGCCTCCACTCACCCGACCCTGGTTCTGGAAGAGAAGGCCTGCACCACCCGAGGAGCCTCCGCCCGCGACAGCTTCAAAGGATGGGCTGACTCCGAGAAAGAGGAAGGCCAGGTCTGTGCTCCTCTGCTCAGGGGACCCCGGCAAGTTCCTGTTTCAAAGACAGAGTTTTAAAGCCTGGTGAAGTGCAGAGGCGTGTGTGCGTGCGTGCACGCGTGCGTGTCTCCAACTCGCCCACGTGGTCCCTTGATGGTCCTCTGGGGACGCAGATCTTCCTTTTCTAAAACACATGCCTAGACCTAACCCCCACCCCACCCCGAGCTCGGGCCATTCCCCCGCCAGTGGAGAGGGGGGAGATGAGAAAGGACTGCCCACCCAGGAGCTTCTGTGGTTGGGAAGTTTTAGTTGAAGGTTTTCATGACTTTGTTTTTCTTTGGCATCTCCATGAGAAGAGACAGGACTCAAAGCCTGTGACCATTCGGGGATCCTGTGTGAGACTCGATTTTTGGATCGGAGACTGGAGGGGAGAGCTGTCCCGGGATGAAGAACCAGGTTCAGGTGGGGTCTGCCCCAGTCGGAGCCTCGCCAGTTCTGCAGACTGGGGACCCCTGGCCTGGGAGTCCCCAGGGTGCCGAGCGGCCTCCGCCTCTGACCTGGACGTTTGCTTGTACTAGAATGGGTGTGATGGGGCCCAACAGTGCCTCGACGGCAGTGCCACACTCTGGCCACCCTGGTGGGAAGGGTCCAGGTTCTCATCTGGAATCTCCCTGGACGTTCCCGGCCACGTGTGCCCATGATCTGGGCTGTCTGAGGCTGGGGTGGGCCCTGCCTTCGAGACCCTTTTAGGGCACTTGTCTTTCTTTCTTTTGAAAGTTTTGCGACAGTGTGTGTGTGCTCACGGGAGAGGCAGACAGAGAAAGATAGAGGAAAAAGTGACAAATCACCCCCAGGGGATGGCCATGCCACAGTCCCTTCTCCTCCATTCTCCTCTCAGGGTTCTGGGCACTTGTGCACGTGTGCACCATGTGAGTTTTTTGGTTTTGTTTTTTGTTGTTGTTTTTTTATTTTTTCAAGCTGCCAGCTCTGGGACTCAAACCAAGCCATTGGCCATGTGGGACCCTACTGCCTTAGCCACCACGCCACCTGCTGGTCCCAGGGTACCTGTCTTTCCATCTGTTCCTCCCTGTCTCTCTTACTCATGGGAGAAATGAATAAATGAACTTTAGAATAAAGGGTGTAGCACCGTCGAACACACTGTCACTGTGAGGACAACGTAACGTGGAAATGTTGCCCGGTGTCTGGTGTGCAGTAGACACTGAGGCACCACGATCGGGTGTGAAAGGCACCGTCACGCTGTCTGCCTTCTCCCCTGGACCCTGACTGTCCTACCCTGTTTGTAGTCCTTTGCCTTGGACAGGACCCAGAAAAGAGCAGGCACTTCCTGCGGCTTATGAAGTGACCCCGGCCAGAGTGAGCGCTCGGCCCCGCCCTGCTGTCCCCACTGCGCTCTTTGCCCATCACTACCTTCCCTGGACCACGGTTCTGGACCACAGACTCGGAACCGAAGTTGCTGGGCCAGCACTGGGGGCAATGCCAGTGTCCCACTTCTTAGAAATACCAAGTTTTCTCAGCAAGCACACAGGGAGGAGACTAGGGAGCACAGACCCGGGGGTATTGGGATTTCTGAGTCTACTGCAAAGATGGGTTGTGTTCAAGTTAAAGCAGGAGCCCAGGGTGCTATTTATAGTCAGAGATTTGTTTGTTTTTGCCATAGGATGAGTGTGCTCGCCCAGAGAGAGATAAAGAGAGAGACAGAGAGAGGGCAAGTGAGAAATCACCACCATGGGCGATGGCCATGCTGCAATCCCTTCTCCATTCTCCTCTCAGGATTTTGGGCACACACGCCCACGCACCGGGTGTGATTTTTAAGCCACTGGGTCCAGATCTCGAACTGCAGTTAGCCATGTGAGAGTCCAGCACCTTAACCACTCCTCCACCTGCTGGCTCTATAGTCAAAGCTTTTTTTTTTTAATTGAGAGATTTTTGGTATAGGATGCATGTGCTCACCAGAGAGACAGAGAGACAGAAAGTGAGAAATCACACCGGGGGGGATGGCCACGCCACAGTCCCTTCCCCTTCATTCTACTCTCAGGATTGGGGGCACACACGCACACATGCTGGCATGAGTTTCTTTTTAAGTCGCCAGGTCCAGGACTCGAACTGCTGTTGACTAAGTGGGAGTCCCATGACATAACCATTATGCTATCTGCTGCTGCCAACTCAGAGGATTTTAAAGCCCAGAGAAGAGCCATCTTTCCGATGCCCTTCAAGGGAGGAAGGACAAATGTCATTCTGAAAGAAAGGAAGGAGAGAAGGAAGGGGAAGAGAAGGAGGAGAGATGAGGACAGGAGGGAGAGGAGGGAAAGCGAGGGAGGCAGGAGAGTGCAGGGACGTGAGAGACCGGAGAAAGGCGGGGCAAGAGGAGAGGGGAGGCAAGCAAAGGGGACGCTGGAGAAGCCAGGGGCGCTCCCAGGCTCCCAGCGCATGGCTGGCTGGGCACGGAACTGCCCCAGCACCCTCTTAAACATCCACCAAAACAGTAATAACGGGGTGGGGGGGCATACACCTTCAAGGACAAAGAAAGAGATACAAAAACAGCAACTGCCAGCAAAAAATTTCAGTTTTGAGAAGCACAAAAGCTATGATAAGTAGGTGGAAACCAGCCTACTACGTCAGAACCCAGACCCATAAGGGTCGGATGCCATTTAGAAACCAGCTGTTCTGTGCCTCCAAGTCCTCGCTCAGGGATTAGACCCAAGCCTCTGAGAGGGGAGGGGCTGAGAACAGAGGGTGTCTGACAGCTTGTGTGAGGAGGAAGGCTGAGAGGCTGGACAGGAAAGCACCAGGCTGGAGACCCAGGGCCCACCAAAGACAAAGTCAGACAGCATCCGACCCAGGCATGGACCTGCCCAAAGCCTGTGCCCAACCGTTATGTCTGCCCACCTTGACCCAGTTTGGCTGGAAGGATCCTGAGAGGGCTTACGAAGCCCCGTCCTCACCCACAGGCAAGAGTACAGAGGAGTAATCTCTTGAGATGCTATCCAGTTCAGTCTAAACAGGGTCTTGAACCACGATTCCCTCCCCAGAGCAGGATTTTTTTTTTCTTCTTTTGGAGAGTTTTTGTTTGTTTGTTTGTTTATTTGTTTTGTTTTGTTTTGTTTTGCTATAGGGTGCATGCACTCACTGAAGTGACCAGGCCAGAGTGAGCCGGGTAGGGTAATACCTTTGGCAGGACTAATACACCACAAATTTATGCTGGGAAAATTCATTTTGCCCTCTATAAAGCTGTACAGTGATTTGAGGGCCAGCAGGTGGTGTGGTGGTTAAGGGCACTGGACTCCCACGTAGCAGAACACGGTTCAAGTCCCAGACCTGGCAGCTTGCTTTCTCAATTTCCCTCTCTCTCTCTCACTCTCTCTCTCCCTTTCTCTGGTCAAATTAAAATTAATTAATTACAGACTTAAATATAATAAAGTTCAATAGCATATTTTTAAAAAGATATACAGTGATTTAATGTAAAAGATAAAATTTAAATGTAAAAATTATTTTTAATTTTATATAATTAAATATATAAATTATATATATAATTGAGCCAGACTGTGTGTGGCTGGTGTTTAAGGCAGTGGATCACCCATGACTGACCCCACAGTCCAAGTCCTAGACCCAGGAGCTTGGAAAACACACCAGCCATGGGTGTGTGCCCAAAATCTCAAAAGGAGAGAGCGATGGGGGAGAAGGAACTGCAGTACACCATTCACCGTGGCGGGGGTGCTTTCTCACTTTCCCCTTCTCTCTCTCTCTCTCTCTCTCTCTGATGAGCACACACACCCTCTGGCAAAATTCATGGTGCGTGCGTGTGTGTGTGTGTGTGTGTGTGTGTGAAGGCGTTCCTTAGAACGTTCAGACACAGTCGAGGGGCAAGCACACTGGCGCAGCGGGACACTGCTCAGGTGATGCCGGATCCATACGGACACGTGCAGGCTTGGCTCCTTGGGGACCGTGCTGTGTGGGCACCCACGCCCGTGGCCCTGGCTGCCTGGGAAGGCTGGGGAGGGGATGGCGGCACCAGACCCTACCCAGTGCTCCTCTCTCTCCCTTGCTCTCAACCCGTTCACAGAAGAAATAAACTTAAAAAAAAAAAAAAAAACTTAAAAAAGATACCCATGAAAGGGAAAATCAGGATGTGAATGTATGAAGCGAAGATGGTAAGCGGCACAAGAAACAGCTGAGAGAGCTTACAGTGATTGCCTTTCTGGGGGATGGTGACTGAGGCAGGAGCTACTTTTTGCTACAAACCTCGTAGTATTTCTGATTTAATTTTTTTTTTAAGGTTTTTGCCATAGGGCTTGTGTGCTTGCCAGAGAGAGGCAGAGAAAAAGTGAGAAATCACCCCCCTGCCCCGCAGGGGGGACGGCCGCGCCGCAATCCCTTCTCCTCCATTCCCCTCTGGGGATTTTGGGCACACACACACACCTACCTCGTGTGTCTTTCAGGTCGCCAGGTCCAGGACTTGAACCACGGTTGGCCATGTGGAAATCCAGCACCTTTACCACCATGCCACCTGGAGCCCCATTATTCACTTATTTTGACATAAGCAAGAGAGACAGCACCCCCACCTGGTCCTGATGTCACAATCGGCCCCCAGCCTCAGCCAGCCCTGGATCACGGGTGCCCACCCAGCACACTCAGGGGCTCTCGGAGCATCCCGATGGGTCAGGCTCGCAGAGCCCGGCGTTCCACTGCAGTGCCGCCACCTGCCCCATTTACTTGCGTAAACCACGGGCATCTGTTCTATAGTGACCATTTTATTTTGGGTTTTGTCTCTCTGGTGTGCACACCCCCCTCTGGCAAGGACAACCTGTGTGTGTGTGTGTGTGTGTGTGTGTGTGTGTGTGTGAAGTCATCCCTTAGAACATTCAGAGACCAAAAGAGGGTCAGTGCAGGGCCAGAGGGGGAATGCACATGGTTTTAATTACCAGAAGGTGCAAGCACTTGCCGGAGAGAGAAGGGGAGCAAGAGAGCGCCCCCAGTGGAGTATGTTCACGCCACAATCCCTTCTCCGCCATTTCCGTGTCCTTGGGATTTGGGGCATGCATGTACACGTGCCCTGTGTGGTTTTCAAGCCATGAGGGTGGGGTTAGAACTGCAGTTGGCCAAGTGGGAGCCAGCTCCCGGAACCCCTAGGCTACAGGGCTGCCCTGCAATGCGCTCTTGAAGTCAACAAGACAGGCATTCCAGGTCTGCTCCCGTCTTTCCCTCAGCAGGGTGGTCATGGCCAGCCTGCTGAGTTTCCCTAGACCCTACTATTGGTCTTCCAAGCTGAACTCTTGGCCTTCAACGTCGCTTTTCTACAGTAATTTTAATATTTATTCGACCACTAGAGTAGCCTGGGGAGATTTGGAGCTTCTTTAAGGAGCCTGGAGAACTTCACGTTTCTTTTCTGTAGGACGGCAGGAAGAAGAGAGGGACGGGCAGAACTGGGAAGCGCTGGTCTTCCTCACCGTGAGTGTCACCACTCTGCTCTCTGACGGCCCTCACATCCTGACCGATGGCTGTTTTTGGCCTTTCTTCCCAAACAGGCTGGCACCGTCCAGATGATGGGGCCCTCAGTCTGAATGCTTGTGTCCTCTCAATTCATATCTGAAAACTAGTCCCCACTGTGTCAATATTTAAAGGGGACCTTGGGGCCAGCAGGTGGCATAGTGGTTAAGTGCTAGACTCCCACATGACTGACCCCAGTTCAAATCTCGGATCCAGCAGCTTGAAGATTATGCCAGGCACATGTACATGTGTGCCCAAAATCTCAAGAGGAGAGGATTGAGGTGTAGCCACCCCCCTGGAGTTGGGGGGATTTCTCACTTGCCCTCTCTCAGGTGAGCACACACACCCTGTGGCAAAAACCGAAGGAACCAAAGCGGGCAGTGTTTGGGGAGTGGGTAAGCCACAGGGCTCTGTGTTCATGAGCAAGATCAATGGCCTTATCAGAGACCGAAAGGAGCTGCTTTGTCCAGTGCCGTGGGGGGATGCAGATGAAGGCACCAAACATGAAGCAAAGCAAGTCTTCACTGGACACGCAGTCTTCTGCACTCTGACCTTGGGCTTCCAGCCTCCAGAACTATTAGCAATAATTTTTTTTTTCTGCTATAGGGTACATGCGCTCACCAGAAAGACAGAGAGAGACAAAAAGTGAGAAATCACCTCCCAGAGGGATGGCCCAGCTGCAATCCCTTCTCCTCCATTCTCCTCTAGGGATCTTGGGCACACACGCACATGCTCCCCGCATGAGTTTAAGCCACCGGGTCTGGGACTCGAACCCTGGTCAACTACGTGGGAGTCCAGCAACATAGCCATTATGCCAGTTGCTGGTCCCAATAAATTACTATCGCATGTGGGAACCAGCAGTTAACATAATGGCTATGTCGCTGGACTCCCACGTAGTCGACACGGTTCGTGTCCCGGAACCGGTGGCCTAAACTCACGCCGGGCGCATGTGCGTGTGTGCCCAAGATTCCTAGAGGAGAACGGAGAAGGGATTGCGGTGTGCCATCCCCCCGGGGGGTGATTTCTCATTTTCTGTCTCTCTCTCTATCTGGCAAGTGCACGCACCCTATAGCAAAAACCTCTTAAAAAAAAAAAAGAGAGATTTCAATTTTAATCATAGAAAGAGCACAGTTTGTACATCAGCGATAGGCGATTAGAGCTCATTTGGAACCAAAAAAAAAAAAAAATTACTATCGCTTGTAAATTGTCTGGCTAAGATATCGCTGAGGACTGAGGACCGTAGCCCCAGCCTCTATCTGTTGCATTCCCCCCTGAGCATGAAGTGGCTCCATAGCTACCTGCTGAGCAGCAAAGGGAGACTGTCCCAGTGAGGGTTCCTGCAGCGCACACAAGGGGGACACGTTTACTCAAAAGAGAGTGAAAGGGACAGCGGGCTCTGGCCGAAGGACCTCGAGAACTGGTTAGTGGCCCCTGCTCCGCCTGACTCTACTTTTCACCGGTGGCTCTGCCTATTCCTAGACTCATCCCTGGGCTAGGAACCGAAAAGTACAAGGCTTTGGTCGTCCCCTCTATTAACACGCAGGATGACCCTGAGGGGGTCAGCCACAATGGTTTAACCATGTGTCCTCCCACCACGATGTGAAAGGTCGGGACGGGCTGATTGCACCGGGCCCCCAGCTACGTCCTGACTGATGACGCATTTGGACACTGGCAGGACGCTGGGGCCCCATGGCACCTGAGTGACGCGTAAACATCAGGAGAGGAACAATAGCACCAGGTGGCAGAGGGCTGAGCTGGCAACAGATGCAAGAGAGAAACAGAAGCTGCGAATTGGCTGCGGGAATAATTCATGAAGAGCCCACGCCCACGTCACTCCAGGTGGTGGCAGTGAGAAGCTGCCGGGAGCCTGCACACTTCGTGGCCAACACGAAGCCCAGGAACTGCAGAGGCAGTAGTGGTCTTGTTCCCAGCAGAGCCACCAATCGCTAGAGGATCACTGGTGAAGAGAGGTGGGGGGGCAGCCAGGGACCATGGCGAGAGCCTCTGCAGGGGCCGAGGTGGGAGGCGGCGAAGTCTGCGGAGAAGCTGCTCAGGCCCCCTCAGCCTGCCCGGTTCACGGGGATACACCCCAGTTCGCAGACAGCGGCTCTCAGCAGACTCCCTGCAGACCACTCCTCCCTCCAGCCCAGCGCCAGAGGGAGCCTCCGTGTTTTTCTGCAGCTTAGGGTCAATGGTCTCCAGGGTAAGCCTGTTCCTGTTTGAACCAGTCGCGATGTCCCGCCCACTGGCTCAGGCAGTTGGCCAGCCATGAGTCTGTGACCCGAGCCTGGCCCATTAGTCAGCCTTTGTGGGATATTTTGAATTAGAGCTGGATGAGACGAAACCCAGATCCTCTCAGTGTAGAGGCTGAGCCAAGGCGACTCTGGTGGGTAGAGAAAGGCCTCTGAGAACGAAGCTCCCCAAGCACCACAGGCCCACGCTGGGTGTGAAGAGTTCTCAGGACTCGAGAGCCCTGCATTAGCTGACATCAATCCAAGAGGCCCCACGCGTGGCTCCAGGCGCCTCTTCTCCACGCCCATCTCTCCCTCAAGCAGCGTTGACGTGTTTCGAGACTTGTAGTCAGCCAGAGCTAAACTCCAAATCACACTGGCTCTACCAAAATCCGCAGTTTCTGGCCCAGCCATGTGGTGCCCTGGAAGGGCCCCTGCTTGGGAGGCTGGAACCATGTGGGAGGCCCAGGTTCAGTTCCAGGCCAACCCGAACACACCAGACGTGGCTGCATGTGCCCATGTGCCGTGACCTAGCTAACCGGGAGGCTGCAGCAGGAGCATCGTGACAGCGAGATCCTGTCAGACACACCTGTCCTGAGGCCAGGTGGTAGCACAGCGCTACACAGTCGACCCACACAGGAGGGGTCTTGGTTCCACGTCCCCAGGCTCCTTGAGTATGCTGGGCATGCACGTGCCCACGATCTGGGCTGGCTGACACTGGGGCGGATCGTGGTGTCAAAACCCTGGGGGAGGTGCCGGATCCCCCCTCTCTCTCTGAACAAATGACGAGCCCTTTGGAGATAATAGCTAGCTATCTCTAGTTCTCTCCCCATCCTTCTCTCTCCCCCTCGCTCTCATAAAGAAAATAACCATCCGCATTTTCTCACTTACTGGACTAACTCCATTTTCAGTTTCAGAGTTTCCAGAATTAGTAAAAACCCATCATTTGAACTACAATTTCTACCCATTTTGGAGGCAATGAAATAATTGCACTTAAAAATAAATTGATGTTTGCGACTTTGCAAACACCCGGTCCAGACCATTGAACAATGAACCTTTAGCCCTGAAGGGAAGCAGGCAGGCATAAGTATGTCATTGGAGATGAGTCGCTCGGAAATGGGACTGCATTTGGGCATGGGGCCTCCGAGAGATGATAAAGTTAAGACGGGCCATTAGAGTCGGCCCTGATCCAATCCGATGTCAGAAGAGAACTCCTAGACTCGTGAGGAGACCCTGGGGATGTGCGAACGCAGACACAAGGAAGTAGGCCCAATGAGAGCGTGGCCGTTTGCAAGCCACGGAGAAAGCCACGGAGAAGCCATCCCTGTGACGCCTGGATTTGGACTTCCAGCACCCAGAACTGTAAGAAACTACCCGTCTTCTCCGGAAGCCCCTGCCTGTGGTGCTCGGCTATGGCAGTCCGAGTGCCCTGTACACGGTGACATTCTCTTCACTATATACATTTAAAAGAGAAAAATTCGAAATAGCGTCAATTTCAATAATTGGGAAAAGAATATCATACGGTCATCACACCGCCAGAGCTACATGGAAAAAAACTGCTTGCAAGATGACATTCAACTGACTGGCTGGTGGTGCGGTGGTTAAGACGGCTGGATTCCACGCAGCCAGCGGCATGGTCGGAGTTCCAGACCCGGAGGTTTGAAAAACATGCCAGACACGTGTGCGTGCATGCCAGAAGCCCTCAGAGCAGAGATGGAGGAGAAAGGGCTGAGGTGTGACCATCCCCCACAGCAGGGGCTCTTTCACTCTCTCTCGCCTGCCTATTTCTGTCTTTCTCCAGCACGTACATACACCTTCTAACTCCTGCCTATTTCTTTCTCCAGCACGTACATACACCTTCTAACAAATTAAAAAAAAAAAAAAAGAGTTAACATTTACCCCCCAAAAAAGCAAGATATATCTCGTGTGTGTATGTATGTATATCTTTCCCTTTTTTTCAATGCCAAAGAGCATATGTGTGCATGAGAGGAGTGGAGGGCAGCAGAGAAAGCGCTCCCCAACTCCTCAGTGGGGTCTGCTCACACCACGGTCCTTGTTCATTCAATTCTCCATTTCAGCAAGATCCTGGGCATGTGCACACGCCCGCCTATGAGCCACCAGGGATGGGCCTTGAACCCTGGTCAGTCCTGTGGAACCAGCTTCCTCTGCACAGCACCTAACCACTGCACTAAGGAGCTAGTCCTATTTTTTCAAGTTTATTTATTTCTTACCTAAGTGAGAGAGAGAGAGAGAGAGAAACAGCATCCCCAACAGAGTCCTGACACTGAACCAGACACAGCCACCCCAAGTCATGAGAAAGGGCATGCCCAGAGTGCTCAGGGAGGTCTCTGGACATGAACCAGGAACTTCCCCACGTGGGAGCCTCACGCTGCATTTCACCACTGTGCACCATCTGGTCTCACCCTCAAAAGCCTGTGGAGGTGCTGTATAGTTTTCATCGTATGAATTTCATAAAGTAATCACAAGGGTGTTTTTTGATTGTCTGTTTTTGTTAATAAAACTCTCCAGTGTTGATTAAAAAAACAAAAAGCCTGTGGAAGAGTAGAGAAATCTAGAGAGAAGAAAACCCACTGTAGTATTGATGTTAGATCACTGCTATTGCTCATCTCCTCCTTCCTTTGCTAACGAGTTTAAACGGCTGTTTGAAACACACAGGTAAAACGGAATCGCACGATGGCCTGCGCACTGTGGGGTGCTCTGGCCCAGAGAACAAACTTGGGACAGGAAACCACATGGGTTACACTGAGGGTTTGGTTCTTGGTCTCAAGCACTTCCTGGGTCAATAACATTTCTGCCCAAATGGTCAATGAGGCAGGTTAAAAGCTTCTGCACTTCAGTCCTCGGTTGACCTTGGGGTTAGAAGACCTTTTGTCCTGTGTCAGAGAGGCCAGGCAAGGGAAGGCGCTTTCCCCCTGGTCCTCTGCAGACACTGCCTTCAGTTCTGGCCTCACAGGCACCTGCCAGCGTCAGGGACAGAGCGTGCCCAGCACCCTGGGGGGGGGGGGGGCATGCAGGGCTCGGCTGTGGGGTGTGCCTTCCAGCACATGAGAGAGATGCTCTCAGAAAGGAGCTGCCTGCTTTCCCAGCTGCAGCAGTAGTGCCCGGACCCCGCGCTATAGCAGTTGGAGTCAACTGTGCAGTACGAGTATCCGTGGGCACAGGCCTTCTCGGGCACCTCTCGTTTTGCCAGCGACAACGCCACTGAATGTCTTAGCAATGCTTGTCCGGTAACAGGTGGTACCAGGGGCCCTGTACCTATCTGCTGGGGCAGGTTGTTGGGGACGTGAGCTTGTCGGAATTTCCTGCTAAGTGCTAAGCATGGGAGTGCAGGAGGGGAAAACAGGACATACAGAACACGTTCCCCATAACTGGGGGACGGAGGTCATGGCCATGCCCACAGAAGACGTCCACAGACCCTTGCTCACCCACATGTGACTATGCGAGTCGAGATCACAACAGCAGATAGCCCAGGGCTCCAGGCTTGGGTGCCGGGTGGTGTCGCAGGCAGTCATGACTGCCATAGGCGGTTTTCAAACTCTCACCCTCGATGCTGGCGGTCGATACGCAGTTCCAACGTGTGTCTTCTCATCACGGGCAGCGCCAGAAACGAGGGTGAGAAAGGGGCAGGAGAAAACTCCAAGTGCCCACAGTAGTCTCTCCAGGGCCTACTGAAGTGCTGGTGGCATACTGAGAATATGTTCGAGCATCTTCAAAATGTGCAAAGAATCGCCAGCAGGTGGCATGATGGTTGGGGCACTGGACTCCCACATGGCTGACCATGGTTCGAATCCAGGACCTGGCGGCTTGCTTTCTCACTCTATCTTTCTCGCTTTCTTTGCTTCCTTCTGTCAAGCTCGCGTGCACTGTAGCAAGTTAAAAATTATAATAATAATAGGAAGACCAGCAGATGGTGCAATGGTTACATCAATGGACTCCTATGTAGTCTACTGCAGTTCGAGTCCTGGACCCAGAGACTTAAAACCCATGCTGAGCGTGTGTGTGTGCATGCCAAAAATCCTGAGAGGAGACCAGAGAAGAAGGGACTGTGGTGTGGCCATCCCCCCTGGGAGACAATTTCTCGCTTTTTATATTTCTGTCTCTCTGGTGAGTACATGCACCCTATATAGCAAAAACCTCCCTAAAAAAAAAATGATGATGATGAATAAAACTAAATAAATAATTTTTTTAAATGTCCAAGGAAAATGTGCATGATGAAAAAACTATGCATGGATTTCAAAATTTTTGCACCAAAATAAACACGTATTTTAATTCCATTTTTCCCATGAGCTCTTTGAAGCCCCCTTGCTCTTTGGGGATGGATACCCATCTGCCTTGCAGCAGCTGCAACCAGAAGAATGCAGGCAAGGAGTGCGGTGGAGCACAGAGGCGACAGGGTTTGCCGAGCCACAGAAAGCAGACCACCAGCCGTGGTCTGTGGCATGTGCTGCTTGGGTCCGAGAACTGCTGTCACTGACTGCTCTTCTATGAGTTCTCACTGAGAAGAGTCATAGCAGGGCACTGGAGGCTAGCGTGCTCTGGTGAAGACCAGCAGCAATGGACGCTCTTGTCCCCAAACAGCACAGCTGCAGACTCGCTCAGGGCTTTGCCAAGAAGTGGTGTTTGAGCATGCGCAGGCCAGAGGGAGCAGCGCTTAGCAGAAGGCAGCTGGCAGGGCTCCAAGGGGATGCAATCATTACCGATTTCTGAAGAAAAATTGGGAACTTCGAGTCAAACTACAAATTACGCTCGCCCACCCTTCCATAAACCCTAGCTGTGGTGACTTCATTTGTCCTTAAGTAGCAACAGGCAGCTTCTGGGTGAAATTTAAGTCAGTCCACTTCTTCACTTACTGGTACAAAACATTTCTTTTTTTTCTTTTTCTTTCTCTCTTTTTTCTTTCTTCTTTTGCCAGAGGGCGTATAAGCTCACCAGAAAGAGATCGAGAAGAGGGGAGAAAGAACATCCCACTGGGGTGTGGTCGCACCTTAATTTCTTCTCCTCCATCACTTCATCTTGTTGGGATTTGGGGCATGAATTTTTCAAACCTATAGGGCTGGGATTTGAACCATGCAGTCAGCCATGTGGGATCTGGCTCCCTTAGCCACCAGGTGACAGAATTGGTCCACGCTTCTTTATTTTAAAATCATGTTCACCAGTTTATTGTGAAGAATACCACAAAGGATGCAGATGAAGAGCTACATAGGGCAAACGGGGAAGAGGGGTGCTGAGCTCCCATGCTGTCTCTGGGCCGCCACCTCCTGGACGTCCACGGTTCTGTGATCTGGAGGCCGTATCTGCACTCACGGATCTACTCTGATACAACAGACATGGCGTCTTCAGAGCAGGGCCCAAGCAGTTCCCTGTACCTAACCAACAACCTGTATGAGGGATCTGGGCCTTGACTGATTCGCTGAGATCACAGCAAGACACTCAGTGGGATTAAATATGACCTCATGGGACCAGCAGATGGTACAGCGGTTACGTTGCTGGACTCCCACATGGCCGACTGCGGTTCAAGTCCCAGACTTGAAACTTATGCCGGGCAAGTGTGTGTGCGTGCCCAGGATCCCACGAGGAGAATGGAGGAGAAGGGATTGTGGCATGGCCATCCCCCCTGGGAGGTGATCTCTCGCTTTCCTTTGCACTGTCTCTGTCTCTCTCTCTCTCTCCAGCGAGCGCATGCACCCTAAGGCAAAAACTTCTCAAAAAATTACACACACACAGACATATATATATATACACACACACACACACACACACACATATGACCTCATACAGAGTCCATTCTCAGCTCCAAGGGCACACAAAAGGGCCCTCCACGGCTACATCCAGCTAGCTTTGACGTCAGAGTCTCCTAAGACAGTGACCACGCTCTTCTCTACTCATTTCTACAGAGGTAGAACCGCGTCTCCAAAGGCAAAGGAGGAGCTTTACCCCGAGCCCGTCTTCTGTGGGTAAGAACTGGCGCAGTTTGTCAGATCTATCATTTACCCAACACCATAGCCCGCCTCCCATGCAGATGCCCACTGAGGAGCAGGGAGGGGCAGGCGGGGCGTCTGCTCAGGACACCAACCACAAACACGATTCCCTCTGGAACGAGGAGCCTAAATCCGGGGCTAGTGGTGAAACATGATGCTCTGCTAGGCCGACTTAGGGGAAGGGCCTGGGCTCGTGTCTGGAGACCTCCCTGAGCATCCCAGGCACATGCAAGCACCCGCGATCTGGGCATGGATGCAGCATTAAGACCCCACTGGGGTGCTGTCTCTCTGTCTCACTTATGAAAGAAAGAAAGAGATCTTTAAAACAAACCCCCTAAATCCTAGTTCTACAAATTAAAACAAGGATGTTAGCATCTTTCGGTATAACATTTGTGAGCAGGCCCATTAGATAACTTGGTTTGGGGCTGTTTACATTGGCCAGGTCACCCTAAATAATGCAGTTTTTACCCCCTCCCTCCTGACATAACAAAGACGTGGGAGACTACGTGTAGGTCAGTCACCACAAGTTTCACTTAGAAGGGATCCAAAGGGTCAATAATTGAAGACAGAATTAGACACACCAGGTCCACGAATTGTGTTCCCAACATTCCGCTTCTGGCAGCTGGCACCTCTCCACCCCCACCGTGCATATTTAAAGGTCCCGTGTGTGAGTGTGCACGGGATGATTCATCCAAGCCGCTCTGGAAGTTGTCTCTGCTGGGAGCAGTGAAGCCGACCCCCACCTGCCCCCCTCCCGGTCTGGGGACGTGCAGAACGTTGATCCGGGGTGCTACTGGCAGCACCCCACACCTCCTGATTTAGGTGCGCTGCTGTTAGGCAACGCCGCCCACGCAGAGCTTGGAGTCCCTAGGCCGCATCTGCTTCGTTCTGCCTGCTGCACCCGAAGTCGTGTGCTAGCAAAGGGACTGTGGGCCTGCAGATCCCCCAGAGTCCTCAGAGCCCCAGGACAGGCCCCCTAAGGAATGACCCGGTTCCGTGGGCCCAGAGCAGGGAGGTCAGGCAGCACCATTCCCAGCTCGCTCCACGCCGGAGTCTGCTCCCTCTCCCTGCTTCCCTGAGATCTAAAATAGAACTCGATGACAGGAATCAGGGAGGTTCTGAAACGTCTGGTGGCACCAGCTCTTGGGTTTCGTTAAGCAGAGAGTCTGGGGGCAGACCTGTGTGCTGAGGCTCAGGCCAAGCACCCTGGAAACAAGAGTACATCATTTGGCTTTCTTCCCCCCACTTCACTCCCACAGATGCTGACATTCCGGAGGAAAAGCAGGACTAAGAGAAAAAAGCGCTGGGTGTTTCGAGCCAGCCCTGGCAGGCTCCTGGGAGTGTGCTCGGTCCACGTCCATCTCACTGCCCCCTCCTGGCTCCTGGTCGGGGACGCAAGGTCCCCAGGAGTATTTATGGTTGCGGTGCCTATCGGTGACCCTTAGCTGGAGGCTGCTGTGCTCTGACCATCACAGGATGATGGGCGGGCCGGGAGGAGGACGCATCAGCCAGGAGCCCGTGTTATTTATAGCTCAGGCCTCTCCCTTTCCTCCCAGACTCAGCTGCTGGGGCAGCTGCTGCTGTACCCTGCAGAACTCCCTGTGGGAGATGGGTGGGAGGGCCTGGTCCGGAATGAAAGCAGAACTCTGGAGCCAGGACACCCAAGGACTCCTTTCCCCTGGCCGGATAAAGCCCGGGAGGCCCACAGGCCTCGGAGTGGTGACCATGAGCATCAGTTGTCCCAGAGGTGCTGCCAGATGCAGCTGTCCGGGGACCTGGGCTGGTTCCTGGGAAACCCCGGCTTCTTTTCCACAGTGCTTGGGGAGTGGTAAGATGGACAACCTCTTAGGGGCTTCTGGAAAGCAGGCTGGAACATTGCTGGTAGATTAGCAGACAAGGAAGATGAAAGGGAACGGCAACTCTGTATTTCACACGGTGCTCTCCATCATCCAGATTAAGAAAAAAAGCGGGGGAAGAGGGCTTTGGGCAAGGGGGAAATGAAGGCCATCTGAATTCTGCGGGAAGAGGACTCCTGAGTGGGCGAGGCCTGCTTCACCTCAGCACAGTTGCCCTGATTATATGCCACTTGCTTCTGTGTTCAAATCCCGACTTAAGTAGACAGTAATCTCTTGTGGGCAGGAACCTCCAGGCACAGAGCTGGGGGCAAAATTACCCCACAGTAAGCCCTCTGGATCTTCATACGGACATTTCAGACACAGCCATCAATTTTGTTGTTGTTGTTTTAATCTGCTAGAGGGCACATGTGTTCTCCAGAAAGAGACAGACAGACAGAAAGCGCCCACTGTGGGGCATGGTCACCATGCAATCCCTCCTCCTCCACTCCTTCATCCTGCCAGACAGCTATATGTGTCTGGCATGTTTTTCAAACCAGCAGGGTCAGGATTAGAACTGTGGTTAGCAGGGCCAGCAGGTGGAATCCCAAATAGCCAACCACGGTTCAAGTCCCAGTCCTGGTGGCTTGAAAATCATGCCAGGCACGTATGCATGCATGCCTAAAATCCCAAGAGGAGAATCGAGAAGAAGGGATTATTGGCATGGCCATGCCCTTTTGGGGGGTGAGGGGCGTGATTTCTCACTTTCCCTCTCTCTTACCTGTCTCTTTCCAGGGAGCACACGTGCCCTATGGCAAAACCTCAAACAAACAAACAAAACCCTACTGCCTTAACTGCTAAAAGATACTTGTTGAAGTCGATGGTGACGGCGGTGGGATTCTACTGTAGACATAAGGAAAATAACCCTATGACATTTTTCTTCCTTTCTTTCCCTCTGCCCAGACAGTACAGTGCACACACTGTTTCTGAAATCATTTGCTATATTTTTATTGACTGATAATTATAATAGTTCAATGTCTGTCACGTGGAACTTCTAAGTTGCCAGTGTGACTTTGACTAGGCTCGAAGCTTTACCATTTATAACATACTTAATTTATAATTCTAGAGTAGACACTCTGAGCTTGGTGATCAAGTCTCTCCGTAGCCCCCCGAGTATCTGATACCACGGTGCAGCGGTTCTTTAACTTCAGCCTTGTACTAAAATCAGCTAGAGAGCTTGTGAAAACATGGTCACTAGGCCCAGCATTTCTGGTCCATCAGCCATGGGGTAGGGCTCAAGTGTATGCGTTTCATGTGGTGCAGAGGTAACGCAATCAGACCGGCATGGAAAGGTCCTGGGTTTGCATCCTGGGGCCGTCCTGTACATGCCAGGGGCTGATGCATGGCCATGATCCAGGCCAGCCAAGACTTGGGGTGAGTCACGGCATAAAGACGCTACCTCGTTGGGGTGCTTGTCTCTGTTTCTCATGGAAGAAATAAATAATTTTTAAAAAGAAAATGTATCCCCAAGTCCTTATGCAAAAGGCTGTAGGTGCTCTGGCCTGGGGAGCACACTTTGAGAACCACTGTCTTAGGATATGTGGAAATGTCCCCAGGCCCCCTGCCTGGAACTGTCTTTGGGGTTTAGGAAAAATTCCGGGACATGGGCTCAAGCTCTGAGTGGGGAGAACTTGGGAGGCCTCACACAGTTCATGACCCCATCTCGGCAGGGGTCCACTTGAGAATCTGGAAGTTGTCACTTGGGGATCTCAGCCTAATTCGCTTCCAGGCTCACCTCTGCCAATCTACCCTCCTCCTCCAGGCTAAGTGGGGTTCCTAAACCGGAAATTGAATAATCTCGGCCTCCCGCTCACAGGCCTTTCTTTTTCTCTTTTTAAAATTTATTTATTATTATCTTTTATATTACATTTAATCACATATATCTTTACAATGCATAACACTTCTTTTTCCAGCACACTTTCCATGCATATCCGTCGAGACCAAGACATTCCAGTCCTCTGTCTGTCCGTCTCGTGCTCCTCTCTTTAAATTTTGTATTTTACTTTTTAAAAGTTTTAAACCACTTCTCCTCACCCAGGTGTTTTCTTTCTCTTGCTAATTTCAGAAGTCATTTTAAATCTGAGGTGCGTCCTGCTTGACACATGGTTTTCATGTTTTTACCTCTAAACATTTTTTATTCTTTTTTGATCCTTTTTCTCTGTTTTTTTTTTAATTTTTCTTTTGCTTTTATTATTATTACTTTTTAACGTTATTTTCCCATTCTGCTCTTCACCCTCCGCACACCGAGTGTCTAGATAGGCCTAGGTGCTCAGTAGCCAAGCACCTGAATACTTTTAGAGTCATTGAAGTCCTCAACACTTACTGAACTCCTGCTTTAAGGAAGAAACTTCTTTTTATAAGTCTGAAGTCACAGTCTCTTTCTGTGGGTACCATGTTGCCAAGTGCAGTAGAGGAGAGATTTTGTCACAGAATGACCAGAAATCACCGCAGAGCACAACAAATCTGAGAATCCAAGACAGTATCTCTCCCCTAAGGCCCCTAATAGAATCAGCCCAAGAAGATCTTCTCCAAGGCACATCATAGCCAGATTGGCAAAATCCACAGACAGAGACAAGATACGAAAACTGGCAAGCGAGAAACATCAGGTTACTTATGAAGGTTAGCCCATCAGCCTAACATCACATCTCTCATCAGAAACAATGTGAGTAAGGGAAGAATGGGAGAACATTCAAAGTGTTCAGTGAAAACAGTTTCAACCAAGAATACTATACCTGGCAAGATTACCCTTCATACGGAAAGAAAGGATAAAAACATTCTCAGAAGAACAAGACTTAAAAGAATTTGCCAATACCAGACACACTCTTCAAGAAGTTCTGAAAGGAATGCTCTACTAGGAAAACTAAAGACACACACACACAGAGGTAAGAGATTAAAAAGCAACCAAGAGGGAACCAGCAGTTAGCGTGCCCAAGATCCCAAGAGGAGAATGGAGGAGAAGGGATTGCGGCATGACCATCACCCTTGGGGCGTGATTTCTTGCTTTCTGTCTCTATGTCTCTCTGTCTGTCTGGTGAGCACACGCGCCCTATAGCGATAAACCTCTCAAAAAAAAGCAACCAAGAAAATGACCAGCTTACTGCTAGGGACAAGAAATAACAATAATGACTTTGAATGTTAACTTCCAGAATTTAAGCGGAAAGATTGGACCACAGTAATCTTTCTTCTGCAAATGCAACAGAAGAAAGATTAATTATGTAAGACTAAACTGGTGAAATAGAATTTTGTGACTTTTGAGTAAAACATTACTGATTTTTTTTATTATGCTTTGTTTTCCCAACTTAAGGATTTTGCTTTCTTTTGAGCTGTTGATAAATTCAGTAATTTGTTATTTCTTCTTGTTGTTTGTTTGTTTCTTTAAATGGAAACATAAACTTCTCTTCCTTCCTGGCTCCTCTGGAATTGGAAAATATTTGGGAGTATTCTTATTTGTGGCAGAAGGGTTATTTGCATAAGTTCAATAATACCTGTTGCATTGAATCAGAAATTGGAAATACTCGTTATTGGACAGGGCTTTGACTGGAATGTCATACCTGAAGATTAATCAGGAGACTATGGAACTAAGGTGGATCTCAAGTAAGCCAACAGAAGCTCTTGGAAAGATGGCCTGGCACCAGAAACGGTTCTGCCTGGCTGAGAGGATTAGAGAAGCTACATGAAAGAATCTGTACCATAAAATAACCTGGGCTTTTCCAGCCCAGCATTGTAATCAGTAGAGATTGCAACAGAGCAACCACAACCAGAGGATTATTGTGAGGAAGACTTTGAAAGAAGAAAAAGAGACTAATCTTTCCTAGCAGATGAAATATCACAGAATACTTGGTAGGCAGGGATGAATTGAAGTTTATGTGTGACTTGTGTGCTGGGCGTTTGCTTTTCCACAGTTAGAGTAGTTGACATGTAAATATTTTCTCAAAAATATTTAAAACCATACTGTCTCTGTTATAGAGTCACAAACAAAATTATAACAAATATTTGAACACTACCTTTAAAATTCAGTTTCCTGAAATTCTGAAAGTTGTTATTAACTGTCAAGAACTACGGAGTATAAGCAAAAATGTTTTGTACGTAAAGTAAATGTTGGTGGGAAAATTGTAAAAATAAATAAATAAATGATAAAAAAAATCTGAAAAATAATCATAACAAATGAAATTAAATAAATAATTCTAAAAAAAGACCCAAACATTACTATACACATCAGCAGCAAATATCTTTTCAATCTTTTTCAGATTATTTTATATATCTTAGTATTTTTTAATTACTTATTATTATTATTTATACTTTCAATCTCTATACAGCATTTAGATTGTAAAGAGATTTTACCCAACGTGACACACGCCACATGCCAGGAGAGTTGAGAATAGTGTGCAGGACATGATCAACAGGCACCAACTCTTACAGGCCTTTAACGGTGCTGCCAGAGGTCTAAGCACCATGGTTGGGGGGGTGTTAGAGTAACCTTTCTCCGTCCCGGTCACCTGCACCCTACCCACAAGGCTATTCCCTGCTAGACCTCCCCAAGCCAAGGCCCCCCCACCCCACCCTGCTTGATACTCCCACGCCCCCAGGGCCTCACTCCGAATACTGGCGAGTACTGGCATGTCCTTAGCTTTACTCCAGGCCAGAGCCAGTCCCTCCTATTTAGGGTTGCAGGAGCCATCGAAGGTCATGAATCCGGAAACCGCCGCCGTGCGCGGGATTAGGGTGCTTACTTTGAGACTTTGGGATGAACTGGGAGAGGGGTTAAGGTGCAGGTGAGGGGAGGGAGTGAGAGAGGGCGGGTGGAACTGCAGGTGCTCCCTGCGCTCACCTGCAGGCGAAGGACCTGCTCCTCTGTTTTCGCACCTCTCAGGGCCAAGACGAGTCCCAGCCAGCCCCGCAGCTCCCAGCTTCCAGTAGAGGTGGGCCGCGCCCCGCCCAGCAGGGAGGAGGCTGCAGGTTTTGAGAAAGGGAAGTGAGGAGCTCCGAGCACGGCCAGCCGCAGGCCCTTGGCTCCTCACTGGGTGGCCGGCTGGTTCTTCCCACGGGGCCCAGGGCCAGGAGTTGCTTAGAGGTGTAGACTGGGGGCCTGGGCAGGTGGCGCTTCTCACTCCCCACTCATATTTGCAACGACTGCTCTGGGGAGGCTCTTCCTACGCAGGAGGCCGACCCCTCCCCAGGGAAGGACGGGTTTCCAGGCCAAGACCTGGGCCGGGCCGGGCGGACGCCGGGTTGCCGCTTCTGGTGCTCCGTGGCCGCTGGGCAGCTCGCTCACGGAGCTGTGCACCCCGGTTCTGGACGACCCCCGACCCCGCGAAGCAGCCCACATGGCGCGTTCCGCGCGAAGATGGCGTTTCGGCAAAGGGGCCTTCGTCCTGAGTTCTTCGGGACACCGCAGCCTCCCGCGGGAGTTCCTGGCGTTCCCTGTGTTTCATCTCAAAATCCGGCGGATGTATCAGCCGGAGGTTTCTGGTTGACCTCTGACCTCTGACCTCTGCGCTGCCACCCCCTTGCGGAACAGGGAGCTGTCACCCTTCATGAGCAGCTGCGAAGACAGCTCCCCCGGGCTGGGGCCTGTTTTCTTCCTGGAACCAGTTTAAACCCCCAGGGGCCTTTAAAAATACATTTAATAGTTGGAGAGGATCCCTCTCCTTTTAACTTCTGAGTGCATTCCCTCTGGGAATCCAGTGACATTTAGATTCCAGTGTGTAAGCTGTTTTTTCTGTGGATTAGTTTTTGTGTCAATATTCCTTTGCAAAATGATCTTCACATTTGCTGGGACGTCCCTCGCTCCACCACCGGTGCCTGCGCTCCCCCTTCACCCCAACTTCCCCATTTCTCAGCTGCTCAAACTCAGAGTCTGCTGCTCTGAAATTCGCCTCTCCAGGTTAGCCCCAGCGGAAGGCCAGGGCTAGGCCTAGGAAGGCCAATGACACCAGCTCAGGCAGGCAGGGGCGACCCCAGCCTGAGCCCTCAAGTACCACCATCATTTCTCACTTCCCCGGCTCTTCCCCCTTTTCCTTTCTCTCCTCTCTCTTTCTGGCAAGTGCACGCACCCTGTAGCAAAAATTTAAAACTAAATAAATAAGTAGGAATCACACTATGTTCGTTATAGAATTGATGTAATAAACAATAGTTCCTAAAAAACGCGAATGCCCAGGGACCAGCAGATGGCGTAATGGTTTTGTCGCTGGATTCCCACATAGTCAACCATGGCTCAATTCCCAGATTTGGTAGCTTAAAACTCACACTGTGTGCATGTGTGTGTGTGTGTGTGTGTGTGTGTGTTCCCAAAACCCTGAGAGGAGAATAGAGGAGTAGGGATTGTGGTGTGGCCATCCCCCTGGTGGGTGATTTCTCGCTTTCTGTCTTTCTCCATCTCTCCAGTGAGCGCAAGCACCCTATAGCAAAAATCTCTCTAAAAAAATTCTAATCTCCATATTTGAGTTCATACAAGCATAAGATAGAGAAATAACTGTTAGATTCAGAGCAGAGAGTGAAAGCTGACTGGCGGAATGGAAATAAATCCAAAGTGCCCCTGGGCCAGCAGGTGGCATGGAGGTTAAAGCACTGGATCTCACATGGCTGACTGCATGGTTCAAGTCCTGGATCCGGCGGCTTGAAAATCATGCTAGGTCCGTGTACATATGTGCCCCAGATGCCAAGAGGATGATGGAAGAGAAGGGATTGTGGTGTGGCCATCCCCCCAGGGAGTGATTCTCATTTGTTCTCTTTCTGGTGAGTGCACACACCCTAGAGCAAACACACACACACACACAAAGAAAGAAAGAAGGTGCAGGAATCTGTAACCCCAGGAGGGGATGGAGGTCCAAGTCAATCCCACCTGTGTCATCAGGAGTCCAGGGCCAGGGCACAGGGCAGAGTCTCTTTTCGCATGTTTCGAATGGGAGAGAAGGAGGCACCTGCGGGGACTGTGTGTCTCCTCAGTATTCAGCCAGAGGGAGGCTGTGCAGAGGGGCGCCCATGTGCAGAGGCAACCCATGTACAGAGCGGAGCCCGTGTGCAGAGCGGAGCCCATGTGTAGAGGCAGCTCATGTGCAGA
Source organism: Tupaia belangeri chinensis (assembly GCF_000334495.1). Taxonomy (NCBI): domain Eukaryota; kingdom Metazoa; phylum Chordata; class Mammalia; order Scandentia; family Tupaiidae; genus Tupaia; species Tupaia belangeri. The sequence goes on from NW_006203553.1 coordinate 784,583, forward strand.
GCAGAGCCCGTGTGCAGAGCGGAGCCCATGTGTAGAGGCAGCTCACATGCAGAGCAGAGCCCAGAGGGCAGCCTGTGTGCAGAGGGTGGCTCATGTGCACAGCGGAGCCCATGTGCAGAGGATGGCCCATGTGCAGTGGGAGGCCTGTGTGCAGTGGGAGGCCCGTGTGCAGAGGGCTGGCCATGTGCAGAGTGGAGCCTGTGTGCTGAGTGGAGCCCATGTGCAGAGGGGGACCCACATGCAGCGGGCAGTCCGTGGGCAGAGGGTAGCCTGTGGGCAGAGGGTGGCCTGTAGGCAGAGCGCAGCCCATGTGCAGAGCGCAGCCCATGTGCAGAGGGCGGCCCATGGGCAGAGGGGGGCCTGCGTGCAGAGGGGAGTGTGTGTGCAGAGGGGAGTGTGTGTGTTATGCAGAGGGGAATGTGTGTGTTATGCAGAGGGGAATGTGTGTGTTATGCAGAGGGGAATGTGTGTGTTATGCAGAGGGGAATGTGTGTGTTATGCAGAGGGGAATGTGTGTGTTATGCAGAGGGGAATGTGTGTGTTATGCAGAGGGGAATGTGTGTGTTATGCAGAGGGGAATGTGTGTGTTATGCAGAGGGGAATGTGTGTGTTATGCAGAGGGGAATGTGTGTGTTATGCAGAGGGGAGTGTGTGCAGAGGGGAGTGTGTGTGGTATGCGGGGTTATGCAGAGGGGAGTCTGTGCAGAGGGGAGTCTGTGCAGAGGGGAGTATGTGTTATGCAGAGGGGAGTGTGTGCAGAGCGGAGTGTGTGTGCAGAGGGGAGTGTGTGCAGAGGGGAGTGTGCGTGTTATGCAGAGCTGCGTCACCCAGATGTGCAGAGTACAGATGCTCTGAACTGATCAGTCCCCAAATAATTTTTTTAAGACAAAGCCTCGCCATGCCAAGATGCTCCTGTCTCGGCCTCCCCATCATGGGAACACAGGCTCTCAGGGCAGCACCGGGCCTTTGGTTTGGACCAGGGTTCAATCCGGGGCTTCTATGTGGTCCTGGCAGGCGGAGCAGCACACGCCACTGCGGCCGGGCCCAGCCTGTCTGATCCTAACCCCGATCCTGCTCATGCCAGATTAGGGCCTCGCATGTACTAGTTTCCCCATCTACAAAATAGAGATAATACCCAGTGTCCATGACGTCTGCAACGACACACGATGGCGTCTACGGCATCTTTAATCTGAAAAAAATGTTTTTATGGACACATCGTACTACTGACTTCTATCAGAAAAAAGGCAAAACTGTTGAAAGACTGAAATAGGCACCAAAAAGGCTTGGCTGGTGCTGGGTCCGCATACCTGTCTGTGCTAGCTCCCACTTGCCTTGTCCTTCAGTTCTCCTTCAACCCTGTCAGTCGCAGAAAACTGATGCCAAGAAAATGATTCTTGTCCGTGGAAAGGTGAGCTGTGTCTGAACGCAGCGACTGCCTTGAGGATAGACCCTTTTGCGGATACTCACATGTTTATTTCAAATACCTTATTTTTTGTAATGTCTAGGATCTTTGAACTCTTTGTACCAGCTATGACGTTTTCTGGTTCTCTAATTAATTTGGCGTGTCCACTTTATATATCTGTATCAAAGTCAGGGTAGACCCTTGTCTAGGAAGTTCCTTAACACTTCGGAGGGTGATTGTGAGGATTAAGGGGGTCAATGAGCAGGAAGTCCTCGGAGCAGGACTTGGCACAGAGAAAGCACTCAGGTGTTCGTGGCTGCTGTGACCAGCCAGCTGCTGGCACCTGAGACGCTGCGGCATGTGATGTCTCTCCCCTTCATTCGACTCCCTTTCCCCAACAAGAGAAGGCCCACTAGGATAAGAACCTCATGATGACAGCACCAAGAACCCCGGCACAAGGGACATGGTAATGAATGGATCAGAAGAGGGGCCGGCCATTTTTTCCATAAAAGACCAGAGGGCGGATCCCATGGACTTGGCGGCCACGTGGTTTCTGTTGCAGCTACTCCCCTCTGCTGGGCATCGTGAGAACAGCCACGGCAGCACATAACCGATCGGGGCTGTGCTGCGGCAGACCTTTGCCTGTGGACTCTAACATCCGAATGTGATATACTGGCTCGTCAGAAAAGGTGCAACATATTTTTCTATACAAAAATGCATCATAACTTTTCCAACAACGCAATAGTTTTAATGTGACTTAAACTATTCTTTTGATTTTTTTTCCTTATTTAAAAATCTAAAACTTGGAAAGAGCCAGTGTTGTGGTTAAGGTGTTGGACTCCCACATGGTCAAGAGAGGTTTGAGCCCCAGACCCGGTGGCTTGAAAATGATACTGGGTGCGTGTGCATGCGTGCCCAAAACCCTGAGAGGAGAACGGAGAAGGGATTGAGGTCGTTCCCCCTCGGGGGGTAATTTCTCGGTTTCTTTTTATTTGTCTCTCTGCGTCTTTAGCTCTCTCTTACCAGCAAGTGCAAGCGCCTATGGAAACAAAAAATCATAAATAAATAAATAAAGAAGAAGAATCGGAGACACATTCTTGACCTGAAGACCTCATCACAGCAGGTCAGCGTGCTTCGGGCCATCGCCCGCTGACCGCTGAGTTAGATAACGGGTAGATCGAGGGCAAGAATACTGCCACGTTCCCGCACCCTGCAGTCTAGCCCCTCACGGAACTGGAGGCCCAGTGGTGTTTGCCGAGTTGAGTAACAAACAGATAAAGGCGAAAGGGAGACATTTTAGGAGAGCACTTGCTAACTGCCCAGAAAGGTTCCCCTGGTGATGACGACAGGAGGCCGGCTGGCTCGGCCAGTCCGTCATGCCAGTGGTGTGGCAGCTGGCCCCAACGGCATCAACCGAGTCCTTCGTCACTCTTCACTGAACGCGTACGTGACACTGATGTTTTGACAGCTGCCTGTACACTCCTTTGAACCTGTTTCAGGACAAACATGGAACAGTAAATAAATCTAGATAATTTATCAGAGAATGTGATCAGCATCCCAAGAAACCGTCTCCAGACGAGTGAGGAGAACCATCAGACTATCGTATTGCTAATGGTCAATTTCGTAGAGGACTGGAAATTTCCTAGAATGAGGAAAATGGTAGATTCGTGTCCCAAAGCACGGGCAGGCCCAGAACCTGATCCACCTCCAGACCTGAAACGGACCCAGCCAGAAGCCAGACGCTGCCCACTCCGCCTCCTGCCCACGCACCTCCCTCCCGCTGTCTCCCAGACAGCCCCCACCCCGCACCACGGGGTGCGGCGTGTCACCTACAAAGGCAGGCTGCACCTCTGCCGGGGGCCATCACCCACCACCCCATCTGATTTTGTGCCAATGATCTGATTGCATCCAGGGTTCGGGTGGATGGTAACGTGGCGAGGGGACTTTCAAACAGGAATTCTGTAAAAAGCAGCATTCCTCAAGGCAGGACTAGGGCCACATGAATCAGGAAAACAGCTGTGTCGGGAGACCGGTCTGGAATAGGAAACCTGAGAAGAAACTGGAAAAGAGCTCGAGTCTCAGGGACAAATTTAAGATGGCGGATATGGAAACACACACGTCCTTCGCAGCAGAGCGTGGCGTCATGGCGCTGCCCCCCCTGCAGGCTGCAGGTGACACGTGAGGGCCGGCTCCAGCAGAAAAGGGACAGCCCCAGGGCCCCAGGGCACGGGTCGGGTCTCACACACAGCTTTCCTCTCCGCTTAACTCAGGCTCTTGGCACAGAAGACGCAGAGATGTGTCACGTAGGGCGAGGTACCACACCTTGGGAGCGGACGGTGGCCCAGCAGTGAAACGAGACACTGCGCGAGGCGGGAAGGTTCCGGCTGCTGTGCCAGGCCTCCCTGAGTATGTAGGGCCTCGCGTGCCCATGCTCTGGGGCCGGCCAAGGCTGGGAGTGGATCGTGGCCTCAAGACCCGTTTGGGAGTGCTCTTTGTCTCTCTTGTTCGCTCATGAAAGAAACTTTCGAAATGATCATAAATTGATGTGTCCTTTTGTAGCTTTTTAAAAAAATTATTTTAAATATCTTACTGAAAAAGAGACTACCCATGATCCCACCATCTTGCTACAACCACGGTAAACCTTGCTTCTCGAGTGGGGAGCGGGGGGTCCAACACAGGAGGATTTTCTCCCACCGGCGTCTCCCCAGGACACTCCCCCAGAACTGCGCAGTAAGAGGCCAACGCCCTCAGCACCCTGTTCCAGCAGGACAAGAAACAGGACCGGTAGAAGTAGAACCACGAAAGGAGAAAGAAACGTTTAGAAAATCTTTGCAATCTTTCGTAAATCTAAAATTATTCCAAAATAGGGCCCAGCAGATGGCATACTGGTTACATTGCTGGACTCCCACATAGTTGACCATGGTTCAAGTCCCAGATCAGTGGCTTAAAACACACCCGGTGTGTGCGTGTGCCCAAGATCCCAAAAGGAGAGTGCAGGAGAAGGGACTGTGGCGTGGCCATCCCCCGGAGGGTGACTTCTCGCTTTCTGTCTCTCTCTGTGTCTCCAGCAAGTGCACGCGCCCGATACCAAAAATCTCTCTTAAAAAAAAAAAATTATTCCAAATTAAGTGTAAATCGTTTGGAGAATCTGGTAGTTATTTCAACAAAGATTCCAACAAACTAATTTTGTTTTTAAGAATTATTTAATTGTATTTATTATTTATTATTTATCTATTTATTATTATTTAATTGGCTACAGGGCATGTACACTCACCTTAACCCCCACACCACCGGCTGCCCCTTGACTAATTGTTCTGCCAGATCTCTGCGACTCTCTGCTTCTACCCGTGTGACTTCATAGCAAATGACCCTGTCGTTTTCTTGAGCTGACTTTCTTCACGCAAACCCTTGGACTCAATTTTAAACCAGTCATCACACTCCTGGAAACACAGGGCGCCTCACGACTTCGCTGCTTGTGTATTGAGCATGCGAACTAGCTGCTGTGGTTCTTCACCTGAAGGGCTGCACTGGTGGTAGCAGAACCAGCCTCCTCAAGGGTCAGGATTTCAATAGAAGACATTTATACACAAACGCTCATCATTTAGAATTGAACTGTGTGGGGAGAGTTAAGAATACTTTGTCATCAAGGCTGGCCCGGCAGCCTATAGTGAAGGGAGGCAGATCACACAGGCCACCACGGTTCGAATCCCAGACACGGGCGTGCATGCATGCCCAGATCCCAGCAGGTTGGAGAAATGGAGAAGGGACTGCTCTCTCCCTCTCCTCTGTTTCACTCTGGCGAGTGATGTACCCTCTGGCAATTAAAAAAGAGAACTTGGAGTCAAGGAGAATTCTTGCTTCTGCCAGGGGAGGTTCGTTTTTCAGCCATGAGTCAGGTTAGATTTTGGCAAGGCAGCCTGCCCGCCCTGCACAGGAGGAGGCAGAGTCTGGTATGCTGGTGGTGGGGGAAGGAAGACTTTTGCTTTTCTTCTTTTTAAAATAGTTTCGTTTTTAGAGCACATTAGGCCTACAGGCCTCCACTCTGTCCTCCCCTTTGAACTTCTCTTTTTGCATCTCATCTGAGCGTCAGGAGGGAGTGTTACGTCCTGTCTCCAATGAAGCTTGGTGTGCTTTTCTGAAGTGTTGATTTTTTTTTCTCCAAGTTACTATAAACTGTTATTAGTTACTAAATGTTCTAACTCTGCAGCTTACTTTAAAAAATGGATATTGCAATCTTAAGTTATGCTTAACTCCCATAAAACCCTTGTCCCATGAAAAAGCCCCCTTTCCCCTGGGACCTAAAGTTAGTGGCTTTTAAACTTCTAGAAACTTTTAACATTTCCCAGCTCCTCAACCCCAGACATTTCAAATTGCAACCCAGTACGTGTGTACGGAAACGTGCTAACCAAAGGGCCTTCACTGTCCACTGTCCTCTGTCCTCTTACAACTCATGCCCTGGAAGTGGGGTTCGACCTGCAGTTGCAGAAACATGGCCCAGAAGACGACGCCTTTGGGAACAGAGCCTCCAGGGACTCCTCACGCACATTCACGCTGAAAGCTGACATAGAAGGTAAGATCGCGTTTCAGGCGTTTTGTTTTTGCTGAAAACTGGTGCTATTATGAAATCAACTGGAGAAAGGAAAAACTGTGGAGAAGTCAGGATTTAGAAAAGACCAAGGGCAGCAGTTGGCACGTAAGGCGTGTTCGCGACCACACACCGCGGGGCTGCCAGGGCTCTCGCTCTTCCCTAAGTATTGGGACTACGCCTGAATGGGCCAAATGTATCACTTTTCAAGGTCTAGAACAAAAACAGCTACGCCTATACAATGTCTTCTGGTTATCTGTGATTACGAGTTGGCTCACCTTTTTTTTTTCTTTTTTTAAGTTAGCAATACAGAGTGAGAGAGAGCGAGAGAGACCCCCTAAGAGGGTCTCAGCCGGTCTCGGTGGCGGGCACACGTGTGTGCCTGGTGTGCCCAAGGAGGCTCTGGGACGTGCACTCGGGACCTCTCCCAAGTGGGCTCGGCTGCGTCATCACTGTGCCACCGTCTAGCCCCGAGCTTATCATCTTAAGAACCCCACACGATATGCAATTTATACTCAGCAGTGCCGAAGACACAGGCAGGGCATCTTCACAGGGGTGCCACTCGACTGCTAAGTCTCCGGACATGCCACCAGGCACATGCGCAGTCTGCTTGCATGGTGGGAACGCTGGGTGGGCGGCCACCAGCACACGCTCACTCCTGGGGGAGGCTTTAGAGAACACCACCTAACTCCTCTCGGAGGCCAGGGTGTCGCCTCAGATCTACAGAGGCACAGGCTTCCCAGAAAAGGAGAACACAGACTTGGATGTGGGTTTTGGGTTTCAGCCCAGCCTTCCCAGCTGGAAAAAGTTCCACGGACTCACCGACTCACCGCTATGGCAAACCCACCACTGCCAACGCATCTCAAGTAGATTGGTTTGGTTTTGGTTTTGGTTTGCATTTTGGTTTGGTTTTGAATATTTTTGTCATAGGGTATGTGCACTCGCAGGAGAGACAGACAGTGAGAAGAAAAGTGAGAAATCACCCTCCGGGAGTGATGGCCATGCTGCAATCCCTTCTGCTCCATTCTCCTCTGGGATTTTGGGCACGCATGCACATGCGCCTGCATGATTTTCAAGCTGCCAGGTCCTGGACTTGAACTGCAATCGGTCATGTGAGAGTCCAATGCCTCAGCACTGCGCCACCTGCTGGCCCCCCAAGTAGGTATTTTAATAACCTGATGGGGGACTGGGGACCTTCTGTCCTAAATCACCCTCCGGGAGTGATGGCCATGCTGCAATCCCTTCTGCTCCATTCTCCTCTGGGATTTTGGGCACGCATGCACATGCGCCTGCATGATTTTCAAGCTGCCAGGTCCTGGACTTGAACTGCAATCGGTCATGTGAGAGTCCAATGCCTCAGCACTGCGCCACCTGCTGGCCCCCCAAGTAGGTATTTTAATAACCTGATGGGGGACTGGGGACCTTCTGTCCTATAGTTAGGGCTTTAAATTACAACAGTCTTCTGGCATTTCCGGTCCAAATGAGGGAATTAGGAGCCAGCATGCAGTGAGCCAAACTAGGCTCAGTTTTCCCTTGACGGTGCCATTCCGACATTGTACCTAGTTATGCGTATTTGACTAGGTTTCATATTCACACTCTGTTCATCTTGGGGGACATATAATCGTCATACCCACTAAAATATTCCCACTTGAGACAGGGCAGAAGAAAAGTAAAAATGTAGTGAATAAAAAGTCTTCCTTGGTCTCACTGAAGAAAACATTCCAAAGTCTGTCCCAACAGGCAGGGACTGTAAGGAGACTGGGATTTGAAATCAGAGCATTCTGGGCTCAAACACCAGCTCCACTTCTTAGGTAACTGATGTCTGGGGGCTTTGGCTTCGTTTGTCCCCATCAGCTGGAAAAGAATTTCCGTCTCCACGGAGTTTTCGAAGTGCGATATTTGCGAAGGACCCTGGCACAATGTCAATTTAATGCATTTCTGTTACTGAGGTCTGTCTTCAGTCTGAGCATGAACATATAGCCCCAGAGGGGTCAAAGACAGACTTACACATTCTGGTAAAGGGAAAAACAGCCACCACAGGAACCTACTGCTTGGTTTAAAGTATACTTGTATTCGTGACAGAGCATGTGGATGGATGCAGGACAGGAAAGGGCCTTGACAGGGGCTCACCACTCTGCGACCCCCTCCTCCGCCCCCCAGATCTGGGGCACAGGCATGCGCTCATTTTAGGTCCACCACGCAGGAGATCAGATGGTGGTAGGCCACGAGGCCTCCGCTGAGTGCAGTAACCGCGGACTGAGCCCCTCGGCCAGGCTGAGACCCCCTCCTTCATGGCTGGTAAAGATCCGGAAGTCCGGACGGTCCGTAACACAGGAACTGCGATTTCCACTCCCCGCTCAATAGCTCACCCCAGCTTAGAATCTCTAGTTTTTGGCTAATTTTCCACCTCTCCGGCTCCTACTGGTCTCTAGTGAAACAACAGCGAGGTAACACTAAGTTCCCAAAGCCGGATTTCGAGATGTCTACCAAAACCAATCACAGACTCGTTAGGATCTAGGGAAGGCACCAGGGTGGTGGCGGCCAGCAGGTACTGAGGACCACAGGGTGAGGCCCTGCACCGTCACTGCTGTGGACCTCGTGACCACCCTACGTAAACTGGCAAGATCAGGGTTTCTCATACTTTGACAATTCGCCACAGCAAGAACGTCACTGGTGGGCGGTGGGTCAGAAGCTACTGCACATACATTTGTTTAGATCTGAGCCAAACTCCGTGAAACAGTACCCTTCACCGTGCAGTGCCCTCGACATGCACTGCTATGTCTCGTGAAGACAGAGTCCCACTTGCGACCTTTTCCTGCCACACACAGCCTGGAATTTCCTGCCTGACCCCCACTCCTTAGACGCGAGATGGCCTGGCCAGTTTTGAAGAAGGTTTTCCAGGTAGAGACCTAGAAGCAACGGAGACATGGACTACCTCCTGCAGGCGCTTCTGCGAGCTTTACTCGGCTCTGGCCCAGCCTGTGTCCTTCCACGAGTCACAGAGCTTGGGGTGACTGGGGTTCTTAGGGCTTGAACAATGCCCGAGCAGTCAGCCGTCCCTAAGCAAAACTGAGAAGCAGCCGACCGAAAGCTGTGTGCACAGATGCACGGGCACGGACGTTTATATACGAAGTCTGAATTGCAAAGCGTGTTTGTTTTGTTTTTAATTACACAGTCAACTGAATGCATAAAACCCACAAAATGAGTGTCGAGCAAACGTCATCTTTTCTACTTTTAGACTGGAACGTGGAGCTCATAAAAGTGAGTCTGCCATCAATGTCCACACTCAGGGATGAAACCTAACGACCAGGACAAGCCCAACGACACACACGGCACACACATCTGGATCTTACAGTGGTAAACAGTTTTTATTCAGGCAATGAAACATGGAAAAAATATATTAGTAATCCTTATAATAATCCTTATAATAATTTGTGTGAGTATAACTTTTACAAATATTTACCTGACATATAAAAAGGGGAGTAACTGTGCATATAAAACTCACGTAGGTGACTCGTCCACACAACTCGATCCTGAAAGCGGCAGTGGACGCGGCGCTCGCCCGCCGGTGACGGGCGGCTCACGCGCACACAAGCCCCGGGACACGGCGCCGCAGGTGTGCAGCGGGCGCTGACTTGCTGGCACGCGACACACGGGCATCGAATGGCAAACACGCACTTGCTGGAGGCGACACAGAGTCCCCTGCGACCTCTGAGGCGTAAAAGCAAGGCCTGGACCCGACCCCAGAGGCTGGGAAGACCCGGCGGAGGCGGAGGCTGTGGCTGGGAGCTGCGCCTGCCCCTGTATCTGGACTGGCGGCGGCTTCTGAGTTCAAATTTGGATGTGTCCATGTGAAAATTACTCACGGACAGAGAGCAGCAGTCAGCGACGTGACTAGGAAAAACTTTTTGGAGTGTATCTTAGGTGCCACAAAGAGGCAGACGGGGAGACAGTGGCCCCCTGTGGTTCTAAAGTGAAGAATTGACACAGGCCAGGTTCGGGCCGCCTCAGCTCCAAGCCCGGCCTCCTCCGAGGAGCGAAAGCATCGTACAGACCAACACAGGCTGGCATCGCACCGATATCTTCATGTTAGAACTCTAACCAGAATAGATATTTATGTAATAGCTGTAACCATAATACAGTTAATAAAGTCATTCCTTAGGAATCTCGTTTGCCCAAATCTAACTGCATGCTCTGAGGCACAGAAAGGGGAATGCATTGGGACAAAACTACGAAAGTGCAATGTCCAGTCTGCAGGACGCGAGTTCGGGCACTGGGGCAAGGGCGGGCGGGGTCTTCGCGGTGGAGGGCTGCCGTCCCTGCGGCCTCCCAGAGAGGCCCCGGGAGGGAAGAACCTGCACGCTAGTCCCTTACTTGTACTCTGGGAGCCTCGGGGCTGAGTGGGAAACGCTTTATGAAAACGACTGCAATCTGGAGGCCAGTCCAACCTTTCTGGACAGATGTCTCCTGAAATACTTCTCTACTGAAGTCCTTGAAGATGACTGCTTAGACCTTTGGCTTGATGTTCTGGGATTCCCAGACTATACATGTTCTTTTGAAAAGGAAATACTAATCTGTTATCTTTTCAATTCTTCAGAACATATACATCTTTACTTTAAAACCCCTTGCTTGGATTGCTCAATCTTTCAACACTTAGTTTTCTCTTCCTGAAAAGAGGGTAAATCTGCAATGCAAGCTCTCAGGGTGACAGGATGGTGAGAGGCCAGCAATTAGTGAGGTGGCGACTGGCGGCCATGGGAAACCAGGGGACATGCAAAGGGGGCTTTAGACGCTCACTCCATCGAGAACGGCTGCACTGGGGCGTTCCCCTCAGTGCACTCTGACCTCCCAGGCTGCTCCCAGGAGAGCTCGGTACCACCACAGACGGCCACGACCACCACCACCACCACCCTGCCGTACACCAGGGAAGGCCCGAACTGGACGCTTCCAGGCAGCCCTGGGACACGGGGACAGTTTTTCCTCTCTGTCTGCAATTGGACTGCAATAAGCCAGGGCTGTGTAATGGACATCTAAGTCGTGGGACAGTTGTACAAATGAGGGACAGGCACGTGGGGGGTGGTCTTCCAAAAGTTCCTGGAAGATGCAGATTATGAAAACACTGCATGGAGGTCAAACTATTACACCAAAAATAAACTCATACTTTAATTCTATGTTTTCCACGAACATTTTGAAATCCCCACATAGAAGGAAAATCTGTCTTGAGCTAGTCTCCTAGACCAGATGTGAACCCACTGTGGGCTCCACACCACCCTGGAGGGCTGCCAGCAACTTGGGGTTCTTCACCGTCATTTGGGCTAGGCCTGAAGAAGCTGGAAACCATGGAGGGGACTGAGCTTCTCGACATTTCCAGGATGGTACTATGGTCATCATCTCCGAGGAGCAAGGGCCGCCTCGGGGAGTCTGACTGTCCCCGTGCTTCGGCGAGGTCTAGAGCTCCAGCAATGGCTCTGGGTCCAGAAGCTCGGCTGGGTCCCTGGGCTCCCAACCCGCTGAGTCAGCAGCTTCCTCCCGCTCCCTCTCACCTTCCCGATGGACTGTTTCTGCCTAACCCGCGATGGGCCCCCATGTGTGCTGGGGTACTCAGATGAGCCCCCACGTGTGCTGGGGTACTCAGATGGGCCCCTACGTGTGCTGGGGTACTCAGCCGACATGCTTACCCCGAGTGCTACAGGGCGGTGGGTGTGGCTTTTGTTTTGTTTTTTGCTTCTTTTTAGAGAAGAATAAGCCTGTGTCGCTCTGCCATGCCGCTCTCCTGATCTGCCAGCAGTGGGGCCACATTCTGCCGTGCTGGTGGGTACCTGCTGGTTACACCAGCTGGCGGGACAGTCCCAGCACCGGTCCCAGTGAGGGCCCGAGCACACTCCTGCACGGCAACCTCATACTGAGGTCTGGGTTTTTAGTGTTTTTTTTTTTTTTTTAAAGGTTTTCCCCATAGGGCATGTGCACTCACTGAGAAAGACAGTGACAGATAGAGGGAAAGTGAGAAAGTACCCCCAAGGGGGGGCAGTCACACCGTCTTCTTCCCCCCATTTCCCTCCAGGGATTTTGAGCACACTCACACAGCTGGCATGATCTTGAAGCCACTGAGTCGGACTCACACCATGGTCGGCCACCACACCGCCTGCTGGCTCAGAAGGTCTGAAGACGTCTCTCCTACCAGTGCGCTAGGGAAGGATTGTCTTCACTCTGTTTCAACACGAGCTGCTTTGTAAACACACCGGAAGCTATGAAGGTGACTATGCACTCACACCGGAGACCACCAGAAGCCTTTCAGATTTCACACAGATCAGTGTGAAGCAAGGCAGCGAGGATCCGTCACCGACACGCAGCAGGAGAAAGGTCTGGCATGTCTCTGTGAAATGCAGAATGGACTCCCTGGTAGCACAGGACTGAGGGGACACCAGTGAGACCAGAGAGCACACTGGGGCTGACGCTGTGACGACCAGCAGGCACCCACGCCAAGCCACAGTGACTGCTTTTGAAGCCCAAACGACTGTCAAGCCACTTCTCTGACCGGAAACCATTTCTTCCCTTACTTATACAAGATGTTAAGACAACAGGCTTTAGAATATAGCCCGAGCACCAATTATGGTGAACGCATATTGGGAAAACGCGACTTCTGGTTTCACAAGAGTGTGACCTCCCTGCAGCTGAAGCTCGCACCCACGTGAATAACACACTGTTCAGGGCAAAGTTGACAAGAGCTACAGGGGCCCTCCTCTGGGCACAGCTCATCGCTGAAGTCGGCCCGTGCAAGGGTTTCACCAGACGAGGAGGGAAACC
>NW_006203553.1:797392-811853 GCF_000334495.1 Tupaia belangeri chinensis
CTACGCGGCCGAGCACGAGGCCGTCACCGGGAGCTCTCGGGGCAGTTTCGGCCTGAAGAGTACTCTCAGAGCTCGTGTGGGTTTGCTTTGGCCTGTCCGGCCGAAGGGGACTCACGGGCACTGGTGTAACATTCCCACGAGGGGGTTAGGCCCCCCACTCTGACCCAAGTCCAGTGGGAACTGAGGAATACAGCTTTGTTTACACAGACCTTCTCCCTATACTCCCCTCCCCAGCATGCAGTCTTTTAAAAAAATATCCAAAATGAGTTGATTTGGAGAGTGGTTCACATGATTTTTACTGCCTATTTTGTTGAAAAAAAAAATTTTTTTTTGTAGAGGTTTTTGCCATAGGGCATGTGTGCTCGCCAGAAAGACAGAGACAGAAAGTGAGAAATCACACCCAGGGGGGATGGCCACGTTGCATTGGCCCCAATCCCGCCTCCTCCATTCTCCTCTTGGGATCTTGGGCACGCACGCACACGCGCCTGGCATGAGTTTAAGTCACCGGGTCCGGGACTCAAACCGTGGTCGACTACATGGGAGGCCAGGGACATAGCCATTACACTAACTGCTGGTCCCTTTTGTTGAAAATTTTACCTTAAGCTTGAAAGTATTTTTTTTTTTTTTGCCTTTTCATAAAATTCTGGAGAAAAACTGCATTACCCTTGTTTAAAAAAAAAAAAAAAAAAAACACTGCTTCACTTTACACTTGATAATGAGGCCACAGTTACCTTTCAGTGAAATGAGACCGTCTAAACCTTTTATGAGTGCATCTGTTTTACATACTTCACATATAAAGATAACGAAGGTTAGACGGTGATTTTGTATCTGGAGACTAAGTGACTTTGGGGCAGATGTGTCAGACTTGTGAGGGCCCCCAGCGACCAGAGGGCCACACTGCCCGGACTGAGCAGTCCACCACTGTGGCCAGTCACAGCCCGACCACCTCCCTGAGGGGACACCCCCACCCTCTCCAGCTGGCACTCTGAGCTAGGCCTCGACTTCTGAGCGGGGTTTTAGGTTTATGGACGTGTGTTCTTCCACACAGAACTCCCTACCGGACTCTGACGGGGAAAGCTGCAGCGTGTGTGAACGCGGGTGCGTGCAAGGACGGCAAGTGGAAAAAGGCTTCCCGAGCGCCCCCTGCTTTCAAACTGCAGTGCGCGTAGGCTCAATTACCCCTTAAATTAAACCACTGCTGTGGGAAATGAAGGTGAAATAAACAGGCCACAAGAAAGTGAGACGGGCTGTGGGCAGGAGAGGACCCCACACAGTAGCCATAAAATCACAAATTGAACACTCCCAAAAAAGTAAAGATGACTTTAAAACCAACTGAAGAGAGAAGTCACCAAGCCAAACTCAGCAGCTATCCGCCTGAACCGCAGACGGATTATCCAGGGACTCTAGCACTGGCGGGTCCTGCCCCCTCCCCGATGGACGGCGCTGAACCCCGCGGCTTCTCCGGGGCCGTCACGTGGGCAGCAAAGCAGGGTGCGCAGCAGGAGGCATGTGCTTTTTCAAGTCTTTTTCTTTTCTCTGCAGAGGGGCGATTATTCCTGGATAAGGCAAGATAATTGTGGTCACAAGAGAAGCAGCCAAACGCAGACCTGCTGAGCTAACAGCGCTCTCAGTCCGTCTTCCCCAGCTTTGCGATCAGCTCATCACAGATTTTTGTCAGTTCTTCGATTTCTTGGTTCTGAAAGACAAATGACATGACATTGAGACTGCGCGGGCCACTCCGTGCTCTGAGACAAAGGCGATCACAGCTACACGGGCCCAGGCCGGCTAGGTCCTACCCCGACACCCGGTCCAGTGATGCGCAACTCGCCTACATCAGAGATCCTTCACAGAAAGGAAGGCTGTAAACCTGCCCCCAGAAAATGCTCGCGACACAAAATTACGCTGAAGTTGGGGGCAGGGGTCCATGAACTTCCCAGCTCCCAGGTTTCCCTGTAGTCACAGGAACTGCCCGGGGCACGTGTTAAACAGGGTCTCACTCAAGCCATCAGCCTCTGCAGGGCTTGGGAACACAAGGAGCCCAGGGAACACCTTCCTGGAGGCTCCCAGACCCCGTGACACAGGCCCCTGCTCGAAGTGAGCAGACCTCACCACACATTGTCAGACGTCACAGGCCTGAGCAAGTAACCGCAGATGCGGAAAAGCAATGTTGGGGACACAGGACAGAGAAGGCGAGAATGCTGAGCAGTGAGAAGCAAGGCCGCCCTCCAGTGACTTCTCGGCTCTGCAGAGCTTCTCGACACAGCCTTGCTGCTGTTTGGGGTAGGTAAGCCTGTCGTGCCCGGTGGGATGCCAGCAGCCTTCCTGGCCTCTGCCGCCAGGTGCCAGCAGCCTTCCTGGCCTCTGCCACCAGGTGCCAGCAGCATCTCTAGCCATGACAACCCAGTCTACTCCAGCTGGTGCCCAGTGTCCCCAGAGGGCAAAACTGCCCCCAAGTGAGAACCAGTGACCTACAGCAATGATGGGGGACGGTGGCATGAGACACCGCATGAAAAAAGGAGAGAGAAAAGCAGCTTCAAGACTCCAGCTAAGAAGCGTGTGGCCCGGCGAACCTCAGTTAAACGCAGCTTCCACTCCGCACCCAGGCTATGGAGGGTTCTCACACGCTATGCCTGGAAGTGCCACAGCCTGACCGGAATGGGTTTGCAAAGGAGCTAACTGATGCATCCTGGCTAGGGTCACTCCAGGCTAAGTACAGCAAGGACATAAGAGGGCTGAGGAGGGAAGGCAAGCGTCTGGGTGGCCCAGGCCGGGCCCCTTCCTTACCTTCTGCTGCAGGGCCCTTTCCAGGGACTCCACCTTCATCTGCTCTTTCCGGAGCCCAGCGTGGAGGGCTGCACTCTCAGCCTTGGCTTTAGTCCGAACCTGAGCGATCTCTTCGTTGGCTCTGTTGGCGGAATAGAGACAGCAAGTGCTTAGACACCAGTGACGAGTACCCTGGCGGTGGGACACTGACAACTGCCACCCGGGAGACCGAAGGGCTGACTGCGAGGTAAGACAGAGAACAGGAATCGGCGACCTACGTAATTCAGTTGGGATTCACAGGAAGAAAGTCGACACAGACTGCCCGAGAAACTTCCATGGCACAAACCAACGGCAGAGCCAACCTCAAGGGCCACAGTGTCGCTAGGAAATGAAGTCATACAGCACTTGCTACAACAATCTTAGATGTTTTTAAAACCCAGTGGAGTGGAGCATTTGAGCATTATCAATCCAGGTCAGAACAGAGACCGCGGGCCTCTGTGAGACAGACGTAAGGGTAATTTTTTAATGAGATGCGAAGGAAATCTTAGAAAACCCAATGTCTGTTGATAAACCCCAGTTAACGAGTGAAAGGGTGCTAAAGCCTCACTAGGGCAGGAAGCCTGGAAATGAAGGACAAACTTTATAAACGTATTGAACTGGCGAGACACAACGAGGACGGCCTGTCCTGTGTGAGCTGAGACGCAAGCTCGCGTCCCCACGGGGGTGACGAGCACTGGCACTGCAGTGGAGGGCCATGTGACAGTGACGAGGACGGCTACAGGGGTGTGCCCGCCACTAGCAAGTCCCCACGTGACGCCACGGCGTGTGCACGGGGTGTTGCCTGCACCTTCTTTGCGATGGAGAATGCTAGGAACTGGGGATGAATGTCCAAATGAAGGCTGGAGTGCCGCAGCCCAGCGGAAAGAACTAGAGTGGGAAAGGGAAAAGGGGGACTTAGATGTTTTCTCTAACAGGAGGAAGGACAGCAGCCTGTGCCGTCCACATAGCCCAACGCGGCCTTCGCGTGGCTCCTCAGGAAACCCTGCAGGGCACGGGTGAGTGACGGGGGGCTTGCACGGGAGGCCCAGGTTCAGGCCCTGGACCAGTATGCACAGTCCAGGTGCCATAGCGTGTCTGGAATCCGAGCCAACAGGAGGCGAGAGTGCAGGGCTGCCACAGCAAGACCCTGCGAGAAAGACCCTCGCTCACTCTCGGTTTCTCTCCTCCTATGCTTGCTATACTCTCCCTCGCTTAAAAACAAAAATCAAGCTGTAAAAGCACTAGAAGAGAATATTTTCTACGCAGTATGGGGAAGACTTTTCTGACTATACTTTTCCAGAAGCTGTGAAAGAAATGAATGACAAATTGTATTACATTAAAAAAAAAACCCTGCATATTTAAAAAACACCACAGGCAGATTCAGAAAATAAAAGGACACATGGAAAAATTACTTACAACTCATTATCACAAAAAGGCTAGTGTCCCTAATATTCAAACTTATTAAATGACGAGAGAAAATGAGCAAAGAGGGAACCAGCAGTTAGCGTAATGGCTATGTCGCTGGACTCCCACGTAGTCGACCGTGGTTCGTGTCCCGGACCCGGTGGCTTAAAACTCACGCTGGGCGCGTGTGCGTGCGTGCCCAAGATTCTGAGAGGAGAATGGAGGAGAAGGGATTGCGGCGTGACCATCCTCCCCCGGAGGTGATTTCTCGCTTTCTGTTTCTATGTCTCTGTCGTTCTGGCGAGCACACGCGCCCTATGGCAAAAACCTCTGCCAAAAAAAAAAAAAAAGAGAACGAGCAAAGAATAAGGTCGTCCCAGTACAGCAAATACAGGAAGAGATGGCTACTGGAACATTCAGTTTCACTTCCACAAGGAAATGTCAAAAAATTCGTACAAAATGGAATTAAAGCATGAATTTATTTTAGTGAATAGAAATTTTGAAATCCATGTATAGATTTTTTTATAATATACATTTTCTATGAATTTTTAAAAGAGCCTTTGTAAATATGAATCAACAGTACTTTGAATAAAGCAAAAGCTTTGTTACTTGGCAAAAAAAAAAAATAAATACATAAAATAAAATCCTACAATGAAATACCATTTTCAACTATTAGATTTGCAGAAACCCAAAAACCTGATCTGCGGGAAAGCTGTGGGGAAAGGAGCACTCACACACGTCGTACAAGAGTATAAACTGACGGAAGTCGGACAAGGCCGATTCAACGACATTGACCGTAACTTTAAATTAATATACTCTTTAGTCTAACTACCTTTCCTAGCATACAGACAACTCACATGCAAACAGAATGGAAATCTATGGGGCCAGGAGGTGTGGAGGAGTAACACTGGACTCCCACATGGTCGACCATGGTTCGTATCCTGGACTTGGTGGCTTGAAACTCAGGCCGGGCGTGTGTACGTGCATGCCCAAAATCTTGAGAGGAGAAAAGAGAAGAGTGATTTCTCACTTCTGCTCTCTCTATTTCTCTCTCTTTCTCCAAGCACACGTGCCTTATAGCAAAAATACCCACCCCAGAAAAGGAGCTACGAAGTTATTTCCTGCAGTACTGTCTGCAGCAGCCACGGATGGTGGCTAACCTACATGTCTAACGGAAGGGGACTGAACAGATAAGTGGTGCATTCCAACATGATGCTGTGCAGCTGTTCAGAAAATAAGGACGCTTATCTTGGACCGACATGGAAAGAGTTCAAAAATTATACTGCTGAGCGCAAAAAGGGAAGTAGCCTATCAGCTGCCTAACAAGGAAGGGAGGGGCAGGGCCGGGCACAACCCTGGCACCTCCGGGTCCACACGGGAAAGGACCTCCCAGAGCAGGATCTGGGCTGACGGAGATCAGATGATGGCGGTGGGAAGACCCCAGGGAGAGCGCCCCTCTCGTAAAATAAATAAATGGGTAATGCTGACGCCCTGGGGTGGGGGAAGAGGCACAGGGCTGGGAGGGAGGTAACTGGTGTTAAACATTTGACCACATGAAGCTGGTTCAAAAATTAAATGAAGCACACACACGCACACGCGCACATGCACGCACCCGCACACACGCACACATCATATACACAAATGGAACCTGGAGTTGCAAAACAGTAAAAATAATTATTTTTGTCTATCAATCTTCCCTCAAAACTGCAAGTCCCAGTTGCGAGCTCGTACTTGTCTAGCTTCTCTTCTGCGTGGATTTTCAGGGCCTGATAGCGCTGTTCCTCTTGCCTGACTCTGGCGAGGTAATCCTGAGCGCATTTCTTCAAGGCTTCTTCATTCTGTTCCAAGACGACAATTTAAAATAAACAGATCATTTGTTTCCTACTAACAATATACATGCACGAGTTTTCAGGTTGTTTTTTTTTAACGGAAAAACCTTAACTAATTCAGATACCTTTCATTTATACTCCATGGTCATTAGAAACACGCATACACAGTCCTTGCTAAAGAAATTCGAGCTTCTTTCCTCACGGACTACAGTTCAACACTACACGCAATGTTCAGCCACACCAATATATTCAGAGTTAGATGGCATTTCCACAGCAGATAAATGTTGGTCTCACTTTAGTATGAGATTAAAGCATTCCACAGCTAGAAGTGTGTCTTACTGGTAGTGGACAACCAAATTAAATCAGTATGCCCACTTACATTTAAATCTGAAATAGTAAAGTTTAAATACCGAGTTTATTCCACAATATGCAGCCTGAAGTTGCCAGTGATATGGAACCCCTTATTTTACTAACATTAAAGAGGAGGTTACTGGGACCAGCAGATGGTGCAATGGTTACGTCGCTGGACTCCCACATGCTCAACACGGTTCGCGGCCCAGACCAGGTAGCTTAAACTCATGCCAGGTGCGTGTGCACGTGTGCCCCAAATCCCGAGAGGAGAATGGAGAAGGGCCGCAGTGTGGCCATGGTACTTCCTGTCACAGGCTGGTTTCGTCTATGGACTTCACTCAGCAGAGAAATGAACAAGACACGCCACCCACTGGGTCAGACATCTGAGCAAGCGCAGAGAAAAGGGAGTAAAACCAGCTTCCCTGGAACAGGCGATACGAGGCCGACAGGCCCTGAGCCCTCACAGAGAGGCACCCCCGCCCCCGCACGTGGTCCATGACCTGTTACCAAGGACACACGCTGGCAGGAGACAGAAGGGAAGGGCACGCTACCTTCTTGAACCCTTCCAGAACGCTTTTCAGGTTCTCGTATCTCCTGAAGAGATCAGAAAGAGACCTCTCCACAGAGTTCAGATCGGCCAGGGCCTGCTCCTTCTCCATGGTCAGCTGCTGGAAGCTCTTCTGAGACGTCATACTGGTCCTCTGTTCATCTTCTGGGAATCACAGGTCAAAAGTGACAGCACAATTATTGGACAGTAGCCGACGGCAGCTCTCCACGAGCCAAGCGGCGACCTGGGTGCTGAGGGCATGGAGGTTCTCTTCCCAAGGACTCACACTCTCGGGGGGAGACGGCCAGTGACGGGGATGGGGAAAGGACAAAGGAGGGCAGGAGGGACTGAGGGTGGCGTGTTATAGTGACCTCGCACATGGGACAGGTCCGAGCAGAGGCCCGAGAGAGGAGGGTGGGACCACACAGCTGCCCGGGAGGACAGTACAGTCCCCACCCCACCTGCGGCTTCGCATCCCTCAGGTTTCTCTGCCACTGAGGGTTTAGACAACGGTTTGCTCCCCAAAGGTTCATGTTCTGGAAAGGCTGTCCCCAGTGTAATGGCCTCAGGAGGTACTGAAGCAAGAGACTGAGTGAGTTCTAGCTGCTGTGAGAAAACGGATTGCTACAAAGTGCTTGTCCCCGGGTTGCTCTCTCTCCACGCATGCCTGCCATCCAGCCAGGACACGAGACCTGTCAATCTAAGTGACGGAAAAGTGGAACTGTTTCTAAGCCACCTTGTTTATGGTACTTCAATCCCGCAGCCCCTACAGACTGACAGGGCCAGCAGGTGGCGTGGCGGTTAAGGTGCTGGACTCCCACCTGGTGACTGCGGGTTAAGTCCTGGGCCTGGTGGCTTGCTTTCTCACTTCCCTATCTTTCTCTGTCTCTTCGGTGAGCACATGTACCCTATAACAAATTAAGAAATAATAATAAATTGGAACCAGCAGTTAGTGTAATGGCTATGTCGCTGGACTCCCATGCAGCCAACCATGGTTCAAGTCCCGGACCTGGTGGCTTAAACTCACGCCAGGCGCATGTGCATGCCCAAGATCCCAAGAGAAGAATGGAGGAGAAGGGATTGTGGTGTGGCCATCCTCCCTGGGGGGTGATTTCTCACTCTCTATCTCTCTGTCTGTCTTTCTGGTGAGCACACGCGCCCTATAGCAAAAACCTCTCCAAATAATAATAATAATAAAATAAATAAATAAGTAAATAATACTTAAAACATTTTTTTTCTCCTTACCAATCATTTGGGCAATGGTTTTTTCATACTCAGCCACGATTTTCCTAAATAAGGAAGAACAAAAAATTTATTGTCAGAGAATTTTCAGAAGTGAACGCTGGAGACCCAAACCACCAAACACATTCGCATACACACGTGTCTGCCTGAGGCCCCGTCTCCCTCGCCCACCTCCTGCCCTTCTTCTCCCCCTCTGCTCCTCTCCCTCTCTCATATTAAGCGAGGTTCTTTAGAGTTCAGAAGATTTTTCTTAAGGTTTTATGTTTGGCAGGCCTTTTACTCTGTCTGCAGGCATAACTGCCTTCATCTTTCCTCAGCGCCTACTTGAACACTTGGATGGAATAATTTGCTTAGACACATCGCTATTTTTTACAAAATTAAGTTAAAGACATTCTCTGTGGCTCTTCCTAAGAGGTCTCATCTGAGTTGGGGCTTTGCTGGTCTTAATCCACTCTCCAGGCACTCTAGCCCTGGGATTCAGATCTGAGTTTTGTTTCCTAATCCCAAAAGTATTTCACTCATTCAAAGACTTTAACCCTGTGGGGCTGGCCTTTCCTCAGTGAATGTGCAAGGTCTTCCTGACCCGGGCTGGCCCGGGTGTCTTCTCCGTCCACCCACAGAACTGATGACTGACCCCACCCTGTCGCTGCCATCAGACGCTGGTAGCGCTTCTCAGGAGGGCATGGTCCCTTCGCCCCCCAGCCCAATGTGGAGCGTTAAAACTTCCCTTCCCACCCATGCACCGACTGCACGGTGCATGGCCGGTGCTTTTTCCTTCTCTGCTGCAATTCTGTGTCATTTCACGGCTCATCTCTCTCCTTTCTAAGGAGCGAGCAGGAAAAATAAAAGATAGCAACTTAAAGTCAATCAATTTTGCTTCTTGTTATCATGCTTTTCATAATCTACTTGGTAGTGATATAATTTGAAGCTACTACGTACATTAATTTCTTAAAAGTAATACAAATTTCAGGGCCAGCAGGTGGCATGGTGGTTAAGGGTGCTGGACTCCCACACGGCCGATCATGGTTCAAGTCCCAAACCAGGCATTTCGCTTTCTCATTCCCCCCCCCCTCTCACTCTGTCCTTCTTTGGTCAAAATTAAAATATGCAATTTTCTTAAAAGTTAAATAAAATAATTCTTTT
Organism: Tupaia belangeri chinensis; assembly: GCF_000334495.1. Classification (NCBI taxonomy): domain Eukaryota; kingdom Metazoa; phylum Chordata; class Mammalia; order Scandentia; family Tupaiidae; genus Tupaia; species Tupaia belangeri. The sequence continues at coordinate 806,711 of NW_006203553.1, forward strand.
TAAAAAAGTGTTACAATTTCAATGTATCAGTAACTCTATCAATAAATCATACTACTCTGTATTCCAAGTGTTTTTGTTTTGTTTTGTTTTGTTTTTGTTTTTTGCCATAGGGTATGTACCTTCACCAGAAAGAGACAGAGAGGGAAAGTGAGAAATCACACCCCAGGGAATATGGCCATATGGCAATCCCTTCTCCATTTTCCTGAAGTTTTGGGCAAACACGCACAAAGCCTAGAGTGATTTTCAAGCTGCTTGGTTTGGGACGCAAGTGCAGTTGGCCACGTAGAATCCAGTACTGTAACCACAACGCCGCCTGCTGGCCCCCCAAGTGGATGTTTTTGTACAGATTTATGTTAACTTAATAAAAAGACTAGAATTGTGTGTGTTCTGCTTCCATGCGATGTTCTGAACACTGTGAGATTGTAGGCAAGTTCCAATATCTAAATGGAAGACCTCGTGCAATGACATCTCATCACAGAGCCCGAGGCACGGAGCCCGGCCCTCCAGCAGCTCAGGCTTGCTCCTCTGCGGAGTAAGCAAACACCCTCATCACCCCACCCAAGCCTCCAGCCCCTCCCCAGCCTTGCTCTCATCGCCCCACCCAAGCCTCCAGCCCCTCCCCAGCCTCCAATCTAACCTCATCTCCAAGACTTCTTGCCGGGTCTCTTCATATTTTTTCTTCCATTCATTTGCTTCAATCTCTTTAGTGATGATCTAGGTTATAATAAAGCTTGGTTTTACCTAAACAGTCTATGACACTTTGAATTCAAGACTGAAGACCGAGGACAATGCCCAGGTCTATCTCATCCACTCGGATTAGGCATATAAAACCTCAGCTCCACGTATCTAATGCTCATAAACCTTTGGAAGAGGGACTCTCAGCACACAGGACGCTAGAATGCAGCCACCAGGGGAGAGGTGAGCAGAACCTGGCCCGGGGATTTCAAGTGGCATTATCAGCTTCTATGACTTCTACCTTGGTCCAGGGCCTGGCTCCCAGCTCTGCCACCCCAGAGCCCTGCCTGGGGCAGGATCCAGAACAGAGCTCCTGACTATGGCTCACCAACCCAAGCCACAGAGCTGCACCAGATGCCAGACACGATGCCTTTACGGCAGGCAATCAGGGCACTAGAGGCTGGCATGGCCGGCACATCCTCCTTCTACGTGACGTGAACAGTCCAAACGAGGGGCTCAGCAGGGCGACTCTCGAACTGGTGTGTGTGGCCGTGGGTCCCGCCCTGTGGGCAGGACCTTGCCTCGTCAGACCAGAGCTGGTGCCGCTCTTGCTAACTCTGAGTTCCATGTGCTCTGGACCAGGCTGGCTGGGCACCCACTGCTCTCCCTGTACTGCACGTCCCTCTTCCTAACTCGGGCACTCTCTTTTGGGGCCTTCGAACAGGATCTCGAGAACCAGGAAGCCATCCGTCTGCTTCTGGGGACCAGGCACCTGGTTTTGATCAGTCAGGTGGTCATCTCACAGCTCAGCTCTCAGGAATATAAAGCCCTTTCTCTCATTTACGAGACGTTGGCAGGCCCTCTTAGTCTGTCCCCAAGTTTTGATGATAGAACTCGGTAACGTGCCTGATTACGAACCTGATGCTATTTCATAAAGCTTTAAACGACCTACAGCCAAGGTGCTCAACTACCCTCCTGACATGGTAACAAGAAAATTGCGACACCTTAAAAGAAAAAGGTAACTCATCAAAAAACCATAAACAAAACACATAAACTACAGGGTCTTCAAAAAACTTATAGGAAAAAACTATGCATGGATTTCAAATTTGTACCCAAAAAACTCATAATTTTATTCTATTTTTACACAAACTTTTTGAGGTCCCCTCACAGCACCTAACAATCTTTTATATTTTCAGATCACCCAGGAAAGGCCTTATAGTGATCTATTGTGAACAAAGGCTGTTCAAGAAACACAACCCAGTTGAATTCAAGAGCTGAACTGTTTAATTAAAGAATGGAGGGGACCAGCAGTTGGTGTAATGGCTATGTCACTGGACTTCCATGTTGTCAACCCCAGTTTGAGTCCCGGACCCCGGTGGCTTAAACTCACACCAGGCACGTGCGCGTGCGTGCCCAGGATCCCAAGAGGCAAATGGAGGAGAAGGGACTGCCACATGGCCATGCCCCCCCCCAGGGGGGGCGTGATTTCTCACTTTCTGTCTGTCTCTGTCTTTGGCGGGTAGAATGCCCCCAAGACAAAAAAACCACAAAAAAAAAAAAAAAAAAAAAGAATGGAGGAAAGCAGGAAACAACTGTATGTTACTAGAAGACTTAGGGAGTTTCTAGGCATGAGCACTGTCCTCTGTAAAGTGAAGTGAATGACTGAGTGAAAAGTGAGCAGAGGTGGCAAACGCAGATATTTAAATCTTCAAGGCTGAAGGCTAAAGAGGGAGCCAACGTTCTTAAGGACAGTCCAGTGGTCAGCGTCTTTCCCCGGCCGCCAGAATGTCTGGACGCCAGCACCGAAGCAGAGTTTCACAGGGACCCCTTTATGGGAGCCAAGAAAGCTGCAGGAAATGAGGTCTTCCGCCAGGATAACTCAGGCCAGCAGAGGTGGACCCTGCCTGCCAGCACACGGGTTTTACAAAGGAGCGGCAGGCAGACAGAAGGAGCACACTCACCTCTTCTCGGATCAGGGTGAGCACCGCTGTCTTATCGGACTCGCTGAGGCAGATGCCATCCAGGGGGCTCTCACCTCCACAGGCCACGGACACAGGGGCCTTCTCTGAAGAGACTTCCAACAGGCCCTGTGGGGGCAGGGGTTCCATTTAATGTGCTTACCCCCAGATGTCCTTCAATAACAAGCTCATTACTACACTGATCAGACCCTTTGAAGATACAGTTGAAGACAAACCCTACAGGGACGAAGCTTTAAAAACAACAACAAAAAACAAAAAACAAATTATAGTATGGGTTGAGAATTCCTTCTCCAAAATGCTTGAAATCAGAAGTGTTTCAAATTTGGGATTTGTTTCAGATTTTGGAATATTTGCTTAGATATGAGATAAATCTTGAGAGGGAACTCAGACGTGAATGCACGATTCATTTCTGTCCCATACATATCTCGGATGGACAGCGTGGTGGTGGCTTTTATGCTGTTTCTGCATTGCAGCATTCTGACCAGGATCCGTCATATCAGGTCAGGTGGAGAATTTTCCACTTGGGCATGACATCAGCACTGAAAAGATGGCATTTTAGAGAATTTCGGATTTGGGATTTTCAGATTAAGGATGCTCAAGTCTGGATTACCTAAAGGAAACTGGTACAAAGCTGATCAAGGTAGTCTTAGCTTCCCTTGAACAGATAACCAAGTTTTCTTCTTACCCCAAAGGGAGAAAGCATTCTTACGGGAGTGGCCAGTCACACAGAATCACGTGCATAAAGGAGAAAGACCCAGGGTTCATGTCTCATTTTCCTGGACGTTTCTGGGGATGATGTGTTTTGTGTAAATAATCTTTCAAAAACAGTGACAGCTGTTCTGTTCACATACTGATTTTTTAAATGTATCTCTGTTTGGTTCCTCTGGGTAGACATGTTTTAGAATGTACGGCTAAGTTCAGGCCCTGGGAGGCATGGCAAATACATGTGAGTTCTGACTCATGTCCTTCCACCCGAACTTCAGTATCTCTGCAGTGACCTCTGCTGGAAGCCAGTGGTGCCGTCAGGGATATTCCACTGTGTGCCCTCTTTCAAAATGGCTGCACACACGTCAAGCTCTGGGCCGGTGTTTTTTGTTCTTCCTTGCTCTGACGTCTCCGGATCCCTAATGGTGGCACTTCACCTTGTGAGGTGCCAGCTCCCTCCCACCGTAACCTTGGGTTCCAGAGAATGCACGTGACGAGCACTGTTTTTCACAGAACATGGACTTCGTACTGTTTTCCTTCCTGAAAAGCATTTTTGGAGGCTATTTCCACCCACCTAGGTGAGTACACTTTTGTAAAAGTGTGTGATCTAATGTTTGGGAACTTGTAAGTTCTGTAGCTGCAGACAAGCTGTGTCCGCTGGCCATACCGGTCCCCGGCATCCCTCTGCTGTCACCGCATGCTGCAACACCAGCGCGTGCCTGTAACACGGGGAACCTGCAGAAGGACCTGGGTCCCACAGTGCACGACCAGGCTGCTTGGTCCCGGAGCAGTGAACACGCAGTGTGCATGCCGTGAAGTGCCGTGTGTCTGAGTGCCAACGTGCAGTGCATTTTCACTGCGGATCACAGCAGAGTGTCTCCATCATGACTTCACCGGCTCGCATGACTATGCCTATGTCCTAAGGGCCCTACGTCTAGTAAGGCCAACCCGGACTTTTCAAGAGTGCACACCACATCCTCGGACACGTGGACTCAGAAACTGGTGCCCGTGCATTGCAAGACCACACATGTACAAGCGAACGTCTACAATCCCGCTCCTCCTTCTGTATGCCCAATCTACTGCCTCCCAGACATGGCAATATTCATGGGGGGGCTCAGTCATGGGCTTGTGGCTGCAGCACAACACACCGCAGGGCTGGACCCCACACAGGAACTCGGGGTGTCAGAGTCAGGGCAGACAAAGATGGAGGCAGGGTCACAGGTTAAAGGACCGGCAGGGCATCATGGCTAAATGCAATGTGGGATCCTGCACCGCATCGCGCACCAGAGAAAGGGAGATGGTGGGACGTCCCATCAGGGGCATGGCCACAGCGGAGCACGGCTTAGACGACAGCACCGCATCCGTGTGGCGAGTCTGTGATTCTGACAACGTTAACGTGTTACATAAAATGCTAATATCTGAGGGATATGGGTGAAAGGTAGACAGGGATTGTGCTATTTTTATAAGTCTAAAACCAGTTAAAAATATTTTTTAAATTATATTAAATTAATGCTGGCTGATATCCAGCCTTCCCAACACCGGTTACGGAGGGGTCAGCTCCAGCTCCCACGGCCCCTGCAGCATGTTCTAGTACAACCCTCACCTCATGGTATTGTCGGTTTGCACGGGTATCTACTGCCAGTACTGCTCAACAGAAATACACTGAGGCTGTATGTCATTTAAGAGCTCTTAGTAGCAGGCCAGAGGTGGCGTGGTACTTAAGGTGCTAGACTTCCACATGGCTGATCATGGTTTGAGTCCCAGACCTGGGGCTTGCTTTCTTA
>NW_006203553.1:812093-854697 GCF_000334495.1 Tupaia belangeri chinensis
AATGCTAATATCTGAGGGATATGGGTGAAAGGTAGACAGGGATTGTGCTATTTTTATAAGTCTAAAACCAGTTAAAAATATTTTTTAAATTATATTAAATTAATGCTGGCTGATATCCAGCCTTCCCAACACCGGTTACGGAGGGGTCAGCTCCAGCTCCCACGGCCCCTGCAGCATGTTCTAGTACAACCCTCACCTCATGGTATTGTCGGTTTGCACGGGTATCTACTGCCAGTACTGCTCAACAGAAATACACTGAGGCTGTATGTCATTTAAGAGCTCTTAGTAGCAGGCCAGAGGTGGCGTGGTACTTAAGGTGCTAGACTTCCACATGGCTGATCATGGTTTGAGTCCCAGACCTGGGGCTTGCTTTCTTAATTTCTCTCTCTTTCTGTCTTTCACTGCTGAGCACACGTGCCCTATAGAAAATTTTAAATAATAGTAAATAATTCTTTCAAAAAGTATTTCTTAGTAGCCACAACAAAAAAGTAAAAGAAAAAAATCAGATAAAATTAATCTTATGAATATAATTTGGCTAATCCAATAAGTCCAAAGCATATCAACATGTACTTAATATAAAAAGGTATTGAGATGTTTCATATTCCTGTTTTTTTTTTTTAATACCAAGTCTCCAAAAACTGGCTGCATTTCATAGGTGCAGGATGAACCCTTGCTTAGCTGCGGTCCAGACACTTGGGAGCCGGGGTGGCTGGTGGCTACTGTCCAGAGCTCCGCACACCAGGGGCTCCTGGCGCTGGGAAGCCGTGCTGTGCTTCTATGTACCCCATCGCCACCGTGGGCGAGACTTTACGTAACAGATTTACGAGGGATCCGAAACAAACGCCGAGGGGAAGCTGAGCTCCACCCCTCCTCTGAGGAACTTACGAGCCCAGCGGATCCGTCCTTCTCCATCTTCTGGCACGGCTCTTTCTCTACGCCTACAACACAGAAAGTCATTTTTACAGTTACCCCAAGGAGCCAGCTCCTTTTCCTCCTGGTCAAAGATTCCTGAAAACCCAGTGTCGGCCCAGCTACGAACACACCACCAGCACGCCGAGACTTCGGAAGGCGCGGGGCACTGTCAACCCTGTGCCCTACAGTGGAGAGGAGTCCACCGTGGCGGTGGCCGGCCAGCCCTGCCCAGACATGCTCATCTTCAGGTGGAAAACACAGCACGGCTGCCCCCTGGTGTCCACTGAAAGTTCGGCAGAGGGCTGTGCGAGTCACAGGATTACTTTGGGAAGAGGAAACCACAAGGCTGAATGTGATTTTATTACCGAGCCTGAATGAATGGTAAATGCCAAACCGGGGTTGCCCTCAATTCATTAATGTGGTAGATCAGACAAGGAGCTTTAAATGTCAAGCCTGCAAAACTAAATTCATCATCCTTTCCACACCCTTCAACCACGTTCCCTGTCTCAGGTCTGTCTTCCACTGTCGCCAGCAGTGAGGACTAGAAAAACCAGAATATGCACTCAGAGGAGAAAATGCAGCACTTGAAAAAGCACACGGAATTCTAAAGCCGCAGTGTCCCATATAGCGGTATACGGAGGATTAACTACTAGCCAATCATTAATTATTAAGAGCGCAAATGTGACCACACTCCCCTGGACCCAAGCTTCTGAAGCCTCCCCACACATTCGAGATCAAGCCCAGGTCCCTCAGCTCGGCCTCACCCCCTGCCCTGCACCCAGACCCTTCCCGGTCGCCGTGTGACAGTCTCGCTTCCAGGAGAACATCTACCTACGTCCCACCCACCAGGACCCGGTGCCACGCTCAAGTGTCCCGGGACGCACTCTCTGACCCACCTAAGCTCCTGCTCCCCCCGAGATACGGCTCAATTACAGAGGACCTGCTGCTCCAAACAGTTCTGCTTTTCCAGAGATCGACCTTTCACGGACTCAGCTCGGCTCGGTAGCCCTCAGAGCCATGGCTCCCGGTGTCAACCTCTGTCAAAGGAGATTCTCCCAGTGGGAAGAATATCATTCAGAGGTTCGAGGATGGCCTTGAGCAGTTTGTAACAGCTGCCTTCTACAATGAGTACACCAGCCAAGAGCTTGGGGATGGGGAGGGTGGGAGACGTGACAGGGGCACACGGCTTGGGAGGCCCGGAACATGTGAAATGGGCCTCAAGGTGGGCAGGGTTTGGGCCGGAGATGGCAGAAAACACAGTTTCAAACAGAGGAAACGAATGCAGGTCTGAGTACTCGGGACTGCCCCAAGCACCTGGTACAAAGTGGTGTCAGGGGGATGGTGAACCAGGCCCGTGAGAAAGATGTCAACACAGAAAGAGGCCTTGGATGAACTCTGGAGCCACCCTGGCGTGTTCATCGGACAGACGGAAAGCTGACCCTGGTGTGGGGTGGGAGGGGTAGCTTGCTCAGAGTACGATTCTCCCCTGCTCCCCTGATTCAACAGCACATTGTACTTTCAAATGCTAAGTATAAGAACCCACAAATCATGTTGCTTACAAAGATCTGTTTTAATAATGTGGAATGTAGTGAGGAACATGGTTCTCAACTTTCCCTAAGCAAAGTTTAAGGCTGCAGGTATAAATTGGGACTTAGAAGGGGCCTCTGCTCCAGAATGATCTAAAGAGTCCCATAGTAAGAGGCTTCAGGCCAGGTTAGTCTAGGTTCTTCGTAAGAAAATTAAGAAGGCTCTTACAGGGCACTGGTCAATTTCAATCTTTTTTGGACAGGAAAAATGTTAATAGCCTCATATAATGATAATAAAAATCATCTTTTCACACTTTAGCATTGCGAGTGAAAGGCCGGACCGCCTGGGTTCAAATCTAGGTCTACCATTAGCTAGTGTCAGGTTTGGAACATGCTACCCCACGGCAGAGAACTTCGGCACTGGAGCAAACAGCAGAAGCAAGGAGTCCCTGCCCTTTTCCCCTGAAGCAGGCCATGAAGAATTCTCTGCCCTTCCCCTGAAAATAGGTCATAAGACGCTCATTCCAAGGGGTGCTTTCTGTCCTGGAGGAAAAGAACATCCTTATCCTCAAAGACGAGAAGAATGTGAACCAACAGGCCGGCTAAGCTCCCTCTGGTTCACTACCTGCAGACCCAGCCTTTCACCTCCCAGCCGCACCTCTGCACCACTGCCCACCGAAGCACAGTTTGGCCTGCTTCTTGGGGTCTCCGTTTTGGAACACCCCTGTGCCACTCAAGATGTGTATTCCATACATGTGTCCGCCCTTCCCTTGTTCATCAGGCACTTGCCATAGAGGTCTCAGCTATGACACCACAGAGGCGAGGAAAAGACCCTGACTTCTCACTGGCTGAGTCACCTTGGCCAGGCTATTTAACGTCGTGCCTCGTTCCTCCGAAGAACGGAGAAAGCGCAACACCAAGGACGGATGATGGGTGGTGGCCTGGAAAGCCCTCGGGACGAGGCCCGCACATGGAAAGGCTCCACATGGGCTAGCCGTTGGTATCTGGGCTGATTACATACCCGAAGTCAATGTTTGACGTAGACAGGCCACAGGTATACAAAATCATGAAGGGTTCAAGCAGTCTCACACACCAGCGTCCCTGTGCCCCGGCCGCTCTCAGCCCATGCCCCTAGCGCCTGGGTAAGCACTTCCGTGTCTCTTCCAGGGAAAGACGTCCACGCCCAGCAGTCCTCAGTCTCGCCTCCCGGGGCCCAGTCCTCTAGTCTCTCTGAGCGCCTCCTGAGTTGGCATTCGGGGCACCTCTACGCTTATACATATTAGAAAGGTGAAGATAAGCTTCCGTACCTGCTTCTGAGGATGAAAACGCATGATTTATGGCAGACACGGGCACATTGGAACATTCAAAGTACTCCAGGTCTTCCTCTGGCTCACCTTTCACCTCGGCCCCAGCTGATTTCTGACCACATGACGTGGACGCCAGTTTCTCCTCGTCGGTTGCGTGGCCATCCCTGTTAGAAATGTCTGAAACCTGGGAGATCACTGCTTCTTCATCCTACGGAGGATCACAGACAAGACGCTAGCCATTAAGAGGGTGAACCACGGAGGGAAGCGATTCCCAGGAGTGGAACACGGTGGCCACAATTCCGTACAGACCTGCGTTGAGCAAGGTCAGTACTTAGAATATGCCAGCTGGTACACATTTTGCAGTTGTTTAAACTTATGCTGAAAGTCTTTAGAGTCACGTACTTTCAAGTTTCTGGTCCAAACTGTGCAAGATAAGAGAGACTTAAATTGCACTCGATTAACCAGTATATTTCTGCAGTCACAGTTCTGTTAAAGATTTGATAAGAAAAAGAAGGATCTCACTGCAATCAGATGGGCCTGGGTTGTGACTCTGCAGTTGTATTTCTCAATGAGTTCATATGGTCACGGACAGGTACTACTTAGTGCTAGAATAAAACAATGGTTTCCATTTTTATAATGCTAACCAATAAGAACCCTGACTCATGTAAACAAGCAAATGAAAAGAAGGAAGTTTTGAAGCAGAAATGCCTCTGAGTCCTTTGAACCTCTTTCAAAGAATTTTTTTAGAGAGGTTTTTGCTATAGGGTGCATGTGCTTGCCAGAGAGAGAGACAGAAAGCGAGAAATCACCCCTACGGGGGACGGCCATGCTGCAATCCCTTCTCCTCCATTCTCCTCTCAGGATCTTGGGCACGCACACACGCCCAGCGTGAGTTTAAGCCACCGGGTCCGGGACTCAAACCGCAATTGCCAGAGAGACAGACAGAAAGCGAGAAATCACCCCCTACGGGGGACGGCCATGCTGCAATCCCTTCTCCTCCATTCTCCTCTCAGGATCTTGGGCACACACACACGCCCAGTGTGAGTTTAAGCCACCGGGTCCGGGACTCGAACCGCAATCGACTACATGGGAGTCCAGCAACATAGCCTTTACACCAACTGCTGGTCCCGAACCCCTTTCAAAGAATTTATATGTCAAAAGCATGTTCTCTTCAAAAATTATTTTTATTGATCAGCTGACGACTCAGGTCCTCTTTTGAATGAAAGCAATGCACTGGAACACCATCTGATTATAAGAAACATTGCTATCCGTTTATCAGGCAATTGCCTTCTTGGCGCCTGTACCAACAGCTCAGTCGTCCTATGTTTGGTCTCCAGAGGTTCTCCCAGCCTGTGGTGATGCATCTTTCCAAGTTTCAGAATAGAAATTTAACCCCCTTGGGGTCAGCAGGTAGCATGCTGGTTAGGATGCTGGACCCCACAGGGGTGACTGCGGTTTGAGTTAGGGATCTGGCGGCTTGTTTTCTCACTTACCCGCCCAAGTTTAAAATAATAATAATAATGAAACCAGAAATGATTCTTAAGAAGAAGGTATTTTACCCCAAAAAAAGTGGGAACAGGGTCAGTGTAAAAGGATTCCTTTGTCTTCAGGGACCTAGACAGATGATTTTAGGGTATGAAGGACCTAGAACTGGCTTCCTGAAAGCGGAGACAGACACCCCTTGAGAAGCCTCTGCAAACTATCCTCAGGGAGGCAAGCACTGCCCACCAACCCTCCAGTCTGAGACCCCGGGGAAGGCGTGGAGACCTACCTGAGAACACGCATCCGAGGTGAGAGGCGGAGTTTCATACTTCTTCACCTTACAGCCACTCCTGGAAAGAGAACAGACACAACAGGCCAGTTTGGAATCGCCGTGGGGACTCTGAAGCGTGGGATGGAGCAGAAAGCGGTGTGTGCAGACAGAAGCCAAAGCACACGGCACCACGCAGACCATCCCTCTGCATGTCCGAGACGCGGACGCCTTTTACGTGTCTGAATGGCCTCCCAGGACGCAGGGCACGCGAAGAACACCAGCTGGGCTCGCTCCCTGCAAGGACCACCTTGCTGGCTTCTGTGCGTAGTCAAGCACCTGCACTCTGACCCTCACGGATGTCCATTCCACACCACTGAAAGCCTTTCAGACAGCACAGCCTTCGCAGCTAGACACATTCGGGCTTTCTGATCCTTACTCGCTTGGCTTTGACGTTCATTGGAAAAATCATCACACTGGGCCACAGTCTTTAAAAATCCTTTATTGGACTAAAGAAGCCTTCCTAGACAGCTCCAGCCTAGACTCACGTGCCGACAGAGAAGAGCCGCAGTCACAGGAGGTGTGAAAATGAGAATGCCTGAGTGAGCGCTCATTCCTACTTATGGAGTAAGAGGGAAGGTGGGTACCCCAGACCATGTGAAGCCCGGAAGCGGGGAAGCTTAGGTGTCACCTGTCCTTTTCAGACAGCATATGACTTGGGATCCTAGGACTGATTCAGATTCGCTTCTGTTTTAATGAGCTTAAAACATTTTCAATAAAAACACCACTCTGACCAAAAGAAAAAAATAATTTGCAAGTTTTTTTTTTCTTTTGGGGAAAAATCAGAAAGACAAGCGTATAAAATGCCTGAGTGAGCGCTCATTCCTACTTATGGAGTAAGAGGGAAGGTGGGTACCCCAGACCATGTGAAGCCCGGAAGCGGGGAAGCTTAGGTCACCTGTCCTTTTCAGACAGCATATGACTTGGGATCCTAGGACTGATTCAGATTCGCTTCTGTTTTAATGAGCTTAAAACATTTTCAATAAAAACACCACTCTGACCAAAAGAAAAAAATAATTTGCAAGTTTTTTTTTCTTTTGGGGAAAAATCAGAAAGACAAGCGTATAAGTTACCAGAATGCGTGGTTACCAGCTCGTGGCCGCTCTCCCTAACGCTCTCACTACGTGCCACTTCGGCCACCGTACTCGACTGACTCAGCAAACCTTCCAGCAGCTCCAGCAGCCTTACCCCATCAAACAAACCCTATGGAACAAGTCAGTTTTTTCCAGCATTACACAGCAGAGCAGCACCTCGGACCAGTCTCGGGGCCAAGCCAGCTCTCGGTATCGTCCAAGCACCACGTGACGCGTGCCAAGCCAGGGAGCGCAAGCTCTGGCACCTAAGAGGGGAGGCTGACGCCCACTCCTTTAGGTACAGGCGATGGCAAGGCTAAGCTGACCGTGAAGTGGCAAATGAAATGCAAAATAAAATAAAAATCAGATCAAACTCAGAAACAGAAGCCCACATGCCATGGAAAGACGGCGGGAAGGGGTGGGACAGAAAACTGCCAACAGTCCCAGGGACACACAGAGACGACGGCGAGAGTACTTACAACAGAAAACAGAGAAATTTCACTTGCTCAGTAGTCCTGATGCACCAACAAAACCAGAGACAGGAAAGAGACAGACAGATGGAGAAAAAAAAATCATGTAAAGACTGGAGTATTTGTCTCTAGTCTGGCAGATGTCAAAGCTGCCCGGCTCCTTCTAAGACGTGAGACACTAGTTCATGAAGGTCATCGCTGGTGAGTAATTTACGAGACCAAGCTCTAAGAGGAAGAGTGATAGAAATAGCCAGGAACGCCACACGTTCGAATTTATCAATGCAAAGCGAATTTCCAAATATTTATAAACGTATGAAGATGATGCGCATCTGCTCTTAAATGTCTACTCATGCAGATCAGAGGCAGCAGATTAGAAAAATACGAGTCTAGCTGGTTATCTTTTCCATAGGCGTGTGTCACTAAAGCTTAACATGACTTCACGTAACTTATCCTATTTGGCCTGAGAAATCCCGTCATTTTATGGTGTTTATAGACAGAGTCTGAGGAGCCGGTCATACGTGTCTTACGGAATGTCACGTGGAAGTCTTAAGTCTCCACGAGGGTCCAGCACTGAGTGTATAGTTTGTCATTTCTATGTTTTTCTAAGCAAAAATGTGCCATGACTTTCCAGACAACCCAATGTGTTTTCTGTCTTTACCATACATGCAAGGATTTGCTAACTCAAACCCCAGGGTCACCAAAGAGGTCTTGCTCTCTTTTCTTGCAAAAAGATGAAGACAGGAATTTTGATTATGTAACAGAACTTTTTTTAATCTATGAGGTATACATCAAGAGGGTCGTCTGACCAACCAGAATAGAAGGAAAAGGCTACCAGCAGAGGGCGGTAGGGGTCAGGAGAGAGGGTGCCTCTTGCTACTGAACATCGTGCAGAATAAGCTTCCCTCTCCCCTGGGGACCAGATTTAATCTGGCCCAAAAATACGAGTCTAGCTGGTTATCTTTTCCATAGGCGTGTGTCACTAAAGCTTAACATGACTTCACGTAACTTATCCTATTTGGCCTGAGAAATCCCGTCATTTTATGGTGTTTATAGACAGAGTCTGAGGAGCCGGTCATACGTGTCTTACGGAATGTCACGTGGAAGTCTTAAGTCTCCACGAGGGTCCAGCACTGAGTGTATAGTTTGTCATTTCTATGTTTTTCTAAGCAAAAATGTGCCATGACTTTCCAGACAACCCAATGTGTTTTCTGTCTTTACCATACATGCAAGGATTTGCTAACTCAAACCCCAGGGTCACCAAAGAGGTCTTGCTCTCTTTTCTTGCAAAAAGATGAAGACAGGAATTTTGATTATGTAACAGAACTTTTTTTAATCTATGAGGTATACATCAAGAGGGTCGTCTGACCAACCAGAATAGAAGGAAAAGGCTACCAGCAGAGGGCGGTAGGGGTCAGGAGAGAGGGTGCCTCTTGCTACTGAACATCGTGCAGAATAAGCTTCCCTCTCCCCTGGGGACCAGATTTAATCTGGCCCTGCAGAGCTCACTGGCTATACACCTTCAGCATGCCACCGAAAGGAAGGCTCCCACCTTCGCAGACAGAGACTATTCCACATCTGGGGAGGAAGTTCCCAGGCAGCGACGTGCCCAGCACACGCCTTCTACACTTGAGTAACTAAGTGCAAAAGCCTCGAAGGAGGACTGCAGGAAACTCAATACTCCCAATAGCCATTTAATAATCATTTACAGTCAAAGAATAGATAAAGAGCTGGCAATGACATTTTATTCCCCTTGGACACTCTGGGAGGTATTCGGGGCCTGCCGGAAAGTAGATGCCTACATTGTTTAAAGCTTCCTGGTCCTGACATCCCGTTTCCTTTCTGGTGTAATTCACCATGCGACCTGCATGGTCTTCAAGTCAGAGTGAGGTTGGAAACCATCCCCCAACTCCTCTAGAGTGACAACTGCCACACGGCGCCTCTCTTACTCCCTTTCCCTAGCTCATCCTCCATGTCACTGGCCTCTCTGAGGTTTAGTAAAATGTCACAGGGTCACAACGGGATGTACTGCCAACGCGTCGACTTCAAGTGCTGTGTGACGCTCATCCTTAACAGTTAAACTAGAAACCTGAGTGGGACACTGCAGGAGGGATCGCTCTGAGCACTCCAAGGACCTTGCAAAACCCCACCCAGGCTTCCCAGGAGGAAGGAGATGGCAGGAGGAAGGGCACCCACGAAACACTGATCACTTAAAATACTTGTGATTCTTATCGGAAAGTCACCTCCTTGATGATGAGCCAGAAACCATACACATGAAGACAAGAGTCACCGCCAGCTTACAACAGTGGGTTTGTTTCCAACGAAAATCACGGTTTTAGGTTTAAGTGAAAGGACCTGCGAGGCCCTCTTGGCCCACCCTCCAAGTTACCGACACTCGACGGGCACTGTGCAGGTGTGGGCTTTCTGCACACGCACAGAGTATGTGAGGATGGTGCCCTGCATGGGGCTGGGACTTCTGACAACCGTGGAGCCTACACCTGCCTATTCCAGGCCTGCTTTCCTCTCGGACCCTAAAGGGTATACCGGATGGGGAGGAAAGAGTTTAGCTGAATAAGCCAAGAATTCGGTCATAAGGCAGAAATTGGAAAAGAAAACCTCTGGTTTCCGATTCCACACAGGAGTGTGGCAGACTGCCGACGACTGTGGTCTAACGCCCTCGGCGCTGCACCTGCCCCGCTGCACCGCAGAGATAAGTCCAGCTCTCAAATCGCTAGCCAGCTGCAACTCAGAGAATACACAGAACACAACACCCAGTGCCGTGGTCACTCACGTTATTAAACGCGACTTCGCCTTCTTGGGTGACTCTAAGATTTCATTAACATGATTACCAGTGGTAGGAAAGTCACCGCTTGGTAAGGTCGTACTTGGTTTAAAGGGATCCATGGATTCGTCCGAGTTATCTGGGTCAAAGTGGTAGGTGCCCTTAGAGGAGAGAGGTGGGGAGTTCTGCAGAATGGAATGGCTCCCGAAGGGGTCACAGCTGGGCGCATCCCAGGGACCAGCACCTGGCTTGGAAGATGCCGGAGACTGGGGGTCCCCTGCGGCTGCGGCTGTGGGCTGCTCCACCCCTGAGGGCTTACGGACGCCCTCCTGCTGCACCTGGGGGGCCAGCCTGGGGCCCGATTTCCCTCCAGGTTTCCTCGGAAGGGCTCTCCGGGTCTCCACGCTTTCCACATCCTCTGTGAAATCAGACTGGAGTCTGAGAGGTGAGCTCCGGGACTCTTCCAGCAGCTCCACCCCCGAGTCGTTGTTGTCACTACTGAGAGCTCCTGACGTTCCTGCGTCCACGTCCAGGGTAGGGGTCTGGAGCTCAGTGCCTCCTAGCAAGGAGGGATGTGCGTTCTCATCTGATTCATGGCGACCCAGTTGCTCGGATGCCCTGGGGAGAGGCGTGCCCTCCTCAGCCGTTTCCGGTCCCGAGAACTCACCCCCGAACGTTTTCTTCCTCAAAGAGACGGGCTTGGGCTTCCTTAGCTTGCTCCTGCTGGCCACGGGCTCCGCACAGGGGTTCCCGGCCTTCGGGTCAGCTTCTGGGGGGGCTGTAGGTCCAACCTCCACGCTGCCATCTGTCACTGCCTCTTCCCGGAGGGCTTCTAGGGCAGGTACAGCCTTGCCAGAGACAGCGGCTACGTAGCCGGGCGCTGCTTTTGTTCCCAGGGAGGTCTTGGTTTCGATTGAGAAGGGCCTCACTATTGAAATTTTGCTAATGTCGTGTTCAGGTTCCTCTCTGAAGTTCTTCACGGGGTGGACGTCAACGGCCTTCTGGGGAACCTCGCTTTTCGGGGGTCTCGCATGAGTCTCAGAAGAATGCTTTTCAACCACTTCTGCTACCAGCTGTTCCTCAGCTTCTCGTGGTTCTAAAACAAAACACAAAAGCCACCGTTAAAGGCTTGTCCTTCAGCCTCAGTAAACATGCTCTACCACTTTGAGGGGCCTGGTCTCCCAGACCCAGCTAGACATTCGTACCGTGAATCCTAGAGTTGGGCTTGCTCCTAGCTCCGTGTGCTATGCGTCCTGCCTCCCTTTTCCGTGCGGACGGCATATTCGCCTGTCCTGTGCTTGCGTGGGTGTGTGTACGCGAGTGTGACAATCAGCGGACTTACTCGGAAGCCCGATCTGCGCTTCCCATTTGAACTGGGCATAAAGAACCTGCCCTCCCACAGAGAGGTTAAATCGCCGCCAGGTCTTGGGGAAGTGGGTCGCCTCTGGTTCAGTGTGCCAAAAAGCAAATTTTCAAAAGTAGATATAGGGCTAGCAGGTGGCTTAGTGGTCAGGGCGCTGGACCACCCACATGGTCGACTGTGGTCTGAGTCCTGGACCTAGCGGCTTCAAATTCATGCAGGGCGCACGTGAGTGAGTGCTCAAAATCCCAAGAGGAGAACAGAGGAGAAAGGTTTGCGGCGTGGTCATCCCCCCTAGGGTGGGTGTATTTCTTACTTTCTGTCTCTCTGTCTCTGTCTCTCAGGCAAGTACACACAGCCTACAGCAAAAATCTCCCCACACCAAAAATAAAAGAAAGAAAGAAAAGGAAAGGGGAAAAACGGAAAGGGAAGGAAAGAAAAGCAGATGCAGTAATGGCTTTGAAAACAAACAGCCCTGGCCCAGTTAGGTGGTGTGATTAAGGCAGCTAGATCCGCCATGGCTGGCAGAGAGGTTGGAGGACTAGACCCAGCAGCTCGAAAAACACGCAGGGCATGTGCATGTGCATTCCCAACACATCCTGAGAGGAGGATGGAGAAGGGAGTGTGAAATGGCCATGCCCGGGAGGGCGGTGCTTTCTCATTCTCTCTGTCTGTCTGTCTCTCTCTCTCTCTCTCTCTCTCCAGCAAGCACACTTGCCCTATAGCAAATTAAAAAAAAAAAAAACAAAAAAAAAAGCAAATGACCTCCATTTTACTAAGACACAAATCTTCAGAACCTCTGTCTCTAAGCTAGGCCAGGAATTCTCTTAATCACTTGTGAAAAACAAAAATCCTTTTTAACTGAGGTCTCACTAGGAGAGAAGCAGCAACCATTAGGACAGGACAAATTAGAGAACTGCTTTATTCTTTAATTTTATTTACTTTTTTTTTTTTTGCCATAGGTTGGGTGTGCTTGCCAGAGAGAGACAGAAGGAGGGAAGTGAGGAGTGGGGATGGCCGTGCTGCAGTCCCTTCTCCTCTTGGGGCTTGGCATACACACACGTCCTGGAGTGTCTTCCAGGCTGCTGGGTCTGGGACTCCAGCGGCAGTCGGCCACACGGGATCCAGCACCTTAACCATCATGCCACTCGCCGGCCCAAGAGAAGTCCTTTAAGGTGCCAACTGTGTGCGTTCCCGCCCTGATGTCTGAGATAACAATGGGGGAGCAGTGAGGAGGAGTTCACTGTTTTTATCACAGTATCCTGAGATTTTAAAGGGTACTCAGAGATGACCCTCTAGTCCTACCACGGGCCCAAAGACCTGCGCATCGCTGAGGTAGGTTTTAAAGTACTCACGGCTTCCTCATGACTCCCTCCCGATTTACTTACAAACAACGCTTTGCAAATGTCCAATTTCAACTTAGTTCTTAAATACATGTTTAACTATTACTACTACTGTTTTTTAAAAGTTCTCAGTGCTTGATATCTGAGATTTACTTTAACAGATTTCAAAATGAGCTTTTGAAGAATTATTTTATTTAACTTTATTTATTTATTTATTTCAGTTTGACCAGAGAGGGACAGTGAGAGAGAGAAAGAGCGCGCGAGAGAGCACGCGAGCAAGTTGCCAGGTCCAGGACTTGAACTGCAGTTGGCCATGTGAGAGTCCAGAGACCCTGACCACCATACCACCTGCCAGTCCTTCAAAATGATTTGTTTTAAAGAAGAAATGCAAGGGCCAGCAGGTGGTGTGTTGGTTGACGAACAGGACTCCACATGGCTGCAGTTCAAGGCCCAGACCTGGCGGGCTGCTTTCTCACTTTCTCTCTCTCTCTCTGGTGAGCACATGTGCCCTATGGCAAAATTAAAGAGTGATATAATGATAAACAGGGACCAACAGATAGCATAATGGTTACATTGCTGGACTCCCACCTAGTCAACTGTGGTTTGAGTCCCGGACCCCATGGCTTAACTCATGCTGGGTACATATGGATACATGCCCAAAATCCCAAGAAAGAATGGAGGAGAATGGATTGTGGTGTGGCCATCCCTCTTGGGGGGTGATTTCTTGCTTTCTGCCTCTGTCTCTCTCTGTCTTTCTGGTGAGTGGATGCGCCCTAAAGCAAAAACCTCTCTTAAAAAATAAATAAGTGATAAATAAAACATTTTCAAAAGAGAGAGAGAAAAATACTGTGAAATCCTAATAACTGTGGTCTAGGATGGGAATATGAGAGTTTTCATTGTACTGTTTTCTCTGTCACAGTCTTAGAACTTTTCACAAAAAATGTTAAAAATCCATTGCACCACACAAATGACGCGTGTGTGGGAGGGGACTGTGTTTTGAGGTCTTGCTCTGTCTCCCTGCCTCAGCCTCCCGAGTAGCTGGGACCAGGCACATGCATCATTGTGCTTGGCTTTTTTTAGGGTGGGCCAGGATTCAAACCTGGGCCTACCAAGTGGTCTCAGTCTGCCAGGCAGCAGCACCCAGAGCCATCTGGGGCCTACGCACAAAACGTTAATGAGAACATTTCCGAGTGCACTGAAACTTCACTTGCGTGTGCGGTTCAGACATCTCTGTCCACGTATCTGAGCTGTAAAGAGCAGACAGTTGATGGTTTCGCTGTGCCGATGAGGGAAAGGGCAGACAAGCACGCCACTGAAAAAGCCGGGACTGCAAATGCCCAGGACTGCCAGGCCCACAGCCCCAGCTAGAAGGAAGCCCAGTGACATGAAACCGAGTCTTGAGTATACGAAGGTGTAGACCGCTATCACTTCTTCCACGTTTCGGTGCTAATGCCAGCCTCTTGGATTCCACACGTATTTGGCCTCTGTCCTTGTTCCTGGCGCAGAGCTCCTGAAAGCCTTGGAATCTCCCAGTGACCCATAATAAATTAATGCCTGGGGCTGGGGGCCTCCACACGGCTGCAGGATGGAAGGTGGCCACTGCAAAGACCAGGCCAAGGTTAGGGCGCTGGGACTTCTGGCACCACCTCCACCCCTCCAAAGACGGGAGGGGACTAGAAACTGAGCTCAAGCACCGATGGCCAGTGAAGTAGCCGCCATGCCTACGTGAGGGAACGCCACGGTCCAGGGCCTTCTGGGCTGAGGGCCACGCTGCCGTGCTGGGGAGTGGTGTGACCAGAGAGGGCAAGGCCGTTCTGCACCCGTCCACACCGCGTGCTGCGCGTCTCTTCCGCGTGACCGCCGCTGGCTGCAGCCTTGCTAACGAAGCGGGAAATGTGAGTCACGTGTTTTCCGAGTCATTGCAGTGAGCTGGCAGAGCTGAGGGCGGGGCTCTGGGGGCGCCCACGTGACAGCCAACCGGTCCTCGGACCCGGGCTGGCGAGTGGGTCTGCGTGGGAGCGGTCTTGCGGGACTGAGCCCTCAACCTGTGGGGCCTGCACTAACTACCGTAGGGTGTCAGAGCGGAATCAAATCGCTAGACTCCAGTCGGCGCTGGAGAATCTGAAAACACGCAAGATGGAAACATGCCTTAAAACAGCAACTGGGTGGAACCACTGGAGTATCTAAGATTTTTTAATATAATTTTAAGCATTTTAATGTTATAGTTCCTACCAGAGAGATTTAAATTCACAAGGAACCACTTTATGTACCTTCCCCAAATTTCACATCTAGAAAACTGAGAAATTAGACATTAGATATCGCTGGTAACTTAACTTGAAAACACAAATTTCCTTCTGTTCTCATTTATGAAGACTTTCGGAACAGTTTAGTTCAAAGCACACTCTTGAGTATAAGCCCGAATTGTTTGAAAACTTACTACTTGTAGGACCGTTAGGTGGTGAGGTAGTTAAGGCACTGGACTCTCATGTGGCCAATCGTGGTTCAAGTCCCAGACTTAGCAGCTTGCTTTCTCACTTTCTTACTTTCTCTCTGTGTGTCTCTCTATCTCTCTCTCTCTATCTCTCTGGTGAGTGCTCTCTTTCTCTCTGTCTCTCTCTGGTGAGCACTCATGACCTATAGCAAATTGAAAAATAATAATAATCGTAATAAATAAATAATTAAAAAAACAACTTATTACTGTAACTACTAACTTTAATAAGGCAAGGTTTGCTCAGTTAACCTGTAACCCAAACACTACTGAAATAAACTAGATTTTAATTAGATTCTTGATATTGTCTATGTTTCAATCTCATAAATCTCATTGTTTTTTTGGTTCTGCTTTTGTTTTTTTGGAGTTTTTTTTTTTTTGCTATAGGACACGTGCACTCGCCAGACAGAGACAGAGAGACAGGGAGAGATCACCCCCAAGGGGATGGCCACACCACAGTCCCTTCTCCTCTATTCTCCCCTCGGGATCTTGGGCACACACGCACACACACCCGGCGTGAGTTTAAGCCAGCGGGTCCGGGACTCGAGCCACGGTCGACTACATGGGAGTCCAGTGACACAGCCATTACGCTAACTGCTAGTCCCATAAATCTCATTGTTTTAAAACTAATGCTTTTGAGTCTTTTTTAAAAATTGCTGAAAGGCACCTGCACTTGCCAGAAGGACTGAGAGAAAGCGAGGGAAAGCACTCCCCGGCAGAGCACGGCCATGCCACAGGATTTCTCCTCCACGTCCCCGTCCCGTCAGGATTCTGAGAGCGCGTGCACACGTGCCACAGGGGCCGAGACCCAAACTAGGACCGGCATGTGGGCTCTGCTCCCTTCACCCCTGTGCTACAGGCCGGCCCTGCTCCTGAGCCTTTACAGCTGAAGTGCCGCCTCAGTCTGCTACATGTTAGCCACACGACATCTGCTTTGAGGGGAAGGCCCTACCCCCTAAAATGCTGAAAACTATGAAGAGTAAAGGGCGGCTCTGAAAACGGCGACACGTAAGTAACTGGGAATGGACTGACCCTCTAGAAACTGGCACGTGCGTCCGCGGAAATTCAACCCCAGCCCAGCTGCAGCGATGCAGCACTGCCAGGCTGGAGCCCCTGGGGGACCAGGGCTCTGTGCACCCGGGTGCCGGGACACTGCCTGGCTGGAAGGAAAGGGCCAGAGCAGGAGCCGGGGGGCTCATGCTGCGAGACTCTACGGAAGGTGCTTGTCTTTCCACTCTCAAGAAATAAATGAATAAACCTAAACAATTATTAATAAACTCCAGCACCTCTCAGTGATGCTACAGGTGGTCCCACTCTGTAGAATGTCACCCCACGCAAAAGGCTGTATTGTGAAGTCTTACGCCGGAGCCCTAGCAAACGCAGGTTCAGGGCCCGGGGTGGGGGTGGGGGAAGCCCTGCCCATACACTGGCAAGCAAGAGAGGATCCTGGGCCCCCGGGGCTCCATCCAGGAAAGGATTTTATATGAGCGAATTAACCGATGTAGTAATGCAGCATATGGCAGGCCGTCTAGAACAGCGTTCGCGCCCCATCCTTTATGTCGCCTGGCCAATACGTCTCTCTTTCCTTTTCTTCCTCTCGCTCTTGCTCTCTTTCTCTCTAATTTGCCAGAGGGTGCATGCCGGGGAGACGGTGGGGTGTGGTCACACGGCAACCCCTTGCCCACTTCTTTATTCTTTCGGGTAGGCAGTCCTATGCCTGGCCACGTGGGACCCAGTTCCCTGAACCACTGGCCATGGGGCCAGCCCTGAATACACTGTTCTTTGAGACATTCTGGCTATAAATGGAACTGACGCACTGGAAGGATCCGTTACTAAAAACTCACGATGGATTTGGAAAACGCAGATTCCAAACTTACACATTCTTGGTAAGAAGCGTTATTTTCACATGCAAGATTTTATTTAAAGTGATATTTACCTACAAATTAATTGACTTACATTAAACATGAGGGGGACTACCTCCCTTCACTTACAGTGGAAATCAATTTCCAATTAATTTTATTTGGTTCTTTTAGTTCTGAGGGCCACAGAAAGGTGACTCTAAGCTAGTCATGGCAGGCTTCTCATTTATTTTTGAAATGGTGTGAGTATTTACATTTTGCTCATGGATAGAGGATACTTCTGCTTTTAACATCCTAACACCCACAGCTGTGGACTGCCTGACCTTCTGCCCCTGAAACTGAATGGCCACGCCTGGCAGAGCTCAGCCGCATCCCGCGTGCCCGACTCTGACCTGCAGAGTCTCGCGAGCCCCACCGCGCCGACCCGCAGAGGACATACGTACTGCACACCGCAGCGCCCTGACCCACTCGGGCTTTTCCTGAACCCCTCCGTCTGTAGTACCCGAGTGCCACAGATGGCAAACTGCCTCTCAGGGATCTGAATTAAGACAGTATGAGACCAAGGGCTGAGGACAGAGTAAAACAGAAGACCCTGTCACCCGGCGGGAACGTGGCAGGGAAGGGGGTACCTGAGACTCCTCACTGCCCACGAAGGCACAGTGCCCACCTATGCCACCACAGCCCAATTCCCACAAAACTCCTCTGTGTTTTAATGCTGCGTGTTTGCGCTGCCACTACCCTGAGCGGGTTTCTGCCCTCTCAGACCAAGCATGTCCACACTGACGTCACGGAGAGGCAGGTCCAAAGATTCTGAGAGCATCTGATGTCACCTGATTAGAGGTAAACACAGAAGCCATTATGCTGCAACAGGAGGGGCGCGACAATTCTCAGTGATGTCCTTGAGAACCGGGAGGAGAACACACGCCAGAAAGTACAGGACTAGGATCTTAGCGTGGTGGCTAAGACCCCACGTGGCGGACTCCGTGGCTCGAGAGTCCGACACACTGCAGCCTGAAAAACGTGCCGGGCGTTTGTGCATGTGTGCCCAAAATCCCAAGAGAAGAACAGAGAAGGGACTGCAGCGTGGCCGTTCCCGGCGGGGGCGGGGGGCTGATTTCTCGTTTTCTCCCTCTCTATCTCCATCTCTCTCTCAGATGAGTGCAAGCACCCTATGGAAAAAAGAAAGCACAGGATAAAGGCGTGGCTAAGCCACAGTCCATCTGTTTAACTAGAGCTCTTCATAAGCCACTTACCAGCCACTTTGTAACTAAGCTCAGAACAAATACAACTTGATCACATTAACAGATAAGCAAAACCGTCGGTAACAACACCACTAAGTAAAATGCGCTGAGGGCTTGTACAGGCCAGGCGGAGAGGTGCTAAGGACGCACTTGGGTTATTTCATTGACTCCAGACAACAACTTTAACCAACGTGCAAACCAAAGTCTGTCCAACTCCAGGCCTGGCAGCTAAACTACATATAAGATCCATTTCTCTCTTTTTAAAAATTATTTATTTAATTTTATTATTATCTTTTTTTTTTTTTAATTTGACCACAGAAAGACGAGAGGAAAAGTGAGAAAGCAAGTTGCCACGTCTGAGACTCGAACCATGGTCAGCCATGTGGGAGTCCAGTGCCCCAACCACCCATGCCACCTGTTGGCCCCTCTCTTTTTCTGTAAATTTGCTATAGGGCACGTGCACTCACCAGACAGAGACAGTGAGAGGGAAAGTAAGAAAGCACCCCACAGGGGGCACGGACATGCTCCAATCACGGCTCCATTCTCCTCCTAGGGTTTTGGGGACATGCACACACATGCCCAGCGTGTTTACAAGCCACAGGGCCTGGGACAAGAGCTGCACTCCACCACGTGGGATCTAGCCACTCTTGCCACCTGGCTGGCCCTCCGTCCACTCCTGATGGCTAGAACAACTGATCACATAACATCTGGGATTGTGAATGTAGTTAAGGTTCTGAATTCAGTTCTGAATTCTCTATGTGAAAAAAAATGGACAAAAATGAGTGCCTTACATGGAAATAGATTAAGATAGTTAAGTCTAAACAATTACAGATGTTCCTTGACTTACAAGGTTATGCCCCAATAAACCCACTGTAAATCGAAGATATTGTTAGCCAAAAATATACCAAGTTGCAAATGCATTTAACACATCTAACCTACAAAACATCACAAGCCTTGCCCGGGAGGGAAGGCAGACGTCAATAAATAATGACTGAACGAGGGAGGAGGAGAAAGGAGGCCAGGAGAGGAGAGAGGCCATGACTACAGAGCCCGGCAGCCCCAGAGAATCTGTCTCTGTCCTCAGAGCACCGGGAAGCCAGAGCAGGGGATGCAGTGGGATCGACGTTTCGAACCATTTACTCCGATAGCTATATGGAAAATGACTAGCAGGGTCCCAACTGAAACAAATACAGCTTACAGGAGGTTATCCTGGGGCTTCCATGAGAGTGGCGTTAACGAATAGGAGAAACAGTTATATGATGTTAGGGGGGTGCTCTGTGAGACTAAACCACATGGGGAGGTTCCCAGTTCAAGTCCAGAGATCTCTCTGAGTATTCTAGGAACATCCCTGCCATGGCAGGGGCGAGCTGAGGGCTGAGGCTGGATTCACACCCAGACCCGTTGAGGGTGCTGCCAGTCCTGTCTTTCAACTCATGGAACAAAGAAAGGAACTTAAAAACATTTATGAGAGGGAAAATAAGGAGGTAGGATTGATAAGGCTTGATGACAGGCTACACAGAACTGAAGTGTCAAGTATCAAAGATGATTTGAAAGGTGTTAGCTTCTTCTTTTTTTTTTTTCAGGTTTTGCCATAGGGTGTGTGTGTGTGCACACCAGAGAGAGACAGTGAGAGGGAAAGTGAGCAATCAGCATCAGCCTCCAGCAGGACGGCCACACCGCCATCTCTTCCCCTCCACTCACCTCTCAGGATTTTGCTCACACACGCACATGCACCTGGTGTGATTTTTCAAGTCACTGGATCCAGGACTCGAACTGCCTCATCAGCCATGTGGGAATCCAGTGCCTTAAGCACCACGCCACCTGCTGGACCCTCTAAACATTTGAGAAGTGCATACTGACATAGTTATGACATGGTGTCTAGAACCTGCCATGAAAACACGAGCAAGAAAAGAAAGAACGAACAGGGGTAACAGGGGATGGTGGGACCAGGTGCGGAGAAATCTTGACCCCTGCCTAGTCGGAGCAGCGGGAATACAGAGGCGCCACAGTCTACTTCTGTGTGCGATGCTGGAAGCTGACTAGGAGTTTTTCCTTGTAAGTGACATAATTTCTCTCCCACTCTCCCTTCCTTGTCATTGACGCTGAATATCTACACCACCTCACTCGTAGGAAGCCTGAGCCCCGACACCCAGTCACCTGGGCTTTCTTTTCCCACGGGCTTGGGAAGATCTAGGGCGAGGGCAAGGTGGGGCCCGAGGAAAGCAGAGCTGCCCCAGCAGCTGTCGGGGACAGCGGGGACTGCGTGCTCCTGCTCCTGGCCTTCCTCGTCCTGTTAGCACACTCCTTGGCACCTCGGGCTTCTGTTACCCACACTCTCACCATCGACCCACACCTCCCTGAGAAGGGCGTCCCCGAGAACCACCTCTCGCTGGGCCCTCCCCCTGCTTTCCATTTTGGCCCTAATCTCCCTGCGAGGAGGCAGAGCTGCCCGCCTTCCTCCGCACCTGCCCGCCCCGTTGAGCTCCGTCCTCTCTTCCCACGTCCACCGGCCACTTTTGCCAAGCTCAGGACCTAGAACTCCAGGAGTGTGTACCTCCAGGTGACAGGGCCAGCGCAAGGCAGCCTGGGAGCCGGGGAGGAAGGAAGCGTGGAAGATTCTCGTGCAGCTCAGTGTGAGACGCCAGTTCTAACCCAGCCCTACCCAGCAACTGCGTTCAGATGCCTACAGCTCGACCTTAGAGGAGGGCCGACAGCTGTCAGCCCCTCTGCCACGACCAAACTCCCGCCTGCCCTCCTCACTCTGGCCCGAGGGGGAGCATCAGATATGGAAACAGACCACAGGGCTCTGCGTGAACTAGCTTTGCCCACCCACCCCTGGAGAACGGGAGGACGGAAGGGCGTCTGGGGTGGGCGTTCCAGGACCTGGTGGTGGGTGAGGCAGGGAAACAAGCCCCTCAGCTGGCTTTGGCCCGGCCTGTACAAACCGCTGGGACAGCTCCACCCAAAGGGGACCTGCCCAGCCATTTCCTGGCCAACCCAGGGCAATGCCAGATTAGCACATCTGCGCAGGCCTGCATCTGGTCACTGCAGACCCAGCCTCGATCCAGCATCTTCAGTCGCCAGCAGACAGGGCAGAGGGCACAGGGCAGAGGACTGTGCATTTACTTAGAACAGTGGGCGGCCGGGGTGTATAACGCAGGGAAAGAACCAACCAACCGCGGAACTTGAAGAAGCTTGGGTAAGATTTCAGTGCATTTACACCGTCGGTCAGCAAGTGTCCCCGTACCAGCTGACCCCACACACCCACTGCCGCCCGAAAATAGAACCGAAGCTTCACGTAGCATACCACAGCTGCTTTTACTGAGAATAAAAGAGCCCGGTTCTCGCGGCCTCCATTGCAAAGCTTCGCCAATGCCTGCTTCCCGTCTGCACACACTGTTACGTAACTAACCTAGCTCTGCTGCCTTTCCACTGCCTTCCCTAAAAACCTCCTTCCGGGTGCACTGAAGCTCTCTCCCTAGAATAAGTCTGATGCTTTTGATTTTGACAAGCTCGGCCTTGCCTGGTGGCTGGGTGAACACAGGCGGCTGGAGATGAGCCGGTAGATGAATTCAAAGCAAACAGAGGAAATCCAAAAATAGCCCAACGTCTCCACTTCTGCCACAGTCGCTGCTGTGAATGGATTGCTCCCCAATCACCAGCCTTCCCTGCATCTAAAAGGTTGTGTGAACCGCCCAGGGCGCTCTGGAACCAGCTCTGCCTCTCCGCTTCCTCAGGATCAGGAGCGAGACCATTCCCAGGGAAACGCATTCTGCCCTCCCCCTTTACAAAGCTCTTTGAAAGAGCGCATGAAATGCCAGACCTTGAAGGACTAAGGCAGACAGCTTAACGTCCCGGTTTGCATTCTCAGGTGCTGAGAATATGCCGGGTAGACACCCGAGTTCATGAGAACCCCGAAAGCCTCAAAACGGGCGAATGTCAGTACCACGAGATGTGTCTGCAACTCCGAGAAACGGGTTCCCCTTGCAGACAGAACCTGCAGGGACGGCCGCTCTGCTCGGGCAGTCTCAGTGAAGAGACGGTAAAATGGCAAGCACTTGGAAAACCACACACCCACGTCAGAGCTGGCGTTCTTCCCGCGATGTTCGACTTCTCCGGCACAGGGCTCACCAGGTCTTACCATGATGGCGAAATACTGCCGGTGGGCGCCGTTTAGACCCATCATCGGTTCTTTGGCTGCAGATGCCCTTTGCTTGGGCTTCAAAATACTTGTTCCGTGATCGCCCAGGCTGGGTGATCTGCACGAGGGAAGCCAGGCAAGTCCCGGCACACCAGACTTCACGAAACTCCCAGCAGTGTTACCGCTAGGACTCCCAGGAATGGAGGTGTAGGACCTTTCTTTTATTTCTTTTTCTTTTTTAAGAATTATTTTATTTTATTTTATTTTTATTTATTTATTTTAATTTCATCAGAGAGGAACAGAAGGGAGAGAGAGAAAGTCGTCAGGCCTGGGACTCAAACTGCGGCTGGCCATGTGGGAGTCCAGAGCCTTTAGCCACCATACCACCTGCCGGCCCCTAGAACCTTTCTTAATAAGCACAAAAAATATCTTCTCACCCCAATCTGAATCCCCTTCCACCCATCTAGCTTCTGTCTCCATCTCACCATAGAATTCCCACCTTCAACTTCGCCCAGCCCCGCCTCTCCTCCCTGCCCCAAGACACACAAGTAGAGTTTATTTACAAGGACAACTGGACAGAGGAGCCTAGTTTGGGGACACGGTTCAACCATGCAAGAGAGCCCTAAACAATTCTAGAACCACCTTCATTCATCGAATTCTCCTTGTTCATGGGATGAGCCTGAGAAAACCCAGCTAGGTTCATAAGCCAAGGTGGACTGCCAGCCTCAATGCTGATGGCAGGGGAGGGGGCACGCTCTGCTCTGTGCTGTCCCCTCTTCTAGGGGCGGGCACCTGACAGTCAGGATGGAGACAGACCCTGGGTCAAGCTTCTGAGCCTTCTCACAGACAATGGTTCCATAGGCCCCAGTTGGGCCTCACACTCACAGACCCTCTCCCAGGTCACAGCTCCTGGTGACCTTACTGGTGGAGGCAACCCCTCAGCTTCTCCCGGCCTCCCAGGTTACAGATGTCCCGTAGGAAGCAAACCCCCACCAACTGCAGGACAGGACTCCGGCCTAGATTTCGGAATGCAAGCCCAGAGTGCGGGTCTCTGCTCCAGAGGACATGAAGGGAATACGCAAGGACGTTACACACAGGAGAGCCCAGTGCTGACAAGATCTCACATGCGCACAAAGCCATGGCCTGAGCTCTAGTAACGAGACTACGTAAGACCCGGACCAGATGCTCGACGCCAGCGCTCTGCCACTAGTGAAAACGGCTTCATTCGGGCCTGGGACTCTCAGGAGAAATCACAGAGTACGTTCTAAGATAACCGTTCCAGTCCCACCACCTGACCACAGGTCCTTGTAACCCACAGCGCACACTGTGCCCGGCACCGACATACAGGGACCTCAGGATTCGTGGACAGGGCCTCTCGTCCAGTTAGAGAAAAAGCCACAATCCAAGCCCCCGCAGAGAGCAATGCAGTGCTGAATCATGAGACCCTAACCACCACCTCATCGTCCTCCTACCCAGAAAACACTAACCCTGCTAGACTTCTGGTTTGTTTTTTCCAGGATTATGCCACAGGGTGTGCACTTGCCAGAAAGAGACGGCGAGAGGGAGAGTGAGACATCACCCACTAAGGGGATGGCCACACTGCAATCGCTTCTCCTCTCTTCTCCCTGGATTGGAGGCGTGCCGGCACACATGCTAGGTGTGATTCTCAAGTCACCAGGTTCGGGTCTCAAACCATGCTCAGCCATGTGGCAGTTCAGCGCCTTAACCACCATGCCACCTGCAGGCCCCTGGACTTTGGATTTTAAGAATCGGTTTCTTGTGCTGCCAACTTCCCTTCCTAAACCAGCTACTTCCTCTTTGAATGTGCTTTCATAATTCAGCAGAAGGAAAGAAGCTTTGGAAGCAGTAACTAAAATCATTCTTCATTTATGAAGGCCAGCTGGATTGTACTTAAAGGGACCTTCATTAGTGACTCAGAAGCAGGCTGGGCGGAGGCGGGATGAGTAAGCGCAGTGCAGGTGAGGTACAGGCTACAGGAGAGGTCAGCAGAGGTCAGGAGACCGGAGACCGGACCAAGCTCTGCATTTCTGCAGGGAAAGCGGCGAACGGCTGCTCTCAGCGCTGGCCGGGAACTGGACGGTCAGAGACCCCCATAGTACAGAGCTGGTCATCTGCTCCCTCCCAAGAAACAGGCCGAGAGACAGGTCCAGCAATCCTTTAAGGGCCCTTCCAACCCAGTCTCCCTGCAAATTGCTTTGGTAACAAGGGCAGCAAGCTCTCCCCTGAGATGTAACTCACAAGGAAGCACAGCTGAGACACGACATTTCAGAAATCACAGACAGTGGACACTCTCGATACCAAGTGTGAAAACGCAAAGGAATTAAAAACAACTCAAACTTGCTCTAGTGCAATTAACTATGCTGTCCTAGAATTAAGAATTTAGGACAAATAAAACATTTCACATTGACATGGTCTTCAGGGCACTTCCAGAAATATTACCTGACTTGATCTTCAAAGCACCCAATAAAAAAGGCATAGTAGGAGTTACTAATTCCACTAAGAAACAAAATAATACTATGAAAAACTGTATGCTGACACGTTAGACAACTTAAATAGAGTCCTAGAAAAACACAAACTACTCTTGGAGTCAAGAGAAAACAAAATCTGAATATATCTAACTCAATCTAAATAGTTTGTTAAAAATTCCCTATGAAGAAAGAATCTGGACCTTACTGGTAAATTCTATCAAATATTTAAAGAATTAATATCAGTTGCTCTTAAGTTATTTCAAAAATAATGGAAAAACCCTTTCCAATTTATTCGATCAGGTCTATCAGTTGGATTACTTCCAAAACCAAATAATTACAAGACAAAACAAAAACAAAAACATACTGAATATAGACACAAAAATCCTCAATAGAATGCTAGCAAATCATACCCAGCAACACATAAGAGGGATTCTGCACCATAAACCAGTGGGACTTATCCAGAAAATACAATTGATTTAATACATGAAAATTGTTTCATATACTATACCATACCAACAGAACAGAGGACAAAACTCAGACAATCATCTTAATATATTCAGAAAATACACATGACAAAATCCAATATCTTGGGCTGGCCACACAGCAGTGGTTAAGACTATGCATGGGGAGACAGATCCCACATGGCTGACACAGTTCGAAACCTCGGCCCAGCGGCTGGAGAACATTCCAAATGCATTTGCAGGCTTGCCCAGGATCCTGATGGGATAGGAAAATGAAGGAAAAGGGACTTTGGCATGACCAGGTCCCACTAAAAAGTACTTCTCTCTCTCTCTTTCTCTCTCTCTGTCTCTCTCTCTGTCTCTCTCTCGTGCACATGCCCTCTGGCAGAGAAAACAAAAACAAGAAACAATCAACAAACTAGGACTAGAAGGGAACCACCTCAACTTGATAAAGGTCATCTACAAAAAACCCAATCATAAGATAGAGAACAAGACAAGAATGTCAACTCTGGCCACTTCACTGAAAATTGTCCTAGAAGGTCTAGCCAAGGTAATTAAGGCAAGAAAAAGAAATAAAAGACATCCTGATTAGAAAAAGAAGTAAAACTATCTCTATTTGCAAATGACATGATCTCGTGTATAGAAAAGCCCTAAAGAATCTACCAAGAACTATAATAAATATATTCAATAATGTTACGGGTACAAGATCAATTTGCACAAGTCAAATGTATTTCTATACACTTGCAGTAAAAAATCAAAAATAATAAAAAACGAAGAAGCAATTTTGTTTATAGTACTATCAAAAGAATAAAATAGGAGAAAAAAGGTATCGGACTTGTATTCTAAAAACTACAAAATATTGTTTGAGGAAATTAAAGATCTAAAGAAACAAAAAGGCATCCCATATTAATGGGTGGGAGATTTAATATTGTTAGGAAGACGATACTTACCAAATTTATCTACACACAATCCCCATCAAAATCCCAGCCAGCCACTTTGCAAAAATTAACAAACGAGTTAAAATTCACACAGAAATTCAAAAGACTAAAAATAGCTAAAACAATCTTGGGGGAAGAAAAAGAATAAAGTTAGAGGCCAGACTTCAGAGCCACAGAGAGGGAAAATGAGAAGTTACTCCCACAGGGGATTGGCCATACTGCAATCCCTTTTCCTCCATTCCCTCTGGATTTGGAGTATGCACATATATGTGCCTGGCATGGTTTTCAAGCTGTGGAGTCTGGGACATAACACAAACCGCAGTGGGCCTTGTGGGAGTCCAACACCTTAATTGCCACGCCACCTCCTAGCCCCACGATTTCAAAAATTACTACAAGGTACACTAATCAACCGGAGTTCAGAAGTCAGTCCTTTAGTCAACTGACTTTTGACAAAGGCGCAAAATTAATCCAAGGAAGAGAACAGTCTTTTCAACAAATGGTCTTGGAAAGACTGAATATCCACATGAAAAGAATGAAGTTGGACTATTTCCTCATATCGGTGCAAAAATTAACTCAAAAATGAATAACAAACCTAAATATAATAGCCCAAACTATAAAACTGCTAAAAAAAGAAGGTACAAATAAATCTTTGTAAATGTCAATTAGGCAAAACCTTGTTAGACATGACACCAAAGACATGATGAAAGATTAATAAACTGCATTTCGTAATTAAAAACGTTTGTTCTTCAACTGATACCAAAAAAATGAAAAGAGAACCCACAGAACAAGAGAAACATTTTATAATCACGTATCTCATAAGGGATTTGTATCTAGAATACACAAAGTCTTACAACTCAATAATAAAAATATAGATAGGGCCAGCCAGTGGAGGAGTGGTTAGAGCAGCTGGATCCCACATGGCCAACGGCAGGTGTCAAGTTTCAGACACAGCAGCTTGAAAAACACGTGAGGAGTGAGTGTGTGCGTGCACAAAATCCTGAGCAGAAAACGGAGAAAGGACTGTGGTGCGGCCATCCCTCTGGGAGGGACTTTCTCACTTTCCCTCTCTCTGTCGTTCTCTGGTGAGCACACGTATCCCATAGCAACAGTTTAAAAAATAAGTAAATAAAAAGAAAACAAAAGTGGAGAATGAATCTAAATAGATTTCTCTAAAAATACATATACAAATAGCCAGTAACTACATGAAAATACGTTCAATATCTTTAGCCATTAGGGAAATGCAAAATCACAATGAGATGCCATTTCATCATACCAACTGGGATGGTTATCGTATTGCTCAGAATACTCCAGAAAACCAGAACCAACGGGATTAATATATATAAGTAAAAGAAAAATTTACTATAGGAACGATCTCACATGATTGCCAGTTGGAGAAGTCCCACAATAGGCTGTCTGCAAGCTGGAGAAGCAGCTGAAAGACTCTGGAGCAGAGAAATTGGTGCAATTTTAGTCTGAGACCTAAAGGGGGCCATTGGGGAACTACAAGCCCAATCATCAATGGGCAGTCACTGGTATGAGGCCATAGTCCAAAGGCGAAACGGCTAGAGAGACACAAGGGCCAGGAGCAAAAGAAACGAGTACAGCCGAAGGCCAAAGCAAGAATGGAGTAGCTGTGTAGAGGAGCAGAACACACAGCACACTGTGGAAGGGTGAAGAGAAAGAGGGCAGGGAGGAAGAAGGAGCAAACCCTCTTCCAATTGGATGGTACTCATGCACACTGAAGGCAGGTCTTATTCTCTCAGCCCCCTGACTGACATGCCAGTCCTGCCTGGCGATACTCTCACAGACATACTTAGAAACGTTTCACTAGCCTAACTATCAAACTGATAGTAAGAGATGTTGGAGGACTACCTCTGGTGACACACGTGACAGGGTGCCACTGTGTGACACCTGAGTCATGTGCTAAGGGCCCTGGATTCAGCTCCTGGATGGCCTGAACACACTATGTGTGTCTTTGAGAGCACCCATATTCTTGGCTGGCTGGGAAGGCTGAGGGTTGGAGGGAATTTTGGCATGGTAGGATCCTGTTAAGGGTGTTTGTCTACATAAACAAACTGGAAAAAAGTGGGGGTTAGGGGAGAAATTTTGGAGAGGATGCAGAGAAGCCAAACGCTTGTATGCTACTGGGAGTAATGTCAAATGATGCAGCCACTCTGAAAAACAGTTTGGCAGTTCCTCAAGATGTTAGACACGGAGATACCATCTAACCCAGCAATTCTACTCCTAGGTAAATACGTGACAGGAGTAAAAATCCACATTCATAAACATGAATCTTCATAGCAGCATTATGCATAATAGCCCAGAAGTGGGGATAACCCAAATGCCCATGGACTCATGAATAGCTAAGTCTATGGTACAGCAATACAGTGGAGTATCATGCAGCAATAAAAAAGGAGTGGAGCGTGACCAGGAGGTGGCGTGGTGGTTTAAGGCACTAGACTCCCATATGGTCAACCACAGTTTGAGTCCCAGACCTGACAGCTTGAAAAACACAGCGGCACATGTGCATGTGTGCCCAAAATCCCAAGAGGAGGATGGAAGAGAAGGACTGCTGCATGGCCTTCCCCCAGGGGGTGATTTCTCACGTTCCCTCTCTCCTGTCTCTGTCTCTCTCCAGCTAGTACATATACCCTCTAGCAACACTAAAATTAATTAATTAATTTCAAAAGGAATGAAGTACAGACACTGCTCTAACCCAGCTGAACTGTGAAAGCCTTAGGTATGGTAAGCGAGCAGGTTCAGTCACAAAAGGCCACCGATAGCGTGATTCCATTTGGATGAAATGACCAGAATAAGCGAATCTATTGACACTCAAGGAAGATCAGGTGCCTGGGACCTGCAGGGTGGCGTGGAAAAGGAACGGAGTGTGACAGCTAACGGGTATAAGGCTTCTTTAGGAGATGGTATAAAACGCTCCAGAGAACCAGACTGGGGTCAGAGCTGCCCAACCTCCTTGTCAAACCACTGCTGATAAACCACTGAACGGTGCACCTTATAAACTGTATGGCACGCGAGCCACACCTCGATAAAATGTTCGAAAGACACAGAGGCCCGGCCTCCGGGGTCACAGGGCAGAAGCAGAGTCTCGTGATCCTTGGTACAAGGCTCCACTGCACCACACACTTAGGTTTCAGAAAATGCTTTAAACGGTCTCTTCCGTGCGTCACTTACAGGGGCACACACTTGAGAGAGGTGGCAAGTCTCACCATCACATCCATTTTGGATTTTCTCTTGAGGAAGCCCACAGTGTGCTAAATACGTTCTATTTACAGGAAGAGGTGAAAAAAATGAGATCATCCTTCCCCCGAACAACAGACCTTGCCAAGAATATGAACCGTCCTAGAGATAGAACCGCCGTCTGGGCCACAAGGCTTTTGTGTTCGTTTCACTTCGTCTGGAGGTGGGGGGATTTTTTTTCAGTTCTAATTTTTAACAGTTGACTTCGTCCAAGTCCTCCTTCACAAATTCCGTCTTTTGCTGCTGAGACATCTCGGGAGGTCAGGGGGTCTGGGAAACAACACCGCCAACTCCCTCCTCCAGATTCCAGCTCCCAGGGCCCTCCTCCCTACTCTAGAGAGAGCTGGTAGTATGCTCTCCTCCCTACTCTAGAGAGAGCTGGTAGTCCCAGGCCCCCTGCTGAGCACAGCCTGATTCAGAGAGGCTCCCCCTCTGACCCTTCCTACCAGGGACAGAAAGCGAGTGTGAGAGCTGAGCCAGTCGCTCTAGGCCAACAGAGGGGAAGGGTTAAGGCCCAATCCACCGATCCACCAACCCTGCCCCTTGGGAGTCCCACTCCTCCCTCCACAGCTCC
Organism: Tupaia belangeri chinensis; assembly: GCF_000334495.1. Taxonomy (NCBI): domain Eukaryota; kingdom Metazoa; phylum Chordata; class Mammalia; order Scandentia; family Tupaiidae; genus Tupaia; species Tupaia belangeri. The sequence goes on from NW_006203553.1 coordinate 842,123, forward strand.
CAGGCCTTGCGGGCCACCCCGGCCCACACCCCTCTCCCCCACCCCTCCCCTCCACCCCTCCCCTCCACCCCTCCTCTCTGGGTTGAGTCTAGGGCTTCAGGAAGAAGGGAACCAGGGAAGCAGTGTGGTTCTGGCACCTGGGGAGACTGCTAATAAGGGACACATTAGCATCTAGGCAAGTGCCCAAAATCCGAGAGCTGTTTGGTTTCTTCAGTGTCATGTCTCTGCATTCCCAATCCCTCTGATTCCCACCCTCCAGAAAAGAGTGTTCCATGTGTGCTCTCAGCCTCCTAGGCCGGAGCTCAGCCTTGAAGCAGAGAAGCGGACCTGAGCTGTACAGGCCTCCTCCGGACGCTGGAGCCAACCTGAGGGTGTGGGCTGCACAGCTCACATGCCCACAGTCCGGGGCCACCCAGAGCCTGTGCGTGGGGGCAGCCGTCGCACTCGATGGGCGAGTCAAGGCGGTGCATTCTCTTAGGGAGCCAGCACTTCAAGATGTCTCAGTGCCCAGGGCAGGACAATACCACCAACTCACGTGCCAGCACACTTAGCAACACACGCCAGTGCAGACACCAACAGACACACTGATGCACCAACACACACGCCGACACGCACCAACACAGACACCAACAGACACACCGATGCACCAACACACTTAGTAACACACACCAACGCAGACACCAACAGACACACCGATGCACCAACACACACGCCGACACGCACCAACGCAGTCACCAACAGACACACTGATGCACCAACACACATGCCAACATGCACCAACACAGACACCAACAGACACAGATGCACCAACACACACGCCGACACGCACCAACGCAGTCACCAACAGACACACTGATGCACCAACACACACGCCGACACGCACCAACGCAGTCACCAACAGACACACCGATGCACCAACACTTAGTAACATGCACCAGTGCAGACACCAACAGACACACCGATGCACCAACACACACGCCGACACGCACCAACGCAGTCACCAACAGACACACTGATGCACCAACACACACGCCGACACACACCAGTGCGGACACCAACAGACACACAGATGCACCAACACACACACCGACATGCAGCAATGCAGACACCAACACACACACCGATGCACCAGCACACACGCCGACACGCACAACCTGATGCAACCAAGACGAGGAGCTAAGTGTCCGGACCCTCCCTTCCCACCCTCCTCAAAAGCACAGGACAGAAACAGCGCCCAGCGCTACGGGAGGGCAGGCTGAGCCGTGGTCTGTGAAAGTCGGGTGCCGACTGGTACGCCTACGCCGTTCTCCTGAGACGTGTTTCCAGACTCTGGCGAGACTCACTCCAAAACCTGGCACTCACAGATAAAGAACAATCTGGAACCCCGCGTGATAAGCTGAGAGGCGTGCACTAGGCGTGAACAAGGCGCCATGCACTTTCATGGCAGCACTTTCTGTGAGGTCACGTAAAAGGGGCCCAGACCCCGTCCTCTGGAGGCCTGAGAAGGCAGGAGGGAGGGGTCCCACCCCCCCACCCAGGAAGACAAGACCTTCTCCCGAGAAGGAGATGGACCACAAGCACGGCCACCGCGCTCACGCGTGAGATGCCCACGGGCCCTGGGGCCACGAGGATCTGTGTGAGGTACAGACAGAAACTCGGGATCTAACAGGAGAACCCACTCCCTCACACAGAATCTCTGCGCGCCCCCAGGACCTCGCCTCCATCCGAGCCACGCCGGCAGGACCCTGGAGGACACCCCTGCGCGACTGCTGGGTCTGAGACCCGAACTGTGTAACCCGGTCTGTTGCTGCCAAACAGCCAGAATGTGCATCTCCTCCGAAATAACTCCTGGAGAACTCAAACCAGCGACTGCCTCGCTCACAAAGTAGCAACCACCCACACGAAGCTGGGACTCGGGCCACATAGAGAAAGAGGGAGGCGTTCTGCGGGATGGGATAGGAGCCTCCAGGCGGAGCCGCGGCAGCACACGGGAGCCGCGGCAGCCACCGCAGGGCTCAGGCCTCTGCACAGGACACGGCCGGCTGCGGACGGTGGCTTCTCCTGCCTCTCCTGCTCCTGCTCCAGCTCCAGGAAAGGGGCTGCAGACAGTGGGGGAGCAGTGAAGGGACCCCAAGGGAGAAAGCAGAGGAAAAAGCTTTGCGGTCTGTGAAATGACGCTCTTTGGAACAGTTTTCTAAAAGCAGAGAGGGTCTTGTGGTACCAGCCTCCGAGATGGGCCCCGAGAACCCCACTGGGGCTACTCACGCTCTCGACCGACCTGGGCAACCAGAAGGACCCTGTGGAGGGTACCGTGAGCCTTCTGAAGTGCAGGCTCTTGTATCTCGCATTCTCCTGGGTCACCTAGCTGTCATGCTGTGGGGGTCCTCGAGCTGCTCCCTGGAGGGGCTCACATCAGAGAACGGAGCTCCTGCCAGCCACCAGCATTAACTGACCGAGCGAGTGAGTAGACCGGCAGGGACACGATGTCCGCAGCCAGGCAAACGTTCCAGGGCGGCAGGGCAGCCGACAAGGGGCCTGAGCCAGCCCGCCCAGCTTCGCTGCTCCCCAACTCCCTGTCCACCAAAACGGAACGAGATCCAGCTCACCGTTTTAAACTGAGTTTTGCGATAATCTGTTATTTGTTAGAACCTGGTCGGTAGGCAGCCACAGATCGCTGGCACGGGCCTCTTCCATGCTCCTCTTTCCACCCCGACAGGTACGGCGCCTGGGGGCTGCACCTCTCGACGCGCCTGCCTCCTCCCTGGCACGGTTTGGGAGGAATCCTGTCCTCCTTCCCTCGTGGGGGAGCTGAACTACACGTTCAGCAGAGTATGGTCGCGACAACTGCTCTGCTCAGCCAGGGAGATTTCTGTCCTGACAGCTCACCTACATCCGAATTGTGCTGCGAACTTTCCAACTTCAGATGTTCAAAGGCCTAAAATTCAACTTATACCTCATTCACCCTACTGGCCTCACCCAGGTGGGAGATGTAAGTACGACCGTCTCACAGGGTCCTCAAGTGGACGCTCTCCATCACCCCGTGCTGACAACACTTTCAGAACCTTCCTTTCACCAGGTAAATCTTCCCTCCAGACAGTGAGGAGAGAGATCCGCACATCCCCGGCAAGAAACGCTGTATGTTTCAAGGAGCTCTGGGTCTGCATTTTTTTTTTCATCTTCACATGCGTTCACTGGAGATTGACAGAGGGAAGGGAAGAGACAGAGAAAGCATCTCTCACGGGGAATGGTCACGCCCAACCCCTTCTCCATTCTCCCTTCTTTTATGGGATTTGGGGCGCACATATATACGCCCTCATTGTGTTTTTCAAGCCACTGGGTGCAGGACTTGAACCTCACAGTCAGCCATGTGTAATCCAGCTGCCTTAACCACCATGCCACGGGCTGGCCCTGGGTCTGCAATCTTAAAAGCTGAATTCAAGACCCAAGTCCACTAGGAGAGTAAAGGATCTAGGCCTCAATTTCTCACTTGTGAAATGGAAGTCACAGGTACCCTGTCTACATCCCATCATTGTTCTAAAAATCAAATGAGATGATAAAAAACAATGTGCTTCCAATACACCGAATAAATAAACTCAGTTGAAACAGGAAGCTGGTGGTCTGCTAGGAGGAGGTCTCGCCATGGGAAAGCTGGACACCAACACTGCTGTGGAGGGTGCCCAGACTGGCCAAGAGTGTCTGCCGCTGCCAGACGGAGCTGCCAGGTCGTCTCTGTCTGCGAATGAATGACATACTCGGTGCTGTCATTATTCCCGCGTGAATCTAGCCACCACTGACCTCACCCCTGGGGACCTAAGCACCTCGTGTGAACGCGCAAACCAGGACCTGTACACGCGACAGTGAGGGTGAGACCTCGAGCGAGCAAGCCGCCTCTCCAGGCCCACGTTCACAGCCACCAGGCAGCCGAGCCACCTCGGTTATCAAATCCCCGCTGACATGGCTGTTTTGGGTGGATAAACCATGATCTCCCATCACCAATCTGGGTTCAGGCAATTGTGACAAAATGGTTTATACCCCCAAGGCTTCCTACGGGCAGTATTACTGGTCACCTCAAAGACACTATGGCTAATTCTTGAACTTAAATGTTAAAATGGCTTTGGGCCACATCCATTTTTGGAGTGAGACATTAAATGGTGGCCATATAATTTTAGAAGGATTACTTCCCCGTATTACCGTAACACACACACACACACACACACACACGCACACGGGGGCTGGGGGGAGCGGGATAGATAGTGCGTCTACCACCAGAAATGGTCCGGTAAGCACACTGCTTTATCCGATGCTCAGGGAAACCTGAGACAGAGGGGTGCGGTTCTGACTTAAGTTTGATTGCTACGATATTTCTTAAGATTTTGAACTTATTACTCATAAGAAAAACACCGATTTTTCACAGTTACTGAAACCTTTACTTTTTGCAGGAGGACTTCGCTCCCCTGGGATTCTTTATTCAAATATGGTTGTTTTTCTGTGGTTCCGACCTTTCTCAAGTCGCTGCTGGGAAAACCAGAACTCCCCCCACCCCACAAGGATGTTCTCTCGGGTGGAGCCCCACAGTGAAGCAGCGGCGCTTCCTCCATGACTCACTCATTGTGAGAAATGAAGCAGCAGAGAGAACAGGTCCTGTCCATCAACGAGTGGGAGTCTTCAACCCGAAAGCTGAGAGCATTGCAGGGAGAATGGTGCCATGCTGCTGATGTTGTCAAGTCTTAAATGTCTCCAAATAGAATCGTATGATATGAAAAAATTAAATTAAGCCTCAAAAGAGCCAGTCACACCAAAAAATAAAGAGATGAAAATAAGAGCAGCAGCCTAGGAAGTTGTCAAAGGAACCCCACGGTGGGGACTGGTGAACTCAGTAGGGTTTAGGCCCATATTCACCCCATTATTTTAGGAAATTCTAATAGTGCAACCCGAGGCGGGGGGCAGGGAGAGGATGTTACACTAAGTCCCCAGAGAACATACCTGCAGATCTAAATGGAGCCTGTAATATGTACCTAGTGAAAAATGTTCGCATAGCATTTGCTGAAATATGTAACCCAAAGCTTTAGGATTAGATCTCCAGGCCCTCCATCTAGTCTAACACATCCCAGTTAATTTGCTGTGTCCACCACTTAAGACAACTCTACAATTCTCAAACACTCAGTTACAGAACAGTAATGTGATGGGCAGAAGTTGAGTCTGATGTGCTTGTACTTAAATTGCTAGATGTTCCTTATTCTTCTCTAAATTCTCTTCTAAGTAGTTTTTATTTCTCCTTAGATCTTAGTTGACTGACTATCAGCTGCACTGACAGATTATCTCTGCGAGGGAGACAGCCAGGCCAGAGCGGACTCCCTGCACCACCTCTGACCTCACAGACCTGCTAAAGGTACCGGCCCACACCACTCGTCTGTTAAAGAGGTCCGGCCTTCCCACTGTCTGCTCTTCGCTGCTGTCATCCTGAATTAGTTAAACTTTATGGATATAGGTTGAACAAATCTTCCCATTAAGGACCAGAGAGTAAAGGTTTAGGCCTTCGTCAGACATCTGGTCTCTGTCCCAGGGCCCACCTGTTGCCACGGTGTACACATAGCCACAGACGACTTTGGCGAAGGAGCCCGGCTGTGCCCTAACTCTATGGGCCCTGACATGTCAATTTCATATCATTTTCACATATCACAAAACGGTTATTTTTTCCATCCATTTAAAAAGGCAGAACCCCACACGCGTGCAGGACAGATCTGCCTTTGAGACAATTTGCTGATGCTGATCGAGGTGACCAAAACTGCGTCAGCAAACAACTCCATGTTCCCTGAAAGGCCTGCGGCAGGAGCAGTCTGTAGACTGATACCGCCTGCCTCCTGCCTTCTGTTCTGGAGGGGTACCGTTAGTCTCTACAACACCTAGGCATCAAATGAGCATGTCAAGGGACCAGCAGTTAGCGTAATGGCTATGTTGCTGGACTCCCATGTGGTCGACCGCCATTCGAGCCCTTAACCCGGTGGCTTAAACTCACACCAGGCGCGTGTGCATGTGTGTCCAAGATCCTGAGAGGAGAATGGAGGAGAAGGGATTGCAGCGTGGCCATCCCCCTGGGGGGTGATTTCTCGCTTTCTGTCTCTCTGTCTCACTCTGTCTTTCTGGCAAGCGCACGCGCCCTACAGCAAAAACCTGTCAAAAAGAAAAAAAAAATGAGCATGTCAAACTGGACAGGCTTACATAGTTGTTCCAGGGGCGGTAGGAGAGCTCCGGTGTGAAGATTCTCTTTCCTGAGCCGACCTGACCCCACAGCCAGTGGTTAAGGCAGATGACCATCCCTGGTTTCAATACCAGCTCTGGTGGCTTGAAAACCACACCAGGTGTGTGTGTGTGTGTGTGTGTGTGTGTGCCCCCCAAATCCCTACAGGATGAAGAAATGAAGTTTGGGAGGACCAGCAAGTGGCATGGTGGTTACAGCACTGAATACTACACATGGCCAACCGTGGTTCGAGTCCTGGACCTGGTTGCTTTGTTGCTTTTTCTCTCTCTTTCTCCATCTCTCTCTGGTCAATTCATTTATTAAATTTAATTCATTTATTAAAATAAATGAATGAATAAATAAAAGTTAAATAATTCTTATAAAAATTTTTCTTAAAAACAAAAGAAATGAAGACGGGATTGCAGCCCCAGAGACTGTAGCCAAGGCCCAATTAGGGGGCTTTCTCCTTCTCTGCCCGGTCTCTCTCACAAGCACACACACATCCTCTGCCAATGAAACAGACATATCCTCCTCTCAGGTCAGGCGGTGGGCAGTGGTGGCACAAGGCCTTCCTGTACACACCTGCCCATGACCCGGGCTGGCCGGGACTGGGGGTGGGTCGTGGCATGGGAACCGTGTTGAGCAAGCCTGAATCTCTCTCTAGTGCTCATGGAAAAGGTAAATAAGTAAACAAACAAGCAGTATTTCTCTAAGAAAGGTAGTAATGTTATAAAGATGTGTGTGCACGGTAGGGGGAGCTCAAGCGGCAGAGGATATCCACTGCAGTTTTTGAGGCTAAAAAGCTGGTTTAAAGCCACACCCTTCAGCATCTCCTGGAACATGTACGGAGGGAGAACCTGACGTGGACCTCCCCAACGTCCTTTCCTAGAGGATGTGTCTAATTCATGTCCCACCACAGCGAAGGCAGACAGACAGCAAACACAGAGCTTCCAGCCCAGACATGACAGCCACCAGTCTGGTGCTGTCAAAAATCTCTCTGGATAGAGTTCCATTTCACTGAAGTAGAACGGAAGTGCATTGGGGCCAGCTCAGTAGCATAGCGGGTAAGCACGTGCATTGGGTGACTGCAGTTTGAGTCCCAACCCCGGCAGCTTGAAAACCATGCCAGGCTTACGTGTGTGCCCAAAACCCTGATGGGATGGAGAGATGAAAAAAACGACTGTGCCGTGACCGTGCTCCCAAAGCGGGGTCGCTCTCTCCTTCTCTCTCTCTCCTTCTCTCTCTCTCCTTCTCTCTCTCTCCTTCTCTCTCTCTTTCTCTCTCTCTCTCTGGCAAGTGCATGTTCCCTCTAGCAATAAAATTTATAAAACAAAAGGTAAAACTAGACTGAAACCAGCTTCTATCTGTGGCTTAAAAAAAAAAATCCACTATCCTATGCACTGTTTAATTCCTAGAATGGCACAATTATGTCAGGAAGAATCATTACAGAGCTCTGATACTGTAAGTTCCTAAAATAGTTTCAATAAAAAGAAAGTCATTTCAAAATAGACTCAGATCCTTCCCTGACTTCAAAGATTTACAGAGCAGTTGACATGGGAGCCATGGGTATGGCATACGGGGCAGAGTCCACGCACGTGGGGGCCGCTGTGTACCAGGGGGCCAGGATCTTCACACATGTTCACTCCAACGCCTACGGACTGACTCGGAAGCCATTCTCCAGACGGTACAGTCGACATGTAACCCATACGTGCCACCCATGCACACCCCAGAGCCACAGAAATACAACTTCATCAGGAGCGAAACAATCAACAATTGTGGGAGAATGGGAACCGTCCAGTCCCAGAAATGTAACTTCAACATGAAATGACTCTTAAGGAATTTCTGCCACTGCAACCTTCCTGATCAGACCTGGGCTTTGGTTGCATTTTCACCTCTACCATGTATGGATGACAAGGAGACCAGCGAGACTCTGGACTCCGGATACAGGGCAGAAGGAGCCCCAGAGGGCTACAGGCTGCGGAGCCGGCCCCTGCTGCGGAAAGCCTACCCCGAGCGATGTCGCCGTGTGCAGGACGGGCTCCCAGACGGTACACTACTACCGGCCACCTCCCACAGTCACAGCCTGAACCAGGAACTATCACACGACGTTTCTCTACCCATGACTCTCCAAAAGAAAAAAATGTTTTTTAAAAATGTTCCCTTTTAGAGAGAATGAGGATAGAGCGTGAGAGTCGTTAGCACGGGAAGGACAGAACAATGGGTTCTCTGTGGCTCCGGGCCTCGGACATCCAGGCCTCTATTCAACGGGCAAAAAACCTGGCGAATGAATCAGTCTAGCAGCTGACAAGATGACGAGCAAGGGACGCCCAAGCTGGGAAAATTCAAAGCAGTCTTCAAACAGCTACTTAGCCCGGGTCTTCTGCGCTTTATTTAAATGTGATGTGAAGACCACAAAGCAGTTCTTTCAAGTGTTGGAATCTCGTTTCTGATCTGCCAATCTTGAGAGAATAAAGCGTAAGAAGTGAGGAACAAACGACATCTTGGTCGTCACTGCGTCTATCCGGCTACATGCCACATGCGGGTTCTCTAATACGTGAACGGACCCGTCCCCACGCGGTGCCTGAACCCGACGGCGGCAGGTGAAGGCGTTGCCGAGTTCTCAGAAGGGGTCACAGTACAGAGCTCTCCATTTAGAGCAAAAACAAATCATAAAAAGCTGAAGCCATTTTACAAATAATTCCAGCTCCATGGCAAAGTCTGCTACCAGAAGGCCTCCCCGGGCCACCTGTGAAGAAGTCACCGTGCACGAGAATGCAGTGACCGAGAGATGAGAAAGGCATTATTGGCTCCAAACCTGGGGAACTGGGTAACGGGAAGCCGACTCTGCCGTGGAGGAGGCGGGGTCGGACACGAGAACAGAGGCAGGGCGTGCAAAGGGCATCCACCGACAGTCCCTTCTCCGCAGAGCAGCCAGGGGGCCTTTGAAAAGGGAGTCAAAGCAAAAGCCCAATGCTCAAAGCCCTCTGCTGCAGGTTGACTCATGTCCCTCAGAAGGATAAATTCAAAGTCCTAACTCCCAGTACCTGTTAATGTGACCCCGTGCGGAAACAGTATCTCTGGAAATGGGATGGAGTTGAACGAGGTCATGCTGGATAGGCGTGGGCCCTAACTTCAATGACTGGTGTCCTTATAATAAGGTCACATGAAGACGCACACGGGGACACAGAAAACTGCCAATTGATGAGAGAGATTGGAGTCACGCTGCCGTCAACCAAAGACTACCAGAGTGCCGGCAGCCACGGGGGGCCTGGAGGCCAGGCAGGATTCTTCCTAAGGTGGGTGGAGGGAGCACGACCCTGCTGACACTCTGACTGCAGACCTCCAGATCTGGGGGAGGATCAGCTTCGGTGATTTTTATCACTCAGTTTATGGTACAGGTTGATATCCCTTATTAGAAATGCTAAAGAGCAGAAGTGATTTGGATTTTAGAATGATTCAAATTTTGAAATATCTGCATACACATAATACACTATCTCGGCGATAAAACCTAACCCTAAACACAGAATTTACCTATGTCTCATAAATACCCCATACGCCCAGCCTGGAGCCAATCTGACCCTTCGTGTTTGCAATGCAGTGACTACGACCCATGGCCTGGAGCCAATCTGACCCTTCGTGTTTGCAGTGCAGTGCTCTGACTACGACTGTCCGTGTGAGGTCAGGGGTGGAATTTTCCACTTGTTACCAAAATCAAAGAGGTTTAGATTGTGGAGTATTCTGAATTTTGGATTTCAGATCATGGATGCTCAACCTGTACTTTGTTAGGGCAGCCAGAGGAGGTGAACACGTTCGCTAGTGGCTTCCCACCTCACACAGAAAGAAAACCAGCGCACAAACTGTGACACGATAGGCACCTTTCCCCTCGCTGCTCAGCTGTGACAGCTCCCGGCCAGGCCAGGTCACTGCAGCCACACGTCCTGGTTACTCCTCAAGCACGCTACGAGGGCCTGGCCCTGTCACGGGCTGGTCCTGTCTCACACCTTGGCAGGTGCCATCTGCTCTGCTGGAAGGGGCCTTTCCCCAGGAATCTTAGGCTTGCTGCCTGGACCCTGCCTGAGGGCCCTGCACCTCCCTAAGTGCCCTTCAGCATTCCCTAGCCCAACCTGTGCTCCCTGCTCCTTCTTCCCTGCTTCGTTTTTCTCCACAGTACTTAGCCCCAGCTCCTAGGAGACTTCGAAAAGTCCATGGAAAAGAAAAGGACAGGATGGGGTTATTATGGTGCAAAACAAAAAAATGGTTATGTCTGTATATGGTTTCATTCGTAATATGCATATCCCAGGAGCTTTCTGAAGACCTCCTGTATATATTTTGCTTAACCCTTAGGAGGCTCTACTCCCTCCACAGCCTCAGCGCTGGCAAAGCAAGGCTGCACTGCTGAATCACAGCACACTCTATTTACTGAATGAGCAAATGAACGCTATCAGGACAGGTAAAACTCTACTCAACACTGGCCAAGTGACAAAAAAGAGGTCCCTGCGAATTAAGTGGGACAGCAGAAGCGCCTGCAGATGAAGGGCAGGCTCAAGGTTGGACTTTGAGGGCTACAAGAGACTCTTGGTGCAGGTTGGCTTAAGCAGACGGCAGGGTTCAAGCCGCCATCTGGGCATGAATGAGGGAGAGGTCAGCAATTCTGAAACAGCCTCTTAAGATTCCTCCCTACTTAAAAAACAAACAAAAAAAATCAATTCTTACCTGTAATTTTCGTCTCTAGCCATTCCAGGGGGAAAATGGAACCTAGCCTGAGAAACTTTTGATGTCAAATCTGAACATAACCCCACCAGGGTATACACTTTGCTTTCTCTTTTCTTTTTTCTCTTTTCTTTTTCTTTTTTTTTTTTAACAGACTAAGAAAGACCTCGCAGGAATGTCTGATAGAGATAAGCTCAGGAGGCAGAGGCACACACTCGACTCAAGGAAGAAACCCTGTAACCACAACTCAAAAAAACAAAAACAAAAAGCCTTTCAAATAAAAGCTTTCGAACTGTTTCTGAGTAAACAGATGATCCTAACCTTTTTAAACCGCCCTAAACTAACACTTTTCCCCTTCTTTCATGTGCACGGTTCCAAACTTTTAAATAAATAAATAAATGAAAACAGGCAGAACATGGGAGCTTTCCTTTACCTTGGGTTTTGGCCCCAGGGCCTGGCAATCCTAGTGATGAATCACAGGATTCCTTGAGAGGTGATCTGATCGGTGTTTCAGCTTCAGGGGTCTCAAAATTACCTTCAGAATCCGAGCTGCCAAGGGGGAAAAATTGGGAATTACCACTTTCAACGGCACCTCTGACCCCCCTTGACCTCCGCACAGCAGCTGAAGTCCCGCATTTTTGTCTCACTTAGGAGCAACCGAGCTTCAGCACCCACTGGCCTGCAGAGAGGCTGCTGGCTTCCTCTGCCTGGACCCCGTCTCCCCGAAACCTCCTCCATCCGGGAAGTCTTTCTCCATCCCCAGCTATTTGTGAGGTCATCCTTCCCTCTGACACCTCCCCCAAAAAAAGTGCTTTCCATCAGACTCCTCTCCTCCCCGGAGCCCTTTCCAGAGACTTGCAATGAATAAGCCCCCACCTCAAAATTAAGCCAGTTCGAGCCTCGGCTTTTTCCTACATAGGCCGCTACCTGTCTGGAACTCACTCGGGCCAGGCTAAGAATGCTGTCACCTGCCTCCCGCAATCACAGGGTGACAGCTCAGCAGAGACCACCATTTCTCACCAGCTGCCAGGGGCCTGTCATCGCGCGACCTTCTTTAACACCGCTGCGTTTTGGGGACACAGGGGGGCCCTGGGAGTGCCGGGGAGCGACTTCCCCACCCCCAGAGAGGGCTCTAACTTGCACCAGGAGGGATCGGTGACACTGAGGACCAAGGGGCGCAGGGGCCGGTTTGGGGAAAGTGACCGAGGAAACGGGGAAGCGGACAGCCTGCAGCTTCTGGGTTGGGTTGGAAAAGCTCATAGCGACACCGAGAGCAAAGGCGCGGGCCGGAGCCTCCTGAACTTTGCCCAGCGGGGACCTGGTTAGGCAGGGACGCGGCAAGGCCATGACACGTTAGGCGGGTGGCGGCCACACACACGCACACGGAATGAGCGCAGACGGAGGGATGGCAGCACGGCCGCGCCTCGCAGGCGTGCGGGGTACTTGCCTGAAACTCAAGGATTTGGTCTCGGCTTGCGAGTCCTCCTCCTCGGGGTCGCCCGCGGGTCCTCCGGCCTCGTCGTCCCCGGCGGCCCCGCCGCGCACCGCGGACCACGTCCACTTGGCCCACTGCACGGGGGACAGGATCTGCCACGGGCTGAAGGCCATGAGCGCGGCTCCCCGGGCG
>NW_006203553.1:855363-865435 GCF_000334495.1 Tupaia belangeri chinensis
AGGAGCCGAGCAGGTCCGTATTTATTTATTTATTTATTTATTTGTTTGTTTTTCAATATTTTGTCTTTCCGCTGTGACTTGCCTAATGGCGTTGGTGATATTGGATCGTGCAGAACTTAAGCAATGATTGAAAACAAGCTCCGAGGTCGCCGCGGACTAGCGTCGGTCTCCTCCCCTGCGAGCTGGCAGCGTGGAAGGTGACAGCTCGCCCATCTTCATCCCTGGGACTCCCAGGACTGGAGATCCTTGGGCAGCGCCACGCGAGAGGCCAACGGCTGCAATTTGAGACGCCTCGCTCCTCCCCAAACCGCACTCGTGCGCGCTCTGCCGACGCCGGGGCTTGGGTGGAGGGTGCTGGGTTACTCTGTGAGATTATAGCCCGATCCGTTTCCTACTCTCCTTTTTCGGGCTTCCTTTTCACAACTTGGAAGTCTTTGAGTCCTGACTTCCTTTGCTGCCTTAGGAGTAAGCCAACACACAGGCCCGGTGCCCGCAGCCGCCCATTAAACTTCTTTCTGTTCGCGGGCAAAGGGAACTTGGTTCATTTTCTTCGTTTTCTATTGAAGGGATCCAGTGAGGGACTGCTCCTCTCAGACCACCAATGTACCCTTTTCCAAGGGGACAGCCGCCTTGATTAAACATCGGGTTTAATCGTCTTTGCCTGTTTCTTGTACTATTGGAATTTCCCAGAGGTCACCCAGATGCGGGAGGTGGCTGCAGGTTCCCAGGGGGAATTCGCAGCTGAAACCTGCAAGAGACTGAGCTTCTCCCCTGGAAGGGGTTGACACGTATATTACTAGTGAATCATGACTGTCTTACATAGTGATAAAAAACAGAAGCAAAAATGGAAGGGCAGGAGTTAGCCTAAGTCTAGAAAAAAGAAAGTGTTGTGTCAGGGTACTTAAGAACAATTTTTTTAGAACCTTTTCTGCAACATGGACGGGTTTTGTGGAAGACCATTTTTCCATGGACCAGAGCAGGGGAGGCGTCTGGCTAATTCAAGGGCATTACTTTATCATGCACTTTATTTCTATTATGCTCACACTGTAATATATGATGAAATAATTATACAACTCACCATAATGCAGACTCGGCTGCCCAAAATTAGTGGGAGCCCTGAGTTTGTTTTTCTGCAACTAGACTGTCCCATCTGGAGGCTCCTATGAGAATCTGATGCCACCGGTAATGCCAGCGATGGCGAGTGGCCGTAAATACAGACGAAGCATCCCTCCATCGCCCACCACTCACCTCCTGCTGTGCAGCCTGATTCCTAACCAGCCACAGAGTGTCCCTGGCCTGTACCAGGGGTCAGAAACCCTGCTTTAGAATTCACTCTGTCTTCTTCCCAGAGATCAGCACAAGGTCTGTGCATGTTCTACAGACTATACAGAAGAGACGTAGGCAGGAGCCATTTTTTAGGTCCATATGTAATGTACCAAAACACTATTCAACTCTTTGTATTTTCAGGTTTGTGCCCACCATGTAGGCCTCCAGATGACATGGCCTGGCCCCCAGCTTCCTGAACTTGACATGAGTGTTCTGTTGCATGGGAATTGTATGACCGTGTAAATGCATAACAGGTTCACTAAGTGCTGTTCATGCTTCCCCCAAAGGGCTCTCTAATCTTGTCATTCCTCTGCATCCCACTATGACTGACATGGTCTCTGCACTCCCCATTGCTCACAGATCTGCTGCAAATGTCCCCCAGCCAAGTTTATCTCTGAGGACTTTCTTGCCTGGGTTCACCCTAGCCTGGCAGATCTGTGACTTGTGCTTTCACCTGGCTGCTCTCGTTCCATTCTATTCCTGTCCTTTTATATCCCCAGCCATGAGTGGTAAAGAATTAGCTGTGGACCCTTAATCTGCCCCAAATCCATCTGGGAGCACTTCTTTAAAAACACAAACCCTAATTGCCTACCGGACCAGGAAATCTCTGTGTTCACCACATTCCCTAGGGAATTGTTATCACAGGAAATGCCCGGGAAACAATGCCTGGCTTGAACCAACTACTCGCTGCTTCTGGAACAATCTCCTTTCGCCTGCAGAGCTTTGCACATTCCTGGAACACACTTCTCTACCCTTACCTCAGGTACTTGACTGCCCAGACTTCCTTCAATACCCAGCTCAAGTGTCTACTCTGGGAATATAGGCTGATTTCTCCCTCCTTTCTATCAGGTCTACGCCCCCAACAATCACAGATGCTATTACTGTGGCCTTCAGGTTATTCTGGAAGTGAAAGGGAGAATTTGTAATAGTCATACCAGGACAGGAAGCATAAACCTGTCTTAGGCAGCCCAGGACATGAGATCACTCTGTCCATCATACTATGTATGACATATTTATTTACTTAGCTGACCCACATCCAGACCATCAGCTTCTTAAGGAAAGAACCATGTTGTATCTATTATGCATTTTTGTTTGTCCAGAGAATAGTACAGGGTACACTTTCTGTAAGTGTTCAATAACTAGCTACCAAATGGACATTCTAGTTTACAAATAGTCCTCATGAATTTGCCTAGAGCAACATACATTCCAAAAGCCTAACTCCTCCAGGGGAAACCATGTCTCTGAACCAGCAAAGAACAGAACCCAGGACCAGTTATGGCCCCAGTAAGAAAGTCTGAGCTCAGCAACAACTTCTTGAAACTGGGAGGAAAAAATGCCCAGGTTTCAGAAAATCACTCCAATATCACAGACTTACCTGCGAACATCAGTGAAGCAGTACCTACTTCACAGCTCGAACTAACTCAATTTTCCACAAGTAGAGTAATGAAACTAACGGATATATCAGTTTTCCTGTGATTCTGAGGAAGAATGCTCAATGTTAATGACAGGTAACCTAGACAAGGTAAACCACAATTTTTCTGCCACAGTCAGCTTGGCTAAGCAGAATGTCTGCTGGTACACCACCAAGGAACCATGTGAAACATACTTGTTTGTTTGGAAACGCCCCTCACCACAGAAAGCGCCCATCTGTTCTCTTCCTTCCTCTGCCTCTTGCTGTTCGCACAAGCTTTGGATCAAAACACCATGAAAATGTAAAATGTCGCTCTCTTGAAGCACCCACAAATGGTAGCCAGCCAGGCACACACTTTGTGGCTAATTGATGCCCAGAGGAAGGGGTCAGAGAAAGGGGTCTCTTCGGTAAAAATGAAATGTAAACTGTTTGAGTTAGCAAACTCAAAAGGGCTGACAAAGACTGTCTCCCTGCTTTAACTGTAGTCGGGCTCCACTAAGGCCCCTGTGCCCCCAGCCTTTGGGGTCAGTCCTTGCTGAGTCCATTTTCCCACCCACACACCTTCTCACCCTGGCCTGCTTTTAGCAAGAATCCTGATAAGTCAGGTTAGCTGGAATCCTCC
This sequence comes from Tupaia belangeri chinensis, assembly GCF_000334495.1. NCBI lineage: Eukaryota > Metazoa > Chordata > Mammalia > Scandentia > Tupaiidae > Tupaia > Tupaia belangeri. The sequence goes on from NW_006203553.1 coordinate 858,723, forward strand.
CTTAGCCCTGATGCCTCCTCCTGATAATTTTTCATGCAGGGACCCCCACACACACCCCGATCCTTCGCTGTAAGCCCTCATCTGTCCTTGTATTCATAGGTGAATCAGATCTCTCCACCACTACAAATCCCACTGAGGTCGGCCCTTCTTAAATGACTTTTAGGCCATACTGCCACCAACAGCATCTGACCACATTCTGAGATGTCAACGTTGTGCTCTTAACCCTGCATAACTAGATGCAATGCTAGTTATCCTCTGCCTATAGATGATAATCGCCTACCGATGTACAGTCTTCCCTCTGTCACCAAACACCCGACTCAGGGATTTTGCACTCTGCATGTATAGTGAAGGCCATATTATGAACATAAGCTCTGTTCTAATTTTGTGATTTTTTTTAAAGAGAAAAATTAGACGCAGGTCCACCATCAATACTCTTCCAGAGCTCCAGGACGATGGACCGGGATCCAGACTGCATCTGTGTAAAGCGTAGCCGACCCCCCTTACCCGGTCTGCTCCAAGACTCTTGCCCAGGCTTGAGACTAGTGAACAACTCTGTTCATGTCCTCCTCCACCCCCCACCCCCCACCCCGATCTATTTTATTCTGTGTCTCAAAAGTAAAAATTGAATTTTTTCAGTAGGCATGCCATTCAACCTAGGTCACGGGTCAGACCTGCAGCAGAACCTAGGTCACGGGTCAGACCCGCAGCAGAACTGTTACATGTGAATTATGCTGTGTCCGTTTCACAGAAGCTGAGGCCCAAAATGAACATCTCTTATGGCTTTTACACTAAACTAGTGCCATGGAAGAGTCTGTCCTATGAGGTACTTTCTCATCCTCTTCAAATAGCGTGACTGTGTGTTTATTGACTTTATAAGAACTTTGCTTTAGTTCTCTACTCTGGGTTGTAAGAGTATTAAAGAGGCCGTTGTTGAGTGTGAAAGATATAAACAAAGACAGATCAGTCTGTTTGTTCTACGTGAGGAAAATAATCCCAGCATTATCCCTAATTCCTTCCACCAACTACCACAAATCTGAAGTGGAAAGCAAGCAAACCAAAAGCAAATACAAAGAACCACTAAAAGCAGGGAATTGTCTTCCAATTTAGAAATACTTTCTGTTCTAGCTGATAGGCTTGCTCTTCCCTGCTAAACAACATGATTGCATTTGCAGAGCCTGTTAAACAGGAATGTCACCTTGTCAGATTACTCTTACTGATTTAACACATTTTGTTTCCTTCTGAACTCAAATTTCCTTTGTGCAGATTAGTCATTAAGAAACTGGGTCCTCAAAGTCTGCAAGCTTTAATGCAGAACCTTTGCCAAGAGAACTATCTGAACCCTCTTCGAAGTTGTTTATGAATTTGCATTTCTAATAAGGAACATTACTCAGAATGTAAGGTATCTGCTTTACTTCACTCACCTGCTCTGGAGGGAGGGTTGAACCTAAGGCTTGAGTTAAAGAGGCTGAGAGAATTTAGGAAATGATATTTCTCCTCCTGTAGCCTCTTGACCACCTCCAGAATAAAATCTCTCCCAAACAATGCACATTCACGGCTAGAAGAGCAGTGGTCACATGGCCAGATTCTGGGATCACCCTGATATCAAATATTCTGTTCACTGTCCTCATAGAACCACGTGTCCCATTTTTGTGAAACAGTGCCACTGAGACGTTTGTAGGTGGCAGATTGGACAGCCACTCGAAAGGGCAGCAGAGAGTCACTGGAAGGTGGGTGTGTCCCCAAAAGAAAGAGCAGAACTACAAAAAGGTTTCCAAAATAATGGCCACCCACTCCACCTCAATCCTTCCTCTGGAGGATTGGAGGAAGTTCACTGCTACGCTCATGAGTTAGTGATCAATACTTTCCTTCTGTTTCTTTCTCTTTTTCATTGCTATCAAGCACAGGGGCAGAGGCAGAGAGGGGGATATGAGACAGCAACCCCCAGGGAGGATAGCCACCCTGCAAACCCTTCTGCTGTATTCTCCTAGGAATTTGGGGACACACACACACACGTGCGTGCCTGGCATGTTTTTCAAGCCAATAGACCCATGATGCAAACCATGTAGTCGGTCACGTGAGATTCAGCCACCTTAACCACCATGCCATCAGCTGGCCCTTCTACCTAATAGATAAAAAGCCAAGAAACCTAGAAGCAAACTCCAGAACATGACAGGTGGCCTCCTGTAAACTCCAGCTCTTACCTCTTTAGAGTAAAACTTTACCATATTTTGGTCCTGAAACTACACGTGTGTGAAAAATTGATGGAAAAGGTGTCCTTTTACTTCTTTAAGCACAAAGCAGGGGGAGGAGAAGTTTTTCCTTTTTAAAACATTTTTTTAAATATTTTAAATCCAAATATTAACAATCAATTGTTTTCTCACTAATAAATATAAGGTAAAGGACTAGTTGAACAAATGGAAGGATATAACAATGTTCAGGTTAGTAAAAGGAAACCTGATCAAGAAAGAAATATTACCTTATTAATAGTATGGATTTTGAAATCAGATTAATTCTATACAGACACATGAGTGATTACAAAATTTCTAGGAGATTTTTCACAATTTTACCTTGAAAAATAAACTGGCAAAGCACAATTTAAATTCTTACCAAAAAATCAAATAAAAAAAAAAACACTAAGAATTAAGAAGGGGATTTGTCCTGTAAGATATAAAGACACATTATGTAAAAATAATAAGGCAGATCTGTGTATAAAATAGAACAGAAAGCCCAGAAGAAGACCCTAAAGGGTATAGGAGTTTTTTTTTGTTTTTTTTTTTGGAGAGGTTTTTCGCTATAGGGCGTGTGTGCTCGCCAGACAGAGAGAGACATAGAAACAGAAAGCGAGAAATCACCCCCCGGGGGGATGGTCATGCCGCAATCCCTTCTCCTCCATGCTCCTCTCGGGATCTTGGGCACGCACGCACACGCGCCCGGCGTGAGTTTTAAGCCACCAGGTCCAGGACGCAAACCGTGGTCGACTATGTGGGAGTCCAGCGACATAGCCATTACGCTAACTGCTGGTTCCTAGGAGTTCACTACATGATGAAGATGTTACCATATAAAGTGAAAAGGAGAAGTGGTCACGAATGGCTGGAGAATAACTGGCTGGCAGTGAGAGAAACGATCTAGTTAAGCCCCTACCTCGGAGCACATAGCGAGATAAATTCCAGATGGATTAGATGGCTAAATAATAAAAATCAATCCATGGGATGAAAACAATCTAGAAGCAACAGGATCTGTCAAAAGCTCTCTAGGGAGGATGACTGCCCAACTTAGTCGTAATTAATGAAATCGCACACGAAATAAAGATCGCAGATTTGGCTGCATAAAGTTTCTAAATGTGGGCCTTCCAGCTAAAAGGCAAACACAGGCTGGGGAAAACCAATGGTTGCTATGATTAAAACCTAAGGCACTCACAGAAACCAGAAAGGTCATTCAAGCCGCAACAGAAACAGTTATCAATGATAAGTCCTTACTGCAAGTCAGACGCCAAACAGCCTGTTTCGTGAATTATCTCCTTTAATTCCCTCCCCTTACCCCAAAATATCATGATGAAAGAATTATGGTGACTTTTCTTTTCCTTTAAGCCTGCTAGATTGCTGCATTTTCACCCTCTAGAGCAGAGGCTACGATCTGGGTTTCAAGGTGGGGTTTCAGAAGGCCCTGAGCTACCCGAAAACAGATGCAAAACTGAATGTTTGCATATATTTGCATCAATCAATCCCTCCCCCCCAACACACACACACACACACACACACACACATACACACACACACACACGCAGTCAAATTCCACTCCAGGGACGATGTTTTAGACTGATTAAAGATTAATTTTCTTCTTCCTTTTTTTTTTAAGTTTACTTCTTACTTTAAAAGACAGAGCGCCCCCTAATAGGGTCCTGATGCTGCGATCCACGCCCAGCCCCAGCTGGCCCCGCATCACGGCCGCATGTGCTTGGCCTCCTTGGGGCTCTCAGGGAGGCCTCCAAATCCAGAACGCTCCCACGTGGGCCAGCTCAGTGTCACGTTTCACCATTATTCCACCCTCCTGCTCCCTAAAGACTAAATTTGGAACCTGAAAGAGGAACTAACAGAAGACTGTTCCATCGTAAGGAAGTTCTAAGCAAAGGAGCCCTTACAGGGAGGGCCCGGACCTGCCAGGACTGTGGAGAAGCAGCAGCACGCTCTGATGAAGGTCACAGGTAGGGGGCAGAGTAGGCACCTTGATGCCCACACTCCAGGCAGGGGTGCTCATGCTGGTGTGCCCATGTGCTTGTCTGGTAACCAGTGTGAACCCCATAACCGGGAGGCATTTGCCTGTTGGGCTGAAGTGCCATGGGAAGGCCATCTTCCATCTCGGGGGTTGGGGATTGGGTGCCCAGAACGGGGCCACAGCGTGGGAGGTGTACTGTGTGTAGGAGATGCAGAAGGGTGAATTCAAGCATCTCTCCTCTCCTCGCGGTGCTGTTTGTCGGGATACCTCCCTTTAGGGTGGCTTCTATGAGAAACTATAAGTTTTGTTTTTGTTTTTAGATTTATTCGTCTATTTCCTCCACGAGTGAAAGGCAAGAAGAGAGAGAAAAACAGGCACCCCCAACAGGGTCTTCACACCACGATCCACCCCAGCCTCACCCAGCCTGGATCTCTAGCACCTGAATGTCCGAAGGAAACAGGGACACCTCGGGATGTGAACCTGGGACCTCACCACATGGGTCCAGCATCTCAGAGTTCTGTGTTACCCCTAAGCCGCCAGCTGGCCCTGAGAAAGGATGTTGATGAGGCAAACCAGGCGGCTGGGTGCCTCTTCCCATGGAGCAAGAGCTACAACCACAGGAGTGGCAGTGGGGAATGGCAGTGCTAGAAAGCCTAAGCATTTAGGGAGCGCTAGATAAGAAAATGCAAATGGCCCGTGAACTGCGCTGGCAGCTGGAGCCAGGGAGGCCTCTCGAGGGAGGGGCCAGAAGGGTAAGCTGTTTTAGCACCCCCAACAGGGTCTTCACACCACGATCCACCCCAGCCTCACCCAGCCTGGATCTCTAGCACCTGAATGTCCGAAGGAAACAGGGACACCTCGGGATGTGAACCTGGGACCTCACCACATGGGTCCAGCATCTCAGAGTTCTGTGTTACCCCTAAGCCGCCAGCTGGCCCTGAGAAAGGATGTTGATGAGGCAAACCAGGCGGCTGGGTGCCTCTTCCCATGGAGCAAGAGCTACAACCACAGGAGTGGCAGTGGGGAATGGCAGTGCTAGAAAGCCTAAGCATTTAGGGAGCGCTAGATAAGAAAATGCAAATGGCCCGTGAACTGCGCTGGCAGCTGGAGCCAGGGAGGCCTCTCGAGGGAGGGGCCAGAAGGGTAAGCTGTTTTAGCTTCAAGCAGACGCAGCTCTGCACAGAGGACTGGGTGTGATCTGGCTGGCTCCAACGCGGTCAGTCAAAATGATTCATTGAGGGAGGAGGGTCACAGTGTCCTTCTCTATCTTCTCAAAGGAAACGGCCATTTTTAACTGTTGGAAACTTGAGAAAGCTGTCAAAAGGGATGAAACATAGCCCGTGGCTCTGCTGCCTCTGTGCCAGCTATAAACACACACAGAGAATTTTATTGTTAAAGGTTTTTGTCATAGAACACATGAGCTTACCAGAGAGAGGAAAAAAAAAAAAAAAAAAGACAGTGAGAGGAAAAGTGAGAAACACCCCTAAGGGGGGATGGCCACACCGCAATCCTTTCTCCTCCATTTTCCTCTAAGGATTTTGGGTATGCATGCAAAGACACCCAGTGTAATTTTCAAGCCACCAGGTCTGGGATTTGAACTGTAGTCCACCATGTGAGAGTCCAGCATCTTAACCACCATGCCACCTGCTGGCCCCCACACACAGAATCTTAATGATTAAGATAGAAGAAAGGTATGAGGTCGTCAGAGAAGTCACGATGCGTTTTTCGCATACTAAAGACCCAGTAGGACACTCCTCAGCCGCATGTGCCCTGCGCACCTTTACCCTCTGGATTTCCATGACACGTACGACCCCGGCCCTTAGTGCTTCTGTTGTTTTCTTATTTCTTCTGCTCGAAGAGCCCCCTAGGTTTTCACTGGACACGTGGCCACCCGGCTAGAGCCCACATTTCCTGGCCTTCTCTGCAGCTAGGTGTGACCTGGTGACTCAGTTCTGACCCGTAGGATGTGTGCACAGATGGCGAGCTCAAAGTCGGGGACCCAGGGACATCTGCCCACTCAGCCACAGCCTCAGGAGCCGTGTGGAAGACCCTGGTTCGGCCTGGTTGAACACACAGGTGCACAGGAACCCAGCTGGCTGGAAGGCGGGACTGGCAGCATGACGACCTGCCAGGGGCCCACTTCTCCGAAGGAAGCAACAAGATAAGGAGGCCTAGAGAAAGAGCAGCCCGCTTGGCCTGCATCTCCTGGCTGTTCCCCGGGAGGGCGGGAGGACCAGAGGGACAGAACCTAAGCAGGGGTTTCCATATCGAGGGCTCGCACCTCCGGGGACCTGGAGGGGGAGGCAGGAGGGCTGGGCGTTCTCCCCAGAGGTGCCTCTTTTTAAAAGGCAGCATGAATTATTTTATAAAGAATTATTTTGTATAAAAATAAGTTTGTTTGGGGGGTGGTTAAGTTGTAGATGGTGTGGTGGTTAAGGCATTGGACTCCCACATGGCCGACCATGGTTCAAGCCTGGACCTGGAGCTTGCTTTCTCTTTCC
>NW_006203553.1:865448-868571 GCF_000334495.1 Tupaia belangeri chinensis
CGCTTTATCTCTCTGTGTGTGTGTGTGTGTGTGTGTGTGTGTGTGTGTCTGGAGGGCACATGTGCTGCCCTGTAGCAAATAAAAATGATAGTAATAATAAAGTAAAATAATAATTCTTAAAAAGAAGTTATTCTTGGTTTTAAAGTTATATTTAAATATTCCAATCATTTAAGGCCCAGCAATGTGTCTGTACATCTATACTCCCACCCCACCAGTTTTACAAATGACTAAGCTTCGCCAGCCCCTGCTAAATGCAAAACAGACCGGGACGCCACCCTCGGGGAGCTCCACGTGAGTGAGTGAGTTGGGCAAGCACCAGAAGATCTGTAGCTCACACATTGCCACGTCGAACTATGAGAAGCGCCCGAGGCTGCGGGAAAGGCTGGGGGTGCAATCAGGGGAGTCCAGGGAGGCTGCGTGGAGGAGGTGACACCAGGGCCACAGAGGTGAGGAGAAGGTAGCCTGGGCGAGGAGTGCTCGCTGCAGGGAGAAAGGCCTGCGTTGGGACTGAGGGCAGGAAGCGCTCCAGCAAGCACACTGAAGCCACGTTCCAAGAGGGAGGCCCGGTGAGGCCAGTGAGGCACCGCACCGTTCTCCAGAGACTAGCGGGCAGGTCAAGGATCGCTGTCTCCACAGGGTGGATTCTGACAGCACAGAGAAATTGAAAGCAGAAAGGAAAACTTAGCCACAGCCTTGCCTTTGATAAATAGCCACTGTTAAAAGACTGAGCAAAATACCCTATTTTTATCTTCAGAGCACGTGTTACATCTAGAATCAAATTATTTACATGTTCTCAACGATAATCTGTCTTTCCTCCGGCAAGAAGACGCCATGAACACAAAGCACCTGCTCGGTCTTGTTCTGTCTGCTCGGTAATATTTGGTGACTATGAAGAAGCAGATTTTTCAGGACCCGCAAATGGCATAGTGGTTACGTCGCTGCACTCCCACACGGCTGACTGTGGTTCGAGTCTGGACCCAGTGGCTTGAAAATCATACCGGGTGCATGTTCATGCGTGCCCAGGATCCCAGGAGGAGAATGGGGGAGAAGGGATTGCGGCGCGGCCATCCTCCCAGGAACTGGTGTCTCACTTTCCCTCTTGGCGTCTGTCTCGGGCAAACGCACGTGCCCTAGTGTAAAAACCTCTAAAAAAGCAGATGTTTCATGGTCCTCTTTTACGTATACGCAGGCCTAGGCCTACATGGGTGATGGGAGGACGGACAGGCAGGTTGGTAGGCTGGTACATTCCACAGGAATAGAAGTTCATCCACCAGTTCTCCCCCAGGTTTCACCATAATGCTCTGCTCCCAGGGAAGGAACAGGGGGGCCGGACGAGAGTCAGGGCCCTGCCTGACCCCCTGCAGAGCACACATGCTCCGACGCCCTGGGCTCCGCTGGACGGCAGGCCTAAACGTCAGTGCCCAACTTGCTGTCTCCCATGTGAGGCTTCACCGATGCTCATTGTAAATAAAACTGTGCTGGACATCTCTGTGGGCCATATGCATCTTTCACACCTGTGAGATCTTAGAGGCAAAGCCTAGACACGGGACTGAGAGGCAAAGCACATGCCTTGTGTATTTCGACACCCACAGCAAAGCCCTCCCCCAGGAAGGCTGAATCCGCTCACAGTGTTAACCAACAGGGCTCGCGACGCCCTTGCCCGCCCACGCAACACTGAGTTTGGTGAATCTTTCACCCTTTGCCAAGGGGGGGCACGATTTTGCCACCACCCATGATCGCTGGCTGTGGGGGCACACTGATTATGGATGAGGCCGGAAGTTCCTTCATGGTTTTATTGGGCCACCGGCTGACCCCTTTCCTTCTTCCCTTCCTTCTTCCTGTTGTCGGTAAACGGAGCACTGCCGCCCCTTGCCTGTCTACAGTCCTACACGGGCAGCGTCTGCGCCACCTGGGAACCCTGGAGCCCCACCTGGTGCATGGGACTCGGGGGCCCAGCCACCTGTGTGTAACAAGCCTCGGGTGACCCCAAATGCACGGGGTGCCTCAAGTCATTGGCGTTTTCAGCCGCGTCTTAGAACCTCACTCTGCACAGGACCCAGGCCTCTAACGGCCCAACTGGAGGCAGCAGCTTTCAGCAGCAGCAGGCCCAGCACTTCCTCTGGAAGCCGGTGTTTATGGACTGGCGTCTTTGCCATCTCCCTCCCCCGCAGTGCGTCACCTCATCAAGATCACGGGTCCGCAGCGTCACCGGCACCAAGCTCACCATGGCCAACGCACAGCCGTGACCGCGCCTCCCATCCTTGCGTCTGGAGCACCCTTCGCCTCCCGTGCATAATCCACACTTTCTGGGACTCGGGGCCTCCCTGGGCACAGGGGCTGACTGGTTCAGGCCTGACTAAGCCTCCCCTCCACCGGCCACGTGCCAGGTGTAGAGCAGAGGGTCAGCAGAGGGCACCAGGCCAAGCCCGCCCAGGTTACCGCCCTGGCCTCCGTGTCACATCTGAGGTCCTGGGGCCGAATGCCAGCTGCAGGGCCCAGCCGCCTGCAGGGGGGGCCCTGGGCACCCGGGGTGGGAGGGGTGTCTCCTGGGCACGGAGGAGGGCACCTGCAGAGAGGGAGCCTGCGCCAGGGTTAGCCCTGGGCTCTCCGTTGGCCTCCCTTCTTTGGGGTGATGGCGACTGGGGAGGGACTTGACAGCATTGGGGGCCAGGACTGGACGAGAACACGCCTTTTCCCTGCATCTCTACCCTGGCCGGATTCACGCTCCCCCGATGAACGCTTTCCCTGACTCCTGGGACACAGAAGCGCTGGGCTCTCTGTCTCCCTGGGATGCTGCTTTCCCCTCTAAGGGGACAGTCTCGATGGCTTCGTGTTCAGCTTACACGCTCCTGTTACAGCCAGCTGTTCTGGATCGTCTGCGGAGGCCCCGACGCGGCCACGCTCGTAGGCACACCTCGCTCACACTGGGTGAACGGGAAGGGAGCTCGGCTGTGACCAAAAAAGGACATGGTAGGGTTTCAAGTGTGAGGGGAACCGCGGGGAGAGGAGGGCGGGGAGAGCCCTGGCAGTGTTGTCCTCTGTCACTGGCTGCAGAGGAGCCTGCACAGCTCTGAGCCGGCGGCTCTGGAGGCAGGATGGCCACGGCAGGGACGAGTGTGCCAC
>NW_006203553.1:868656-869404 GCF_000334495.1 Tupaia belangeri chinensis
GCGTCCCCACGTAGCCCAGAGACGGGGTTCTCCAGGTCAGGGAGGATGTGAGACCGTCAGGGGGGCCTACGGGGGCAAGCACGTCCACACTCACACTCACACACACCACGCACAGGCCCCCACGCAGGCTCACATACACGGAGTCACACGCACCACATAAACGCCACACAGACTAACATATACATACACATTCCATGCAGTCTCCTGTACACACACACACACCACACGCCACACAGTCTAACATAAACATACACACTCCATGCAGTCACACGTACCACATACACACATCATACACTCTCACTCAATGCATAGTCTGTACACACACACACCACATACATGTCATCCATGGTCTTATGTACATACATCACACACACACACCGCATACAGAGTCTCATGTACACATGTAAATACCAACCACACACATGTCTCCCACATGGTCTCATGTACACCACAGTGATGCACACCACACACACACAGTCTCACGTATGCATTATATGGTCACACACAGCTTCCTTCACATACATATGCACACACTACACGCATAACCTTTCGTGCACACACCCACATACACCATTTCTGCCCCGTACACAGTGTCAGGTAAACGTACAGCACACACAGTGTTACACACGCGCGCGCACACACACTCCCAAGCACTTTGGTCCTGCCTGTCCCAGGGCTTCCCCCTCACCCTGAGCCCGGAGCATGCGCGGAACAAACGGGCGGGCGGCGGAGACTGACAACCCAGGGA
>NW_006203553.1:869416-878360 GCF_000334495.1 Tupaia belangeri chinensis
GCACGAGGCCTCCCCGCCGACCCCCAGCTCAGGTCAAGGGGCTGGAAGAGGTGTGGGCGCGCCGTCACTGCGGGTCTAGCCTCTGCCTCAGGCCGGGTCTCCCCTCTCCTTACAGAAGGGCGCATGCTGGGTTGGGGAGCCCCAGGCCGGTTTCCCCGCACAAACCCTGGGCTGCAGCTTTGTCCGCCAGGCGCTGCGGCTGCCGCCAGGGGGCCCCAGAGAGCTCCGCCTCACTGTCTGTGCCAACAATTTCTGGGACATTTGTACTTTTATAACTGCAGAAAGTCACCCGTGGGCTCCCTCTGCATCCCAGACGGTGTTTAGACTGAACCCACGCAGTGACCACCAACGACCACACAGAGTACACAGGAGGAAGGGAGACCCAACCACGCGACCTGGAGCAGTGCAGAGACACAGCACCCTCAGGGCGGATCCCGGCCAGCGGGAGGACATGCAGAATCGGAATTGGGTTTCCTCCCGCGGTCGCATCTATTCTCTTTCCCCCTGAGTGGACTGGTATGGGGAAAACTCAGTTAAGGAGGGGAGACAGAGACAGACAACACCCAGAAGGGTCCTGATGCTGTAACCTGCCCTAGCCCCAGCGCCCCCCCCCACCATGGCCCCACAGGTCCTGGTATACTTAGGGAGGCCCCGGGGAGTGAGCCTGGAGCCGTCCAGAGGGAGGGCCGCCCATTCTCCTGTTGCACCAGAGTCTGGCCTTGGCTTTGTCATTTATTCTTATTTTTTAGGTTTTGTCCATAGAGCACATGAACTCGCCAGAGAGAGAACACCCTGCAGTCCCATCTCCTCCTGGGATTTTGGGCACACACACACACACACACACACACACACACAAATGCTATGCAAATTTCAAGCCCCAGGTTTGAACCAGGACTCTCCACGTGGCAGTCCAACACCTTAACCACTACACCACCTGCTGGTCTGGCTTGCCTCAGCTGGACCGCTCCCCGGCTATAGAGATGGTGGGCTGGCGCCCCCTGGTGGGTGGTTTGAGCCAGCGGTCTGCCAGGAAGCAGGAAGGAGACAGGAACAGGTGCGAGGCCCGCTCCAGCTCCAGATGGTTCTCTCTCTCTCTCTCTCTCTTCCCTGTCACTGCCAGCTGGTCCCCAAATCTGGGCACATGGCTGAGTTCTAATCTTGTCCTCAGGGAACCTCCCAACCTTCACTGGGTACCAACTGCACTGAGCTCCGCAGTGCCATCCCTACAGGCCACTGGACCATGGCTTCACACATGTCTGTCCAGCAGGGGGTCCAGCTCAGCCAGTGCCATGTGGCATGCTGAACTGCAGCACTAGAGGCTACACAGCTGGCCGCGGGTTCAGATCCCATGCCCGGTCAAGCTAGAACACACCGAGCAGGCGGACGCAGGCACCTAGGATCCTGACAAGCTGCAGGGCTGGGGAAAGGACCATACATGCCAGGACCCCATCGTGGGTGTCCCGCTCTTTCAAGCATGCACACATGTGCTCTTTCCATCACAAATCAAATAAATAAAACTTAAAAACAAAGCAACAATAACAGAACTCAAAGGGCTCGAGGGCCTTCGGAAGCAAAGGAAATGCCAGTCATCACCCTGCCTTCCTATCTTGCCTGAGTTTTCCTCGTTTTGTTCTCTCGAACCCCTATTTAAGAACAATTTTGGTGTAGCCATAGAAACATAACATTCTGTAGTTGTTAGGAAAGCAAGACTCACAGACAAAAATAATTTAGCAAAGAAAGAAAGGCGAGGCATGCTCTGTGTTGTGCAAATGCGATACACTGTCTGGGTGTTTATCCATAGGAAGGGCTGGACACTGTTTTCTCGAGCATTTCTTCCCTGAAGCTATGCTCTCCGTAGAAGAAAAGCCGTAAGAACTCACTTTCTGGTAGATAAACAGAAGCCTTTGCTGGTTAATGAGTAACTTCGGGGTGGAGGAGGGGCAGGCCCACTCTGGAAAGCTGGTCATTTGTCTCCTGGGCCTCCGTAGGTGCAGCAGGCCTGAACGGCAGCTCCACCCTGTCTAGCTCTGAGGTTTTCGTTTCTTGACTTTTCCAGGTCTCAGTTTGTTCATCTGTAAAATGGAAATAATAACATCTACTTCAGGGCCCAGAGGGTGGTGCAATAATTATGTAACTGGACCCACACGGAAAAGGGTGTGGGTTTGCATCCTGAGACCTCTCTGAGCAAACCAGGCATGTGGGTACATACTCGTGGTCTGAGTGCCTGAGAGAGACGGGGTGAATCACCACACCAAGGCCCAGCTGGAGGTGCCGCCGTCTCTACAGAAATAATGATTTTTCACATTTAGAAATGCTTCCTCTGTGGGACCAGCAGGTGGCATAATGGTTACATTGCTGGACTCCCACATGGCCAATTGTGGTTTGAGTCCCAGACACGAAGGCTTGAAACTCACGCTGGGTGCGTGTGCATGCGTGCCCAACACCCCGAGAGGAGGATGAAGGAGAAGGGATGGCAGCATGGCCATCTCCCCTAGGAGGTGATTTCTTGCTCTCTGGCTCTCTGGCTCTCTGGCTCTCTGGCTCTGTGACGAGCATACACACCCTAGAGCAAAAATCTCTCTACAACAGAAAACAAACAATGCTTCCTCTGTTCTTGTAAATTCTCAGATTGGGTCGTTGGGAAAGCCCTGCCGCAATGTTGCATAGAAAAATATGTCGTGACTTTCCCGACAACCCAGTAAATAAGTAATGTTCACCGTCCCGAATGTAAGAAGGCAGTCAGTTAATATTTGTAGAAAAAATGAGCATGAAGAGAAAATGGTTATATTTGATGAATAAAAATGAAGGGAAAACTATCAATGCTTAAATAGAAGGAAAGAGGTCATAATACTGAATTTCTACAAGAGTACTATAAATCTGTGAGAGAGAAAGGGTTAATACTAGTACTAGCTAAGTACTGCTATTTTAAAAAAGTAATGTCAGAGCCTTTTATACTAGTGATTCTAGAAGTTTCAGATAGAATATGTGGTTTATTATAAAGAAGAGGAAGTCATAAAACAGAAGAAAAGTTGGGATTGGGAACGCCGTAAGAGCCGAAGAAGAAACTCCAAGGAGGAGACATGGTAGGTTTATTGATACTAAAAGAGAACGGGACTGCTAAATTTGTAATGTCGCATTCTAGACGGGAATCCTGAAACACAAAACGGGCCTCAGGTGAAAATCAGGCACCCTGAAAAAGTACGGACTTCGGGAACCAGCAGTTAGCGTAATGGCTGTGTCGCTGGACTCCCACGTAGTCGACCACGGTTCGCTTCCCGGACCCGGTGGCTTAAAACTCACGCCGGGTGCGTGTGTGTGCGTGCCCAAGATCCCGAGAGGAGAATGGAGGAAAAGGGATTGCGGCGTGACCATCCCCCCCTGGGGGGGTGATTTCTCGCTTTCTGTCTCTATGTCTCTCTCTGTCTGTCTGGCGAGCGCACGCGCCCTATAGAGAAAACCTCTCAAAAAAAAAAAAGTACGGACTTTGGGTAGCAAGAACACGTCACTGCTGATTTACTAACTGTGACACACGTACCATACTAATGTAGGATGTGAACGGAGTCAGCCCCATAGCCCAGTGGTTAAGAGAGCTGGATCCTACACAGCTGACTGCAGTTCGAATCCTAGCCCTGGTAGCGTAAAAACTGCTGGTCCTGTGTGCATGCCCCGAGTGCCAGCAGGACTGAGAAATGAGGAAGAGGGGACTGTGGTGTGGACACCCCACTGTGGAGTGCTTTACCCCTCTCTCTGTCTTGTCTCATCTCTGGTGAGTGCACAAGCTTCTAGCAATTTTTTTAAAAAGATGATAATAATAAGGTGAATTGGTGTGACGTGTATGGAAACTCCCTGCATATCTACTCATTTTTTCTTTCTTCTTTTTTGTTTTTTAATTTGCTACAGGGCATGTAAACTTGACCAAAAGAGTCTTGGGAGGGGAAAGGGAGCAGTGAGAAGCCATCTCCCAGAGGGGATGGCCACACCCTAGTCCCTGTATTCCATTCCCTTCTCTTCTCAGAATTCTGGGTACCAGACACACGTGCCTAGTGAGTTTTTTCAAGCCACTGGGTCCAGGATGCGAACCACGTGGTTGGCCATGAAAACCAGCACCTTAACCACCATGCCGCTGCTGGCTCCTCCTCTCGATTTTAAAGCTGAAATGTGCACTAGGTGGGAGAAGCTGTGGGACCAGGGCAGGGCTGGGGCGGGTTGTCCACTATCAGTAAAAGAGAGAAGCGATGGTGGGCCAGAACCATACCTGCAAGCCCCCAAATAGGGGCCCTGGGTTTGCACCGAGGGCTTGTTCTTCCCTGGCAGGCCTTTGTATGACTTCAGTTCCCCCCAGTCTCGAAGCCCTGGATCTAAACGCAACGTGGGCACACAGGAAGTCCCTTGTCCTGCAGGTCAGGCAGTTTCATTCGGGCGGGCTTCCCTGGAGATCGGGTCAGCCGACAGCCCCGAAAATGACGTAGCCCACATCTCTTGCGCCGCTACTCCAAGTTAAGTACTGTAATTCTTTGAACTTTACTTCACACAGCTGGGTTTTCTGGGTCTTTTCCACAAACCTTCTCCAAAGCTCTTAGTTTTACACTGAAACATTTCACAGGGACACTTGTAAAGCTCATATAAAAATGAAAACAGACCTGATTTTAAAGATAATAAAAATGGTGGGGTGAAAAGGCGAAGACAGTACCACGGATTTGAAAGCAATAGGTTCAAGAAGCGCTGCTCCCTGAGAACTTATTTGAGCCATGCTTGCTCACGTCGGAGTTCAAAGCCAGCCCCTCCCTGTGGACGACAGGGACACCTGTCCACAGGGACCTGCCAGTCACAAGGCACTTTGGCTTGCTGCTGCTGACTTCATAGTCTGCGAGAACAGCACGGGGCAGGCCTCTAACCTACCAGGGTCTTCAGGAAATGTGCACTATGGGGGTCAGCAGGTGGTATGGTGGTTGTGGTGCTGGACTCCTGTATGGCCAGCGGCGGTTCGAGTCCCAGACCTGGTAGCTTGAAACTCAGGCTGGGAACATGTGCATGTGTGCCCAAAATGGC
This sequence comes from Tupaia belangeri chinensis, assembly GCF_000334495.1. NCBI lineage: Eukaryota > Metazoa > Chordata > Mammalia > Scandentia > Tupaiidae > Tupaia > Tupaia belangeri. The sequence goes on from NW_006203553.1 coordinate 874,466, forward strand.
AAGAGGAGAATGGAGGAGAAAGGACTGTGACGTGGCCACCTGCACCAGGGGATGATTTCTCACTTTCTCTGTCTCTTTCTTTCTCTGTGACTCCAGCAAGTGAATGTATCCTATTGCGAAATCTCTCTTTAAAAAAAAGTACATCATAAACAAACTGTATCTGGATTTTAAAAAAAATACACGAAAATAAACTCATACTTCGATTCCATTCTTCCATGAACTTCTAGAAGTCCTTTCAGGAACACACACCGCAAAGATCGCTCAAAACTTCAGAAACTCCTCTGTGCTTGACCACTGGTCTATTCTATTACACCATAGGCCAGACCCCAAGATCCCTGTAGAAATGGAAATAGTTCAAGCTGACAGGGCCAGCTGGGGGCTCGGTAGTTAGGAGAGCTGAATCCCACGTAACCAGCAGCATGGTTCAAGCCCCAGACCTGGAGGCTTGAAAAACACACTGGGTGTGCGTGCCTGCCCGAAATCCTGAAGGGAGAAGCAGAGGAAAAGGGATGACAGCGTGGCTACCCCCAGGGCGAGTGCCTTCTCACTTTCACTCATTTTGTCTCATCTCGGTCTCTCAGTCTGTCTCTCCGGCAAGCATACCTGCCCCTCTAGCAAAACTAAAATAAATAAATAAAAAGCAAAGTTAAAAATCATCGCCAACAGGTGTGTACACTGCGTTCCTGGCAGACGGGCTAAACGAGCCCCAGAATCAGTGACCCCACGCCCCCTGAGCATCCTCGGCTCTGCTCCCGCTCACTCTCCAGGTGGCTCCACCACCTCCTCCTCGGGAAACCTGTCACAGTGCCGAGGATAACCAGTGAAGGAATCAAGCATCTCGCCAAACTATCTTCCCCCAAACACAACTCCACCACCCTCGGGGTCGTAGAACTTTGTGGAAAACGGACATTAACGGAGGGGGAAAGTGAAGGAGTTATTGCCTGGCTGAATAAATCAACTTCTCTTCGGAAGAGACTCCCACCTTCCTCATAAACGCACTTCCTGAAGAGCCCAGCAGAACATCTGGCCCATAGGTGCAGGTACGTATGAACCTACCAGTGACCCCTGCCCCAGCTCTAGGCCAGAGACACGCACCCCTTGGGGCCCATAGGTGCAGGTACGTATGAACCTACCAGTGACCCCTGCCCCAGCTCTGGGCCAGAGACACACACCCCTTGGAGAAGGAAGAACGAGTGAGCCCAGCCACCCGGCGCAGCAGCGGTGCAATACTCTGTGATGCTGGAGGCCACGTGAAGATCGGGGTTCGGTTCCTAGGCCGACCTGTCCACGCCACGTGCACACACAGGTGCCCACACTACTGGCTGGCTAGGAAAGGCTGGCAGGCTGCGGGGCGTCAGACGTGACATCCTGTTTAGGGTGCTCTCTTGAAAATCAAAAACTTTTTTTTTAGAAGTAGACATGATTGGGGCCCAGCAGGTGGCATTGTGGCTAGGGTGTAGGACTATCGCATGGCCTACTGTGTTTCAAGTCCCGGACCTGACAGCTTGCTTTCTCACTTTCCATCTCACTCTCGACAAATTAAAAAATAATAGCAATAAATAAAATTAAATAAAGGATTCTTTTAAAAATAAATAAATAAAGCATGATTATTACTGCCATCTTAAAGATGCAGAAATACGACCATGTGAAAAGGTATTTCCAATTCTTACCAAACTAAGAGGCCTGGCTGGAATTCCAAGCTGGTTCTGCCTGACTCGGCCCTGACCACTGAATGTGCAGACCCCTGAATGAACGAAGCGCGAGGTTCTCACGCTGGGACCAAAGCCAGCTTGTTTGTTTCCTTGGGTTTGGAGAAAGTTGGAAGCTGTTTAAGTCAGACATTCGCTTCATACACATCTGTACCTGTTCGCAGCTCACAGCAGAGCTCTGTGAGGGATTTATCTGGTTACTCTAGTGCCTGACAGCTATCCTGAAATACAAATTGGGAACATTCTGAAACAGTTTCTCCCTCAAAAGACAAATGTCAGAATCCATGCGTTATTTGTGTGACTTTCATGTCTATATGTCTTTTTAAAGAAACAATGGATTTCAAAAATGCCACAGCCTGAGTGGCAGAACTTCCCTGTGGTGGGCGTTATCCATGACAGCCACACGTCCGGCAGGAAATCTGTGGCCACGGGACACTAACAATGGGTCTTCACTTTCGTGGCCCCTGGCAGACATGTGGCTCGTGCACGTGTGCAAGGCAGGACTGGGGTGAAAAGCACACATTCTGCTCTGCACATACATTACAGGCGTGGAGTCTTACTGTTTCTCTCTCTCTCTTTTTCCTTTTCTTTTTTCTTTTTTTAATTTGCCAGAGGGTGTACATACTCACCAGAGAAAGTGAGAAAGCGTCCCTCACAGGCAGGGTCACACCATAACCCCCCCCTCCCTCCTGTTGGGATTTCGGGCATGCATGCACGTGCACCTGGTGTTCTTCTCAAGCTACCAGGTCCGGGACTTGAACGAACATCCGGCCATGTGGGAATCCAGCCACTTGAACCTCCACGCCACGAGCTGACCCAGTCTGGTATTTCAAAAGGGTCTCCCACCTGGATGGGCCAAGTGGCTTACATGGCCGACTCCTGAAGCAGGAGCCTGCCTCACCCCCTCCCCAGGAGAGCAGTTAGCCCCGCGGCGCCTGCACCATCTGTGTGCCTCGTATGTAGCCACGTACGCGGGAAGGGCTAGGCTCCCCGGCAAAGAGCAAGAGCGCGCTTTAGGATGATCATTTCGGACAAGCTTTGCAAAATGTATAAGGTGCACTCGGAACTTCACCGGAGAGAGCTCCTTCACCGACGGCCGAGCCAGTGGCTAACTTCCCAGTCTGACAAGCGCACTGGTGTTTCAGTACGCTGGCAGCGAGTCCCACACTCACTTCCGGGGACGCGGGAAACGCCGCACGCATCCAGGACGTCTATGTAGCTTCCATCCTTGGCTCCGAGTGCCTGTGAAGTACTGTTATCATCCCGCTTTATAAATGCGGACACTGAGAGCCAGAGAGGAGAGGGGACAGATGAAAGACCTCAGAGCGAGGGAGTGGAGCCTGGAATAAACCGAAGGCTGTCTGCCTCCGAGACTGGGCCTCCTCTCGCTCTCAGTGTTAGACGGGCTGTCTGTTTTTCACAAGTTCAGTGAACTTGGGCAATTTCGTCTTACTCGACTTTAGCTATTGCTCATTCAGATCTCTCTCTTATTCAGGGAAATTTCAAGAGAAAAGGGGGACATGTTTTGCCAGTTGAAGCAAACGTGGGATTGTTTCTTGGATAGTCTGAACTCTTGGATGGGAGGCAGCTGCAGCTCTGGAGTCCAACTGGGGTCCGCCACTTGCCAGCTGTGTCATGTTGGACAGGTTACGTGACCTCTCTGTGCTTCAGCTTCCTCACCAGTTAACTGCAGACAATAATCAAAACTAACTCATTGTTCTTGGGAACTCAGTAACACAGAGGGCATTTAGGAGCTTTTTGCACATCTTATGTGCTCAATGAATCTCAGCTTTTCTTATCAATAATAGGTCCCCGGGACTAGGTTTACCTGTGACACAGGTAATCCTCAGGAGGCACAGGGAACAGCTAGCATTCCAGCATGCAGGACGCTACTGGGTCAAAAAGATCAGACCCCCCCCCTCCAGACATGGGGCAGCCCCCGCCTGAGGGGCTGGTGCTGGGGTGGGTCTCTGCTGAAGAGCTTGCAGGGGTGCCTATCTTCTTCTCCGATTTTCTCATTCATGGAAGAAATAAATAAACATCAAACAAATAGAAAATAAAAAAAGTCTGGGAAGCCCAGGCCGCCTATGGGATAGGTATGTGTATCTTTCTCAAACTAAACAGCTTTGATATTTGCCAAATTAAAATAGAGAGTATGGATGCCTTGGCAATTCCGCACCCCCCAC
>NW_006203553.1:879553-885327 GCF_000334495.1 Tupaia belangeri chinensis
CCCCCACCCCCACCCCACACACACAGGCTCTAAACTATGGTAAATGCCGCGTTTACCGACGCGTTCTCCAGGAACCGGTACCCAGGCACGCTCCCTGTCAGAAGCAGGCCGCCTTGGCCCGGAGCCCCGTTCTCTGCGTGTCCCCTGCACTGCTCCACTGCAGGACTTGCTGTCCCCGATTGTTGCTGTCCCAGAACAAAAGCCTGATTGCCGCTACCACAATACAGCCCTTCTCTGAGGTCACCACGAAGCCCTCGAGCCAGCCCGACCGGGAGTTCTTGCAAGCCGCAAAGGCAGCGTCAAAACCCCGGGCCCCAGCGACCCGCGCGAGCTGGGCTTTCTCTCTGACACTCGAGTCCCTTCCTAGGACCTGCCTCTCCCTGCAAACAGCTGAGTCCCGAAGGCTCCGGCGCCCTTTAGAGCACGTGCGCTCTCCTGCGGACGAGTCCGGGGAGATTTGGGGACCCCTCTGTCGTCGGCGCAGCCTGGACGCGAGCAGGGCAGCAGTCCCTCCTGGACGCGGCTCTGTCGCGGTGGTGTCCTGCTGGGCCCCCGCGGGAAGTTCGGGCCGGGCGGTCCCGGCCACCGACCCGGAGCGCTCGCGCCCTGCGGCCCCAGTCGGGACCCCTCCCCAGCATAGGGCAGCGCTCGCGTTCCGGGCCGCGCGCAGTCCCCCAAAGGGCGGCCCGCCAGGGCAGTGGAACTCACGTGGTCTCGCGGGGTCTCGGGGGCCTCTCCCCGGCGGGCTCCAGGCCCCTCGGGCTCTGCGAGTGGACGCCGCCCATGGCTCGGGACTCGGCGCCCCAGCGCCTGCTGTCCCTCTGCCGCGCCGGCTCTGCCCGGACCCTGGGCGGGAGCGCCGGGCGGAGGAGGAAGGGTGGGGCCGAGGGAGCCCTGCCTTGGGGTGCCGGCCTCCGGGAAAGCCGGGGAAGCCGGGGAAGCCGGAGAAGGCGCTTGCTTGAGCTCGGCCAGCCTCACCACTGCAGGGGCTGCTGGCGCTGGGCTCCCGGTGGGGACACTGCTGGAGACGCGGAGCACCGCTCACACCCGGGGCAGGGGCTGCCGGAGGGGCCCGGGCTGGACCTCCCCTCCCAGCGAGGAAGCCTCCGGACTGCGGAGAGCAACAGGTGGAGTGGGCGCGAGGTCCGCGTGCGCCCCAGGGTCGCCACGCACCGCGGGACGTCGCGCTCCAGCCCGCTGAGTGGGGACTAGGAGGGCAGGGGCAGGGAAGAGGCCAGGGCAGGCCATTCAGAGAAGTGCCAGCAGGGGGCTCTGTGTGTGTGTGCCGAGTCTGGAGACCCAGGCCACCTTTCAAAGGAGCTTGGGGAGCCCTCAAACCTCTTCCGCAGGAGCCAGAGCCAGGCCTGGCAGAAAGCTGGGTTCATCCTGGTTCTGCCCCAACTAACGAGGTGACTTGGTACAAGGCCTCTCACCCCGGCTCTGAGCGTTGTTTTCTCTTTTGTAAGATAGGGAGTATGGCCATCTTTACTTGGTGACATCCCTATGGGCCCTGACCTCCAGAAGATAAACCCTCTTTCAAACTCTTAGACAAGAAAAAGAAAAAGAGAAGCACTATCCCCCACTTCATCTGCAACCCAGCTGTTGCTAACACTGTCTTTCCAGCACTGTCTTTTCCGACTAGTTCAAGCCTGTTTCCTTCAATCCCTGTGTCTCCAGCCGCCCGTCTTCACCCCAGCAGGGTTCTGTCTGTCTGTCTCTGAGCTATCTATTCTCTGAGCCCTTTTCTGCTCCTCCCAGGCCCACTCGCACGCGTCTGCACGTGTTCCGATCTTTGCACCTCACCCCCACGTACGCTTGGGGAAGGTGGGACTTTGGTGTGTGTTCGCTGTCTCCAGACACTGCGTGGCACAGAGCGGACACTCGGGATTGTGGACGGATGCCTCTGTCCTACCCCGCCCAGCCTCACCTCTGCCCGCCCGGGAACAGCGCTTACGACCTCCCAGCCTCATTCTGTAACCACCTCCTCACTGGCCTGTCCCACTGGAAAGCAGGTTCTTTAAGGCAGGAACACCTTTTGCTCTTAATGAAACCGAGCACGTGCACAAGAGAAAGAAGCACCCTCGTCGGGATTCCATGACACCGCCATCCCTTTCCCCAGCCCTCTAGCCCTTCGGGGTCCAGGTGCCTGCGAGCATCCCGTGTGTTTTCAGGCCAAGCCGGGATCTGAACCACACTTGCCATTTGGCTTCCAGCCTTGCAGGGCATCGGAGTCACCGCTGAGCCAAGGAACGCTTCATCTCTGTGTCCTGGCTCCGCGCCTGGAGCGAGCCTGTGTCCTGGCCTGCGCAGAGTAAATATTTGCTAAATGAACGAAGGGGCGAGTGGCGAAGCACACCCAGCCGTGTTCGCCATTAGCTGGTTCCTGACCAGAGAAGCTACAGGCCAATAAAGAGGCTACCTTTGAACTCTTCCTTAAAGGATCTGAAAACTGACAGCGCTTTACATTACAACAGCACTCTCCTTTGCAGGGCAGCTGTCGGCGACCTGTTCACATCCTCACTCTACTTGGCCAGAGGGGTCTGAGGGTCCAGCGTGTGCCACATTGTACACGCACACAGGCAGCGTGGGGTGTGTGTGTGTGTGTGAAAAATAAACAGTAAGCAAGAAAAGTGTCGTGAGGCTGGAACTGAGATTATCGTGGGGACGTTTTCAAGTAGCTAAAGAAAAGCGGACTCTTGGCAGATAGTATTTTAAGTTCAAACTCTCCACACATCTCGCCTGGCATCCTTCAGCAATGTCATCAAGTGCCAGTGATAATGCAGACAGCAGCCTGGCCCGGCAGTGTCCCCCCAGGACCACTCTGCCTCTTCTTGGTCACTCCTGGGGTGGGGCAGCGGGAGGAGGAGCAGCAGGAGAGGAGGGTGGCAATGGGGCCAGATGGGCTCTGAGGGAGAGCCATAATACCGTCAGTGTGCAGAAAGGCAAGGGCGCGGCACTGAAGTGGCGTCAAAGGGAAAGTCAGACCCAGTCACTGTGACGCAGTGGTAACACAGTGCCCTAGAGACTGGAAGCCATGTGGCTGACTGCGAGTTCAGATCCCCGAATTGGTCTGAGTGGGCACCACTAGAGGGCTGGGGAAGGGGATCGTGGGGTAATGAGATCCTGCGAGGGGTGTGTCTCTCGCTCGCTCGCTTTGTCATGTACACGCACAGGCTTTCGGTCCTAAAAAAGGAAAAAAGGGGAAGAGTGAAGCCCATGCTGCAGAGAAACCGAGACAGCAAGGAAGAAAGAACTCAGCAAAGCAACACGGAAGATTGCGTCCGTGTGGCAAGGGCCCTCCGCAGATGCTCGAGTGCCAGCTGCTTTTCCTGCATTGTTTGCTGGGTCAGGAGCCCGGGCTGGTCCAGAGACAGGGCAGTTTGGAAAAAGAGCACCACTGGAAAAGGTCTTCGACCGTTTCTTTCTTTTCTATCCTTTTCTCTTTTTTAATTTTTAATTTTCTTTTTAGTTTTGCAATAGAGCTTGTGTGCTTACCAGACAGTGAGGAGGAAAGCGAGAAGTCTCCCCAGGAGAATGGCCATGCTGCAATGCCTTCTTCTCCACTCTCCTCTCAAGATTTTGGCCACACACACGCCCAGCATGATTTTCAAGCCCCTGGGTCCGGGACTCAAACCGCACAGTTGCCCGTGTGGGATTCAGCATGAAAAATAAACAGTAAGCAAGAAAAGTGTCGTGAGGCTGGAACTGAGATTATCGTGGGGACGTTTTCAAGTAGCTAAAGAAAAGCGGACTCTTGGCAGATAGTATTTTAAGTTCAAACTCTCCACACATCTCGCCTGGCATCCTTCAGCAATGTCATCAAGTGCCAGTGATAATGCAGACAGCAGCCTGGCCCGGCAGTGTCCCCCCAGGACCACTCTGCCTCTTCTTGGTCACTCCTGGGGTGGGGCAGCGGGAGGAGGAGCAGCAGGAGAGGAGGGTGGCAATGGGGCCAGATGGGCTCTGAGGGAGAGCCATAATACCGTCAGTGTGCAGAAAGGCAAGGGCGCGGCACTGAAGTGGCGTCAAAGGGAAAGTCAGACCCAGTCACTGTGACGCAGTGGTAACACAGTGCCCTAGAGACTGGAAGCCATGTGGCTGACTGCGAGTTCAGATCCCCGAATTGGTCTGAGTGGGCACCACTAGAGGGCTGGGGAAGGGGATCGTGGGGTAATGAGATCCTGCGAGGGGTGTGTCTCTCGCTCGCTCGCTTTGTCATGTACACGCACAGGCTTTCGGTCCTAAAAAAGGAAAAAAGGGGAAGAGTGAAGCCCATGCTGCAGAGAAACCGAGACAGCAAGGAAGAAAGAACTCAGCAAAGCAACACGGAAGATTGCGTCCGTGTGGCAAGGGCCCTCCGCAGATGCTCGAGTGCCAGCTGCTTTTCCTGCATTGTTTGCTGGGTCAGGAGCCCGGGCTGGTCCAGAGACAGGGCAGTTTGGAAAAAGAGCACCACTGGAAAAGGTCTTCGACCGTTTCTTTCTTTTCTATCCTTTTCTCTTTTTTAATTTTTAATTTTCTTTTTAGTTTTGCAATAGAGCTTGTGTGCTTACCAGACAGTGAGGAGGAAAGCGAGAAGTCTCCCCAGGAGAATGGCCATGCTGCAATGCCTTCTTCTCCACTCTCCTCTCAAGATTTTGGCCACACACACGCCCAGCATGATTTTCAAGCCCCTGGGTCCGGGACTCAAACCGCACAGTTGCCCGTGTGGGATTCAGCACCTTAACGCCACACCACCTGCTGGCCCGCACTTACCGGACTTATTATCAGCATGTGACTCTGACCTATAAATTGGCACTTAAATCATTTCCAAGCGAGCAGAGGTGGTGTCGCCCTGGCAGGACTGGGCTTAGACACTGAAAACACCACTTAGCTCCCTAAACCTCAGCTTCTTCATTTTGTTGTTTTTCTATTTTCTTCTTAGGTTTTTGCCATAGAACACAAGTGCTCACAGGAGAGAGAGACAGAGACTGAATTCAGTTACTTTGGCTAATCACCAAGCACAGGTCCTGGTATCCAATAAATGCTAGTTCCCATCTCTACAGGCATACGTAGCATTCTGGGGAGGGTTTGACTTTGAGGGAGGGATGTATTTTGCAAGCTTAAGGGTGATCTTGAGTTTCAGCTTCTTCTTTAATTCTTTTTAGAGAGGTTTTTGCTATAGGGCGTGTGCGTTCTCCAGAAAGACAGAGAGAGACAGAGAGACAGAAAACGAGAAATCACCCCTCCCCCCAGGGGGGATGGCCACGCCGCAATCCCTTCTCCTCCATTCTTCTCTCGGGATCTTGGGCATGCACGCACATGTGCCTGGCATGAGTTTAAGCCACCGAGTCCGGGACTCAAACCACAGTTGACTACAAGGAAGTCCAGTGACATAGCCATTATACCAACTGCTGGTCCCTGAGTTTCAGCTTCTTAAATGTTCTTTCCTTACTAATTTTTTCAATGTTCAAAAATGACTGACTGGCCCTGGAGTGATTCCGTCCTGCGCACCTGTTTTCGGGAGCTGTAGTCGTTTACCTCCGTCCGCCTTCTCGCCCACCCAAGTGCGTGCCACCACCCCATGGAAGATTCAGTGGACATGGACGTGAGCCCCCTGAGGCCCCAGAACTATCTTTTCGGTTGTGAACTAAAGGCCAACAAAGATTATCACTTTAAAGTGGATAATGATGAAAATGAACACCAGTTATCTTTAAGAAAAGTTAGTTTAGGGGCTGGTGCAAAGGATGAATTGCACATTGTCAAAGCAGAGGCAATGAATTATGAAGGCAGTC
>NW_006203553.1:885366-914253 GCF_000334495.1 Tupaia belangeri chinensis
AGTGGACAGCACTTAGTAGCTGTGGAGGAAGATGCAGAGTCAGAAGAAGAAGAGGAAGAGGACGTGAAACTCTTAAGTATATCAGGAAAGCAATCTGCCCCTGGAGGTGGAAGCAAGGTTCCACAGAAAAAAGTAAAACTTGCTGCTGACGAAGATGATGACGACAAAGATGATGATGATGAAGATGATTTTGAAGATGAGGAAACAGAAGAAAAAGTTCCAGAGAAGAAATCTATACAAGCCACTCCTGGCAAAAATGCTAAAAAATCAAACCAGAACGGAAAAGACTCAAAACCATCAACACCAAGATCAAAAGGTCAAGAATCATTCAAAAAACAGGAAAAAACACCTAAAGCACCAAAAGGACCTAGTTCTGTAGAAGACATTAAAGCAAAAATGCAAGCAAGTATAGAAAAAGGTGGTTCTCTTCCCAAAGTGGAAGTCAAGTTTATCAATTATGTCAAGAATTGCTTCCGGAGGACTGATCAGGAGGCTATTCAAGATCTCTGGCAGTGGAGGAAGTCTCTTTAAGAAAATAGTTTAAACAGTTTGTTAAAATTTTCCGTCTTATTTTATTTCTGTAACAATCGATATCTGGCTGTCCTTTTCATAATGCAGAGTGAGAACTTTCTCTACTGTGTTTGATAAATGTTGTCCAGGTTCTATTGCCAAGAATGTGTTGTCCAAAATGCCTGTTTAGTTTTTAAAGATGGAACTTCACCCTTTGCTTGGTTTTAAGTATGTATGGAATGTTATGATAGGACACAGTAGTAGTGGTGGTCAGACATGGAAATGGTGGGGAGACAAAAATATACATGTGAAATAAACTCAGTATTTTAATAAAGTAAAAAAAAATGCCTGACTGATGGAATTATTACAGACAAAGGAAAATCTTGACACTAGATATCAAATATTCCCACTCTTAGACTCCGTTATAAGCCATGCACTCCCCTTGGCCCCAACTAACTACCAGGTTACTTAGTAATATGCATTTAAGTTTCTCCCATGTCTTTTCATAGCTTGACAGCTCATTTCATTTTCACACTGAATATTTCCTTATCTGGATATGCCAGTTCATTTATCCATTCGCCTACTGAAGGATATCTTGGTTGTTTCCAAGTTGGGGCAATAACGAATAAAGCTGCTATAAACATCCGTGTGCGAGGTTTCGTGTGGACGGAAGTTTTCAGCACAGTTGGATAAATGCCAAGGGGTGGATACCAGATTGCATGGTGAGAGTATGATTAGTTTGGTAAGACACTGCAAAAGCTGTCTGCTGTTTTAATTTGCAATTCTCTAATGACATGTAATGTCAAATACCTTTTTTATTTTATTTTATTTATCTTGGCGCCAGCAGTTGGCATGGTGGTTAAGGTGCTGGACTCTAACTGTGGTTTGAGTCCTGGACCCAGTGACTTGAGAATCACACCAGGCACATGTATGTGCATGCCCAAAATTCCAAGAGGAGAACAGAGAAGGGATTGCAGTGTGGCCACCACCCTGGGTCGCGCCGGGCGCCCCCCCCGGGGGGGGGGGGGGAGGTGTCATTTCTCACTTTCCCTCCCTCTGTCTCTGTCTCTCTGGTGAACACGAACATCCTGTGGCAAAACCTAAAAGAATTAAATAAATAAATAAATAAATAATCTTTCTCATGAGCAAACAAGAGAAACAGCACCGTCAACAGGGTTCCAATGCTGGGATTCACCCTAAGCCTTCAGGCAGCCTGGATTATGGGCATACATGTGCCCAGTGCACTCAGGGAGATCTCCAGACCTACACTGGGATCCATCCCATGTGAGACTGGGCACTCACAGAGCATTACGTTTCACTGCTGTGCTACTGTCCATCCCCAAACATCTTCTTTTATGTTTACTTGGCATCTGCATACCTTCATTGGGGAGGGTTATATTTGCTTTAGTATCCATTTAAAAATGATCATTAATCTTGGTCTTTTAACTGGAGTATTTAGTTCATTCACATTTAATGTAATTACTGATGTGGTTGGGTATGGATCCTTTGTTTGTTTGCTTGGTTTTCATTTGTCTCCTCTAGCATTTGGTTCGTCACTGCTCATTTCCTGCTTTTCAGATTTTTAAAAAATATTTTAATTATTCTATTTTAATTTCTTCCATGGCTTTTAGCTATCATCTTTGCATAATGTTTAGTGGTTGACCTATAAATTACAAAATACAGTTGTAACTTTTTGCAGCATTTTTATGGTTGATAATGTACTTGATTCCTCTTATAAATTCTTCAGCTAAAAAGTGCAATTTCTTATGCGGAAAATTCACCAGATGGACTTAGCCAAATGGATGTGATTAAAAAAAAAAAAAAAAAAAGCAAGTAAGCTTTAAGACAGAACAACCAAGAGCCAGCAAGTGGTGTGGTGGTTAAGATGATAGACTCCTACATGGCCAACTGTGGTTTGAGTCTCAGAATCAGCAGCTTGCTTTCTCACTTTCCCTCTCTCTCTTTATCTCTCTGATGAGTGTGTGTGTCCTATAGCATATTTTTAAATGATAATAATTACTAATAAATACGTAATGAATCAAATTAAATAATTATTTTTTAAACAAAGATCAATCAAAATTACTCAAGATGAGTAAGAGAGAGGAAAAAGATTGAAAAAAATAAAGACAATCTCAGGTCTTCATAGATAAGATCAGTCAAACCACTGTATTATCAGAAGGAGTGAAGAAAATGGAGTAGAAAAATATACTGGGGCCAGATGGTGGCACAGCAGTCATGCAACTAGACCCGCATGGGAAGGTACTGGGTTCGCAGCTCAAGGCCGCTCTATACATGCGTACATGGGTGCGTGCATGCCCAAGACCCAGGCCGGCTGAGGCTGGGAATGGATTGCTACATGAAGGCCGTGATGGGAGTGTCTGTCTCTTTCTCTTTTTCATGTGAAATAAATAAATAAACTTTTATAAAAAGAAAGAAAAGAAAATATTGAAGAAATTAACCAAACACTTTCCAAATATAATAACAGTTAGAAATGTGCCAGTACTAACACCAAATAGAATAAACAAGAGGAAGTCCATTCTAAGGCACACCTGAGTCCAACCAGTAAGGACCTCAAAGGCAGAAAGAGAGGAAGAGGGAAAACCAATGCTGGCCCACCAGGTTCTTCTGTACTGTACCCATTTCTCTGCTGACAGTTTCCATCATGTTTTCTGCTGAGCTTTTGTTCATCAGAAACAACTTTTTTTTTTTTTTTTTTGCTTTTTGCTTTTCTTTGTTTGCTATAGGCCATGTGTGCTCACAAGAGAGAGACAAGAGACAGAGAGAAAGTGAGAAATCACTCCCTGGTGGAGATGGCCACACCATGATCCCTTGTCCTCCAGCCTCCTCCCTCGAGTTGGGGTACACATGCACAGGTGCCTGGAGTGAATTCCAGGCTGCCAAGTCAGTGCAGAACTCCAGCAGCGCAGCTGGCCATGTGGCACCTGGCTGTCTTAACCTCCACACCAACTGCCGGCCCCAAGCTATCTTTTTCTGAAGCATTTTATTTCTTTACTCCTTTTTATTTTGCTGAAGGTACAGCTGTTACCCCCTTTAAAACTATGAGAACACTTACAAACCTTGCCTTTTCAATTCTAACATCTTGTTCATGTCCAGGCCAGGTCTGACTTTTCTCTTAAGAATATATTCCTTTGACATTAATTTAGATCTAGACTCCAGAGAAGGCCAATCTGTCCTTCCAACGCTTTTCATCTCCCAGTCAGCTCCTGGTATTTGGCACATGTCAGGTAAGTCCCCCTGAGTCATAGAACAGAAAAGGCCCATGGAGGCCAGCTCCTCCCGCCCTCCTAAAGTAAGAGAACTGAGGCCCCGCCTCTGCTGTGCAGGGCAGACGGGTCTCAGGTTACAAGAAGGTCAGTGGCGAAGTGGGAGCCAGGACTGCGGCTGCCCAGGCCTGTTACTGCCCTTTCCACTTCACTCAATTGCAAAAAGTTCACATCTGTTACCTTTATTAGAAAATAAAATCTTTGCATCCCCAAAGTCCTAAGAGGAGAAAAGAGAAGGGATTGTGGCATGGCCATCCCCTGTGTGTGTGTGTGTGTGTGTGTGTGTGTGTGTGATTTTTCACTTTTCTTCTCTGTCTCTGGTTCTCTTGGGGAGCGCACGCACCCAATGACAGAGACCTTAAAAAAAAATCAAAGAAAATCTTATACTTTAAAAATTAGCCTTTTTAAAGATCTTTTAAAAGATTTATTGGGAACCAGCAGTTAGCGTAATGGCTATGTCGCTGGCCTCCCACGTAGTCGACCGCGGTTCACGTCCCGGACCCGGTGGCTTAGAACTCACGCCGGGCGCGTGTGCATGCATGCCCAAGATCCCGAGAGGAGAATGGAGGAGAAGGGATTGCGGCGTGACCATCCCCCCTGGGAGGTGATTTCTCGCTTTCTGTCTCTATGTCTCTCTCTGTCTGTCTGGCGAGTGCATGCACCCTATAGTGAAAACCTCTCCAAAAAAAAAAAAGATTTATTTACTTTTCTCTATTATTGTTATTTTTAAATTTGCTATAGGGCACAGGTGCTCACCATAGAGAAACAGAGGGAAAGTGAGAAAAAAGCCACCAGGTCCAGGACTTGAACCTAAGTCGGCCACGTGGGAGTGCAGAGCCTTAGCCACCATGTCAGCTGCTGGCCCTAACTTGCTGTTTTTAAATACTCAGTGGCAAATACATAACCAGTATCAAAGAGAGGTGTTACCTTTGATGACTGGTCTTTGCATTTGTTCTTGGTTTACTCAGAAGACTGAATTCCCCAGCAACCAAGACTGGGACCTCTTCTCAGGGGAGCAGAACCCTTGAGCCTGGGAGGAACTAACTCGGGTCAAAGTCACGCGCTCACTTGCAAGGATGTTTCCAAGCAGTCTCCAGCCAATGTGTTTTGCCGAAGGCCAGGTCTCAGAAACTCGTCTACGCTCGACAGCAGCCACCACACAACTCTTCTCTAAGCCTCTGTTTTAGCAAAGCCGAATTCCAGCCAGAGAAAACCTTTGCTCCCCGTTTCAGGTTGATGCAACTGTCAGGGACCCTAAGGAGGCAGTTTCCAGAGGCGGCGGGTGCCCGGCCTGTGCAGCATGGTATCTCTACTCCCAGGATGAGCAGTGAGAGCGCTGTTGGAAAAAACGCCTCTTCTGTATTTCATTTGTCATTTCTTTTCCGAAATAATGGCTCAGGGACAGCACGCCTTTTGTGTGCTTTATATTGATTCCTTTTTTAAGAAGCAGACTACTTTATGTGCCCTGAACTTATTTTCAGAGACAGAAACTGCCCCTAACTCAGACATCCTGGACTGGGTAACCACAAGTATCTTCTCGGAATATTTAACTGTTGGTGTTGTACTTTAGGTCTCGCCTAACTTGGGAATGGGGACATGGAATAAAGTTTGGGTATTTTTAGTTTTTACTATAGGCCACTCATCAGAGACAGAGTGGGGGGCTGTGGGTGAGAAATCACTCCCTGGGGGGATGGCCATGCCACAATTCCCCCTCCATTCTCCCCTTGGGACTCCGGTGTGCATGCACTCGCACTGGCATGTCTTCTAAGTTGCCAGGTCTGGACTCGAACCACTCTGTCAGCCCAAACTGTGCAGTTGACCACGTGGGGTCCGGCCTTAACCCTAACCAGCACACCACCTACCGGTCCCAGCTTTTGGGCATTTCAGCATGGATTCCAACCCCACTTTCTGCTCCTGGGAGTGGGAGGTGTGTGGGGGGGTTACCCACCAATACTTATTTCCACTCACTCGCTAACCCAGCAGGTTCGGGCTTTCAGTCATTCCACCGAGAAATGGCAAAGCGTGTAGAAAACCCAGAAGGCTGGCAAGAATCCTGAAGGCCTGGGCTCAAGAAAGCTCTTTAATTTGTGAGCCTTTGAAATTAAAATCAGTATGCATGGTTTACTGTATAAAAGTAGCAGCATGAATATAAAAAACGCTACTCCTCTCTAGCTGGGCAAAACAAACCGGGTTAATGGAGCCTGCAAAGGCTGCAGAGTGGAAACTAACTTTCAAAGGAAATCTCCAAAGAGAGACCAGATGAAAAGTTCTTTGGGCTGAGAAGTTAAACAGTCCTGAGGGGTCACATAGAGATTTTAATTGTTTCTCTTAGGATATTTGTGAATCAGAGAGAGCTCCCAAGTTACAAGGGTGAAAAGAGAAGCAGGCTTTTAGACACAAGCAGGTTAAATAAATGAAAGCACAGGTCGAACCAAACAGCCCAGCCACTCTCTCTGCAGGAAGTCTGAAAGCTCTCCATCTTCCTGCAGAGACCATCCTCCTACAGACTCTCCCAGGAATGGCTCTGCACCTGCTGATGAGAATCCAGAGGCACCTGGAGCCTGGAAGTTAGCATGGAAGAAAACGATGTCACACGTAGCCAGGGATGGTGTGTGCATAGATCTGTAGAGAGTGGTGCCATTTTGCTATTTCCTGTCCCAAGGAGGGGCCACTCCAGCCAAGGATCTGCTTGGTGTACCCTAACTTTGAAGGGTTCAGTGTCCCTGCCTGTAGCCATGAGCTTTTAAGCCATGTTCAACTCTTTGATCCATGTTGCTGTGGACGCTGTAACCATTTTCCTGAGCATTTGGGGTCTGAAAAGGTAGGACAGACGGCGAGAGCCATTCACTGTCTTCTGGTTCCTCTGCCCCCCTCACACGGTCCCTGGGGAATAGGAGACAATACGACCTGATGTCTAGGACCCAGCAGGGCACAAGACGGGCAATGCGACCAGGGAAGCAGGGGCTTGAGCAGGGTGGGCTGAGTGTGAGAAGTGGAATCTCCCTAACCAACACACACTGAAGGACACTCATAGGACTCAAGAGCCCAAAGGGGCCACTGGGACCATCTGGCCCCAATTCCTACCCGACACAGGAATCCTCTGCTCTAGATTTCTAACCAGTGGTCAGCTAATCTCTGCTTGGAATTGTCAGAGATATTTCTGGCAGATGCAGAGTGGCAGCACTCAGATCCCTCTCCAGGCTGGACTTAGCCGCCCAGCTCCAAGGAATGTGGGGAGCTGATAACCTCCAGCTGTCGGTGCCTTTACGGGTCTGTCTCAGCTTTTGAGCTGAGGCCAATCAGAGCAGAAGCACAAAGGCCCGGTCATTCCTGCCCAAGTGGGACTCAGTCCAGGGGCAGCCTTTGCCTGGGAGCGCCCAGGGCCAGCAGAGCTTTGTCTGTTCCTTACCACAGCCGAAGGCTCTCCTGCCCCATCTTGCTTTCTCTCCTGTTCTAGGCGTTACTTCTCAACAAGTCTTCATAGTTGAAGCACGCGGGAACTTTTAGGGCATGGAACTATATGTGATAATATAATTCTGGAACTATGACAGTGTGCATTGCAAAATCCCGTAGGCCTTCAGAGCACAAAGAGCGAAACTTGGTGTACGCAATTTAAGGAATAATCACTTGGGCGGTCAGGGACTCTGGGGACGGAGTGCAAACTGTGCCAAATCAATGTAACTGTACTACAAGGGAAGAGGCAACGTCCCTGAAGTGGGTGTGGAGGGAAATACGTGCCCTAATCATTTGGAAATGAGTCCAGTCGGTCAAGACTACAGGGGAATGGAACCATACGTAAGCACCGTAATCTAATTGATAATGCTGGCTCCACGGGGCCCCGGTTCACGAGCTGAATACCGCTATTTACGTACATTGCAATTCAGCCATTTAGGAATGGATGGCATACGAGCCGGGTTTCTCATGACTGGCGTGGGAAACCTCAGACAAGCAAGGGGCGGTCTAGAAAGATGCCTGCGGTAGTGGGTTAGAGTTGGCGACATCAGAAGGAAATCACGGGTAACCCCATGGAGATGGCTGCACATGGGAATGCTTGCAGACGCGTGTCTACATGGAGGTTCTTCCACCCTTGTCTCCTTGCTCTACTGCCCAGCGTCAACAAACACACCTAGCATTGAGATCTTGGCTTTCAATGCCATCCTCCAATAAAGGGAGCCAGGACTATTCAGAGAAGTAGCTGATTTTAGGACTGCAGCAGGAAACAGACAAGATGAGCTTGAAGCATCTCATAGTGCCAGAAGACTAAAATAAATAAATAAAAAATAAAAAAACAAAATGGTAGGAGGTGGCTGGGTGTTGTGGAGGTTAAAGCAGTTGGATCCTACATGGCTGACTCTGGCTCGAGTCCTGGACCCAGTGACTGGAAAATCATGCTGGGCATGTACGCATGTGTGCCTAAAATCCCGAGAGGACAGTGAAGGAGAAGGGATGGCAGTGTGGTCATCACCCCTTGGGGAGGAGGGGTGGTTTCTCACTTTCTCTCTCTCTTGCTCTCTCTCTTTCTCTGTCACCCTCTGGTGAACTCACATGCCCTATAACAACGACAACAATAACAACAAAACCGTCAAAGATAAATACAACACCAGAGCCTGCAATGATAGGGCATACAGAGTCCACACAAAAGCCAAATGAAAGGGTCCCCAGTGACCAAAGCTGAACTGCTTTGAGCAGTAAAGTTAATAAAGTGGTATTCGATTATAACCCAAAGTATAAAGGAAATATCTGTGACTCCTTACTAACATAAAGAAATGATTAGACAAGTAAAGAGAGGAATCTCCCATGAAGGGACTCCAAATAATTTATGCAGCTACTCCACCCTCAATGATGCTTAATTCTCCTCTACTTAAGTGTAGGGTGTGCACAGACATCCTTGCAAAGAGTACAGCACGGAAAATGAATGGCAAATGAATAACTTTCTGGCGAGAAGCCTGACAGACACTACCTCAGCCAGGTGGTCAAGGTCAACCCCAGCAGTGCTAAGACATGCTGAGAGTGCATGCCCTTCATATGACATGAAGAGGGCAACGTCCCTCTGTGGTCTTCCTTCCGAACATAGAGATCCACGCTGCAAGACTCAACTGAAATACCGTGACTTTAGGGCGGACTCTCCTGCCCAGCCAGTCTGAACAAGGGCCTCCCAGTCCCAGCTCACGCTGACTTCTCATCTTAACATGTTTCCTTCTGGAATTATCTTGATTTTGTGTACTATCTCACGCCTCCCCCCCCACCCCGCCCTGCCATGACCTCGTCAGCCTAGCCCACGGCACTCTCCTCAGGTACCTGGCAAGTTAGGCACCCACAGATATGCAAATATGGCGGGCATTCAAAAACATTCACTGAATAAATGAATATACCATCGGTCTACTTTTCTTCTACATGACGTTCTTCAAACATAGAACCTGCATCCCTCCTAGTTTTCTTCTCTCCGGAGTGCAAGTCTCTAGACTCTTCACGCACCCCTCACTTGACGTAGTGGAGGGAGCAGTAACACCTCCTTCGTTGTATCTGCTTCCAGAACAACTTTTCTTTCCCTGCTCACAAAATCACGCCCTGTGAGGCGAGCACTACTGGAAGATCCTAGAATGTCATGATCCCCCTTCAAGATGGCTCGAAGGCTGGCACTACGGCCCAGCAGATGAGCTACTCAGAGAGGCCAGATCCAACATGGCAACTGGGGTTCGAGTCCCCAGCCCAGTCAACTTGGATGGTGCCAGACATGCACATGAGTGCCCAGGATCCCAGTGAGTGGATGACAGGAAGGAAGGGACTGCGGTGTGACCAGGCCCTGTGGACGGTGCCCCTCTCCCTCTTTCTGTCCCACCCTCACATGCATGCACACATGCTCTATCATAAATAAAGAAAAAGCATTTTTTAAAATGTCTCTAGAGGGCCAGCAAGTGGCATGGTGGTTAAAGTGCTGAATCCAAATGGCTGACTCTTCTGTTCAAGTCCCACGCCCAGCTGCTCCAAAACCTATCTATGTGTGTGCATGCCCAAAATCCTAAGGGAAGGGGTTGGAGGATGGCCATCCTCCCGGGGGTGGTTTCCCACTTTGCCTCTCTCTGTCTCTCTGTCTCTCTTTATCTGGTGAGCACACATGCCCTATAGCAAAACTAAAAAAAGAAAAGGGAAAACAGCGTCCTGTTCAGCTCGAAGCTCCTGATTCTAGCAGCGGAAGAGGCTGCTGCACACCTGAGACCTGGCGGCCGTCTGTGACCGCCATCGGCCCAGGCCTCTCCACCAGCACCTCTGCACCTGTGCAAACGCATGCCGGGCACGCTCCTTACCCGGGCTCCGAGGTGGGATGCCGACTGTGCCCCACGCTGTGTGGACACATCGCAGGCGATCACGGCAGACGGGAGGAGGAAACGGGAGACCAGGAAAACAGCCGCGAGGGGCCAGGAGGCAAGCAGACAGTTCAACTCACCGGTTGTGCATTGTGCATCGGCCATCAGTGGGCACGCCTGCTTGTTCCAGAAAACAATTCCAGGGGCCCCCCAGCAGCTGGCCACAGCTGGTGCAGCCCTCAGGCAACTGACAGGCAGGCCCGGCAGGCCCGGCAGAGAGCTGGCTGCCAGCATGGGGCAGATGGTAATCATTAGCCAGAAAGTCAGACTGTGGAAAGTTCCAAGGGTCCAGGAGAGTCTTGCATTGAACAACAAACACACCAAACCCTCCCAGGCCGCCCTGGGCCTTCGTTCCGCGCGCCCTGTCTGCCTTTTCAACTCAGTCTGACTGCCGCGACTCTTTAGAAGCTCTTTGCAAAAACAGAGGATGAGGCTCAGGAAGAAAGCTCTTGGGTGTGCCCTGACCCCTGCACCCTCCCGGAGCTAGAAGTGCAGAAGGTGGGGGAAGCCTCCCTGCTCTCCCCAGCCCTCTGTGCTGTGAGAGGCCTGGGATAAACCACAGGTTCCCCCCACTCTGGTCGTTAACCCTGGACTCTCCATAATTACGAATGGGCCCCACATGAGCACGTTACAGCATGTTTACGTGTGCACGTGTGCGTGTGCGTGAGTGTGAGGGTCTGATGAAGTCCTATATCCCAAATCCTTCAAAATCCTCCCAGGCTGCTGATTCCTGGATTCCCTGGTCCTCCTGTTCCCAGCTAACAATCAGATGCTTGTTAAGTCCACACCCACACTCGGCAGTGTGCGCTCTGAGGCTGTCGGGCAGGTCGGGGGCCCAAAGGTCTTCACAGAGTGGAGGAAGGAATGGGAGTGTGACTACGAGTGGGCACAGTGGGAGGCGGGAGAGGGCGCGCAGTCCTGGCGCAGGGGGTAACGCACAGCCGCCCGCGGGTCTGCCGAGCTGTGCTGTGAATGTGCTGAAACCCAGGAGAGCAGCACTCGTCAGGTAGCCCACGGTGAGCTGGGATTGGACCTTCAGATCTTCAGACACAAGCCTGCCTAGGCCAGCCATGGCGCAGAAGTTAGGGGGGTAAAATCCCCCCCACCGACAGCGCGGTTCAAATTGTGTACAGGGCAGCTAGAAAAACGTCCGGCACTGTGTGCGCATGCCCGAGCAAAGAACGGAGCAGAAGGAACTGTGGTGCCGCCATCCCTCCTGGGGCCAGGGGCAGCTCTGTTTCTCTCTGGGGGGCACTTGCAGCCTGGAGCAAATTTAAAAAGGAAAGAAAGACAGAAACCTGCCATTCCTGCCATGGAGCAGGTGACTGCAGCGTGGCTGAAGGGGGGCGGCGGAGGGGGCGGTGTCCCCTCTTCCCTGTCTCTGCAACCCTAAAAGTCTCCCATTAAGGGCTGTTCTGTGTATGGATTTGTTTATTTATTTTCAGTTTATTGTTTAATTGCTTCAGAGATAGAGACTGACATCCCCCACAGGGTCTACATGGCACAGTCCATTCTGAGTCTCAGCCAGCCCAAATCCATCCACAGGGAGGTTCTGGGACCAGAACTCAGGGCCTTCACATGTGAGTGCAGCTGCATTACCACGTGCCATCACTTAGCACCTGCATTCATTTATTATTACTTTGAAACCATTTGCTGAGAGTCACAGCACTGGTTCAGAGGGGCTTGATAGACTTCTTCCAAATAAGATTAATAATGGCTCTTGGATACTGAGGTAGCAGGTGCAGAGCGGGGCCTAGTGGGGGTGGGGGCAAGCAACAGCTAGGCCCTTCTCTATACTGTGAGTGACTGAGGTCCCTGCAAAAAAGGAGGGAGGGATCCCTGGAGACAGGGAAACCTCCGGGGGAAAGGTTAAGAAGACACCCTGTGGGACCAGCAGGTGGCGTGGTGGTTAAGGCACTGTACTCCCACATAACTGACTGGTTTGAGTCCCGGACCTGGCGGCTTGCTTTCTCACTTCTCTCTCTTTCTCTCTTTTTCCCTCTCTGGGTAAAAAAAAAAAAAAAAAGTAAACAAAGTTAAATAAAATAATTCTTTAAAAAGAAGAAGAAGACAGCCTGCTTCGTGCGCTGCCCACACTGGCCTGCAGCATCTGCCTGCATGAGTGCAGTTGCCCTGCGTCCTTCTGCCAGCACCTTCTGCCCTCTGCGTGTCTGGCCGCTGCTGTCTAAACTGCCTGAGAGCACTTCACTCAGACCTAGTGCCACGAAAGTTCTCCTCCCCTCGGCCACCCTCCAGGTACAAGGAGACTTTCCAAACGTTCCTGGGAAAAAGAAGAGATTAAATCTGCATTTATTTTGATGCAAAAACATTTTTAAATCCATGCATATTTTTTTGTAATCTGCATTTTCCATAAATGTTTGGAAGGCCCCCCTCACACAGTATTCTTCGGATGGAAATGACTTAAATCAGAGAGTAGGATTTCCTAGAACCATAATGTCACATTTAAGCACTCACTCCCCAACTAGCCCCTGAGTTAGAACGCCAGCTCCTGCCCATGCCCGCTGTGTGGGCCGCTGTCCTCTGACAGGATTAGAGATGAAAGGGCCGGTAGGTGGTGTGGTGGGTAAGGTGCTGGATTCTCATGTTCTGAATCCCAGACCTGGTGCCTCCCGAGAGGAGAATGAAGGAGAAGGGATTGAGGTGTGACCATCACCCGAGAGGGTGCTTTCTCACTTTCCCTCTCTGTGTGTCTCTGTCTCTTTCCAGCAAGTGCACACACCCTATGGCAAAAACCTAAAAGAGAGAGAGAGAGAGACATGAGAGAACACAGGAAGCCCATAGCACCACGCGGGGCTCATAGCAAGCACTCATAAATGGGCGTGTCATCTACTCCATGCACACTGGCTTCAGGATCATTTCGACTCTCATCCAGACTGGGGCTGTGCTTGTGAATCCACTCTTTGAAAAAGCCACGGACTTCTTTTGTCAGTCATGTTCTCCTTGCGGTGTTTGCTTGTCTGTTTAATTAGCTATATCTAGCTCTTACATTTTACTTCTCAGCTTGAAATTCTAGTCATCCTTCCAAACGTGCAAGTGGTTCAGCTAATAGCACTTATTGTAAAAAAAGGAAAGAAAAACAAGCAAAAACATTTTTTTGTAACAATAGGTCAGAGATGAGACTAATTTCCATAGCTTCGAAGATAAGTAAATTACACTTACTCCATTTAATCAGAGAATCCAGTCTGGCAACCCCAGTCCTAAGTGATTAGCTTTTTTTATTTTACTTCTCTAGCCCCCAGGAGACCCTCTAAGCTTTTTCTGCAAGGTCCGAGCTGGACCAGGTCCTCCCAGCAGGAGCTCGGGCCCAGCCTCCCCCACCCCCCTGCAGCTTTGACTGGAGCTGCCTCCCATCGGCTGGGGTCCATTTTACAGTCTTGAACACTGCTGCTTCTTACTCCAGACTGTTGCCGAACTTCTCCCCAGGCTCACCCAACAGCCTTTTTAACACTCACAGGTAACGGCATCTTCATCGAGGCTTACTACATGCCAGAGACAGTTCTGAACGTCTTCTAGGAATGAAGTCATCGAAACAGATACTGCTAATACAATCACTTACACAGGATATCGGTGCTGTGACGAGGCTGAGACAGAGGGCGACACGGTTTGCCCACGATGCCCCGCTGATATGTGGCACAGCTGGAAGTCAAACCCGGGCAGTCTGGCCACAGGGTCTGGCATTTGCCGTGTGACTGCACTACCTCTCAGAGACGAGGTGACGTTTACCAGGGAGGCAGTTTGGAAGGACCTGAACTCCACTCATTCACAGTGCTCTCTTCCTTCCGCAGAACATTCTGTCCTGGCCCGTGGCTCTGCTCCTTCCTGCCTATTCTCGGGGGCACCCTTTGCCAAAACACGGAAGAACCAGACTCACATGAGCCTCTCGCCTCTGTCAGATGGGCTGCAGAAATATATTCAAGGCAGCGTGGCTTGGGCTGCAGAGGTTGGGGCACCCATACCTCCTCTCCGCTCCCTGGCTGCATGCCTTCAGGCCAGCTGCTCAATGTCCCAGTGGGGATCTCGCCAAAAACCACCCTGGAGGGCTTCTGCAGAGAGCCTGGCTCAGTGAGGAAGCTGCTCTCAGTAGGGGAGATCGATAACGAGCCATCATGATAATTGATCACAGTAGTCCATTATGGCCAGCTCGATTGAAAGGGCACATTCCAAAGAGACTCTGAGAGGGCAGGTCACAGCAGAAGCTCCCTAGGGCCCTGGCCCCTGGCATGTCCCCCACATGGAAGGACAGGGCAGAGCTCTGCCTGAGCCTGGCAGGCAGGCCGCCCCCCTGGGCTCCCCAGGGCAAGGGAGGATCATTAATGGAGGCAGGTGGGCGGATGAGAGGGCCTAGACAGGGCGACTGGAACCCCTCGCTAGTCAGCTCTGCTCCACGGCAGCCATGGCCTCCTAGGCAAAGCTCTCCCTGTTCCAGGCCAGCGGCCTGCAGAGGGGCCAACTGGATGCCTCACCATAAAGGTCACATCAGGATGGGGCTACTTTGGGGGATGGGAAGAGGAGGCCCCTGAGCACCCCAGGCTCCAGGGTAAATGTCTCCCCCAGAAGGCCCCTGGGTCCCTTCTGAAGAGCAGCAGTGTCCTGAGATGACAGTTAGAGAAGACCTCTCTAAGAGAAAGACATGCACATAGGCCGTGAAGCCTGACATCGGAGCTCAGCGTCTAGGATCTGGCAGCGACACGCTCACGCTGACTGGCAAGCCGGCTGGTGGGAGGTATGGATCCCAATGAGGCACTGTCTCCACCTCCTGCTGGTCTCGGGCTCTTGGACCGGAAGGGATCTCTCCACAGCGCACTGCTCGTGGGCCAGCCTTCACTCGCCTGCTTGACCGAGACCCTCTTTCAAAATAACTTACCTCTCATGACACCTCTGTGGGGTGCAGGTATTACTGTCCTGTTTCACAGATGAAGAAACTGAGGCTGGGCATTAGCCTTGCCCAAGGGTACCCAGCACACAGCACCGCGGGCTCCACACCACGGCCTCCGCTCAGTTCCTCCCCGCACTGACAAGCCTCGGCGTCCGAACCCGTAAAATGGGAGCGAGGTGACAGCGTCTACCAGCCCCAGGACGGCACCTGGCACACCACAGGCGCCTGGCCAGAGTTAGTCGCTGCCTCAGGGTCACTAACTAATAGGTCACGGCTCTTTGTTCAACCGGCCCCGTCTACTGAGCCCGACAGGGAAGAGAGCACGTCGGCACATGCGACGAAAGTGACAGCGCAGCCTCAGGGGCACCAAAGTGACAGTGCGGCAGAGAAGAGGCCTGTGAGATGCTTGATCTGCTTGGCCCTATACATTTCTTTTGGTTCCTTTTCTTTTTCTTTTTTTCCTTTTTAAAAATTTTTGCTTTTAGGGCGTGTTTGCTCACCAGAAAGAGAGAAACATACAGACAGAAAACGAGAAATCACCCCCAGGGGGGATGGCCACGCCGCAATCCCTTCTCCTCCATTCTCCTCTCAGGATCTTAGGCACACACACACACGCGCCCGGCATGAGTTTAAGCCGCCAGGTCCGGGATGCGAACTGTGGTTGACTGCATGGGAGTCCAGCGATGTAACCATTACGCCATCTGCAGTCCCACTTCATGTATTTTGAGTACTCATTGTGCCGAAGCCAAGATGACCACTGGGAGCCAGTCCGGTGTCAGCAAACGGGGCCCAGGCTGGCCTTCCCGGGAGCGACTGTGGGAGCATGTCTCCAGCCACGTTCTGGGAAGGCCAGTCCCTCCCCGCCCATCAGAGGAGTTCGGGTGCCCGGTTCTGCCCAAAACGCACCACGCGGGGGTGCCAGGACCTTGCCCAGCGCGGGTCCCTCCCCTGAGCAGCGGCCCGCCTGGAGAAGTCTCTGGAGGTGTCCCCATGGACAGCAGGCCCTGTCTTTCTCGTGAAGACGCCTTTCCCAGCTCTTTCCCAAGGGTGATTTGTCTCAGTCTATTCAGAGCAGAAGGCATTTATGAAGCCGCCTTGACATTCATGGGGCTCAGAAGCAAAAAAAGAAAAGAGCAGAAAAGAAAGGAACAGAGAACTCAGAAAACTTGCACTGTCTACTTTCAGATTTCTGCCACGAATTCTTCCCACGCCAAACAAAACATGTGCTTTGGGGCCCCAAGGGTTGAAGTTAAACTGGAAAAGAGAGAAGGAAAAGGAACGTCTGACCTCATCCCAGATCCCCTTCAGTCCACCCACCACCACCGCGACTCACGCCCCAGCCAGAGCCCTCGGCCGGCCTGTTTGGCCCGCGGGAGTGACCTGAGCGCTAGGCCAGTGCGTGTCCTACCTCCGCAGGGCTCCCTCCGCAGGGCTCCCTCCGCAGGGCTCCCGCTGGCCCTCTCCTTACCACCACCTGCTACAGCAGATCCATCACCTCTCCTTGGGAAGCCCAGCGAGGGTGGGTCAGGGAGGAGTTCCGGAAGGAAGGGAGGGAGGAGGCAGGCTCTGCGAGCACCCACGCGGGAGGGAGGGAGGAGGCAGGGTCTCGGAACCGAGCTCGGGTACAGGGAAAAGGATGTTTTGTAACTGGGGCTTGGTTTCCAGAGGCAGGACAGGAAATGTCCCCAGGGGCTGGAGCTCAAGGGAGGAGCAGCGGGGTCTCGGGGTCTCGGTGGCCAGGGGAGGTTCCTGAGTGCCCAAACCCGCTCTGGCTGCCGCGTCAAGCAGCGTCAAGCTCCGTCTGAATTCTGGTGCCTCTGCCCTTTTCTCCGTCCCCCGGCACTTTTTTCCCCCTTAATGGAACGTCAGCTTCGCTCCTGACGTGCTGGAAACATTTCCCTCTGCCTGACTTGGCTCAAGAACATTCTCTCTCCTTGTGAAAGAATTTCTCCTATTGCAAAGTTCAGTTTAAAAAGAGAGAGCTATTTGTTTTTGCCAACTTTTGTAGTAGGGACATTTTTGATGGACTTCCCCCCCCCTCCTGAATCTTCTGGATTCCAAGAAACATGCACGCCCACACCCTTCTTGCTATTTTTTCCCTTCTAATTGAAAATGGACAATAATAATAGCTAGTGAAAGATTGTAGAGGAGATATCCTTAGACGGTGGACTCCTCGGGAATAAGCCCGCCTCCTCCACGCTGGAATGTCGCCCACAGAGCCATGTGTGTGGTGCGTGGTAAGGACGGGCATCGAGTGCCTTCAAGGACCTAGTTCTAGATCCTTCTTTGATGGCCACTTGGGAACTGGCCACCTTTCCCAAGCAGGGTTCTGTTCCAAGCTATAAACTCGGCCTCCTCTGCCCCCAGGAGTGGGACTCCAAGACCGTTGTGATCCTGGGAGGGGCAGGTAGAAGTGCATGAGGCTAAGAGGCTGATTATAAGACTCAGACCTCAGTACTGGCTCAGAGGGTGGCACGTCTGTGAAATGTCACATGCCGCCACCAACTGGGAACCGCTAGGGCACTTGCTGACCCCTGCAATAAAACTCAGTAGCTCTCCCAAGGCTAATTGGGCATTTGTTCACAAACAGGAAATGAGAACATCTCTGTTGCCCGTATTGAAAGGAGGTGGGTAATGAGCAAATCTGTAGTGTATGACCGTAAGAAAACATTCTCGCCACTTTATCGGTTAGAAGGGTCCAACTATCTTGGAAGTGTCTCTCATTTACACAATTTACACGGCGTGCCCGACGGACTAAGGCTAGCAATTTCGAGATCGCTGAGCTGATGTACTGATTACATACTATTTTCGTCTAGGTGGTGAAGCAATCATTTTTCTGTTCTTGCTTGAGTTCTGTACCTGAACCCACAAGTAACTGAAATGCTTTTATATTCTGAGATGTAAAGAGTCTATCATTTCTAGCTTGTTTTAATGTGGCAATCACTCTAATTACAAATGGTGGGTGTAACCCATCATTAAAAGTGTTAAATTAGGGGGACCAGCAGATGGTGTAATGGTTACGTCACTGGACTCCCATGTAGTCGACCGTGGTTCAAGGCCTGCACTAAATAACTGAAAACTCATGCCGGGTGCTCACGCATGCATGCCCAAGATCCTGAGAGGAGAATGGAGGAAAAGGGATTACGGCGTTGGCCACCTACCCCCAAGGGATGATTTCTCACTTCCTGTTTCTCTGTCTCTCTCTCTGTCTCTCCAGCAAGCGCACATGCACTATAGCAAACGTCTCTCACTCAAAAAAGAAAAAAAAGTGTTTAATTAGGGTCCAGCGGTGGTGGTCCCTGCTGCTTAAACACAGTGTGAGCAGCTGGCTGGGCCCCCGCAGGAGGCGGGAGCTAGAGGCTGGGAGCTGTGGCATGCACTCGCGCTCTCCTTGACTGGAGAGGGGATCGTGCCACACCCACTGGAGGCCCGCGTTTGGCTCCCAGGGCAACCTGAACACACGGGTGCAGCCGTGCAGACCCATGACCCGGCTAGTTGAGAGGTTGGGGTAGGGGATGTGACACAGCAAGACCCTGTCCGAAGTGGCCCTCTCCTCCCTCTCCCTCCCTATTCCTCTTCCTTTCTCTCTCTCTCTCTTTCCCCCTCTCTCTCTCCCTCTCCCTCCCTCTTCCTCTTCCTTTCTCTCTCCCTCTCCCTCCCTCTTCCTCTTCCTTTCTCTCTCTCTCTCTCTTCCCCCTCTCTCTCTCCCTCTCCCTCCCTATTCCTCTTCCTCTCTCTCTCCCTCTCCCTCCCTCTTCCTCTTCCTCTCTCTCTCCCTCTCCCTCCCTCTTCCTCTTCCTTTCTCTCTTCTCTCTTTACCCCCCTCTCCCTCTCCCTCCCTCTTCCTCTTCCTTTCTCTCTTTCTCTCTCTTCCCCCTCTCTCTCTCCCTCTCCCTCCCTATTCCTCTTCCTCTCTCTCTCCCTCTCCCTCCCTCTTCCTCTTCCTCTCTCTCTCCCTCTCCCTCCCTCTTCCTCTTCCTTTCTCTCTCTCTCTCCCTCTCATAAGAAAAACAACTAAACATAACAATAAGAAAGGGCAGGTATAGTGGCATATGGCAGGTGTGCCAGCTGGGAGGATGAGGCAGGAAGAGTGAGAAAGCAAGACCCTGAGGTAGAAAAAGAAGTACCTAATTAGATATCTATTTCATAGTCTACCATATTTAGACATAATAGTAAAATAAACGAGAACTGTCTCTTGGTTTTTGTCCCATACTCTGAAGAGGTAGGCAGATTGAGTCAATTTGACCAAGCAGGCTTTGGAACACACCCCTAAGGGCAGGAGTAGGGGCGCACAGACCACAGAGCACGTGACTGGGTGGGCACAGCTCGTGGGGATCCGGGACGTGGCCGGGCAGAGTGGTGGTCGCGCTTCTAGGTGTCCTCAGAGCAAGGGTCCCTAGATTAGCCAGCTTTCCTCAGCCGTTACAGTCACTTCTCCCGCGGCGTGGATGTGGACCCAGCATACGATCTCACGTCAGACAGCAAAAGAGCACTGAGTGGAGCTGTCGGGTTAAAGCTTCGCACGCCTCGGGACTAGCAGTTAGCATAATGGCTATGTCGCTGGACTCCCACGTAGTCTACCGCGGTTCGAGTCCCGGACCCGATAGCTTAAACTCACGCCAAGCGCATGTGCGTGTGTGCCCAAGATCCCGAGAGGAGAACGGAGGAGAAGGGATTGCAGCGTGGCCACCCCCCCTGGGGGGGGTGATTTCTCGCTTTCTGTCTCTGTCTCTCTCTGTCTGTCTGGCGAGCGCACGCGCCCTATAGCAAAAACTTCTCCAAAACAAAACAAAACAAACCAAGGAAGTCTGCCAGCTGCTGCAGCACAGATACCTCGAACTCATCACGCCAAGAGAAGGAAGCCAGCCGCAAAGACCACGTATTGTAGGAGTCGTTTCTGTGAAATGTCCGGAGGGAGCAAATTCGGAGACAGGAAGTGGTTGCCAGGGCCAGGGCCCGGGGGTGGGGGTAGGGCTGGGACGGGGCCTTTGGGAGTTGACGGTGAAAGAGTACGAGGCTCTTCGGGGGGTGATAAAAACATTCTAAAGCTCGCTGTGGAGATGGGGCCTGACTTTGCGAGTGTACCAAAAACCACTGAACTGCCCTCGAAAGGGAAAGCTGTGTCTGAACAAAGCTGCTGCAGAAACAAAACCCCTGGAAATCCCGCACCTGTTTACTTTGCAGCCACCCGACGCGGTGCCAGCGTCCCGCTGCAGTTTCTCGCTTCCTTGCCTCATCCATTTCGAAGGTCGATTTTAACAAATCCAAGGCAGTGTCTGATGAAAGAAAGAAGACAGAAAGAGAAAGAAAGAAAAAAGAAGAAAAAGGAAGGAAGGAAGGGGGAAGGAAGGAAATGAAAGAAAAAGGAAGGAAGGAAAAGAAGATGTGGGAAAGCTAGAAAAGACCCCTCTCTTCCAGGAACAAGTTAGTCCATGCGCTGCGATGACCTCATTCTTGGGAGATCTTCTGTTCGGGAACGAGTACCCCTGAGTCCTCACCATCCTGATCCCCCACTCATGTACATATTCCAGAAATGATCTGAAGGACATTCGCCGTAGCAGAGCAGTTAAACGCTGGCGCACAGAGGAAGTTGGATCCCACACGGCCAACCAGGGTTTGAGTCCCGGCCCTGGCTGCTTGAAGAACAGACTGGGAAAATACACATCCAGGATCCCGATGGGATGGAAAATCGGAAGACTTGCAATATGACCAGGCCCTATTGGGTGGGGTTCTATCTCTCTCTTCTCTCTCTCTCGTGCACACATGCCCTCTAGAATAAAAAAAGAAAAAATGTTAATTGTCCAAGGGCATGTCCTGAGATAGAGAGAAAGGGAGAGAGGGGGAGCACCCCCAAGCATGTGCCGAGAATGCTCTTCCAGCTATTGGGCGGGGAGTTGACCGAGGTGGCCCGGCCACGTGGAAGCCAGGGTACGATACTGTGCCTAACACGGCACGAAGGGGCCAGCCCAGGGGAGGGTTTTCAAAGTGTGATCCCACTGAGACTTAGAAACTTGACAGTTTACTTTATTTGTACTTTGTTCTGTAATTATCACTATTTTTAATTTGCCACAGGGCGTGTGCAGTCAGTGGAGAAAGACAGAGAAAGTGAGAAAGCATTTCCCGTGGGGCACGCCGTAATCCCTTCTCCTCCATCTCTCTGTCCCTTCGGGACTCCGAGCACACAGGCCCATGTGCCTGGCTTGTCTCTCAAGCCACAGGGCCAGGACTTGAAATCACACAGTTGGCATGTGGGATCCAGCTGCCTTAACCACCAGGCCACCGGCAGCCTCATATTTGCACTTAATTAATGACCTAATTCGTGATGGTCTTAAGCTAGTGATATAAATTCACTCTAATCTTTTATTCCTCAAAAATGACCAAACTCTTACGTCAGTCCAGGTACCCGGCTAGGTGCAGGAGCCGAGCGCAGCAGTGGAAACCAATCTGGTAGCAGTTCTGGGGTGAGAGGGGCACGGGGGCGAGGAGGGTGTGGTGCAGAGAGCCAGCGGAGCGGTAGGCATGGAGACCGGGTGGCTCTGCGGTCGCTGGGACGGCGGGAGATTTGACGTAAGCGTGCCCTGTCTTGGAAGGGACACTCGAGCTGGGAATGGCAAAACGGGCAGTTTACTATAGAATTTCTGGCAATTGGGTGAAAAAGCCTTCATCGTTACGATTACGCTGAAGGACAGAGGGAGAAGGAGCCATTTAGCAGTGGCTTCCTGGCTCTTGCAATGACAGCTCAGCCGTCCTCCCTGAGTCCAGTACCAGGACAGTAAAGGGTTTCCTGGTGAGCATCGCGTGTCATTCTCGCTATGTCCAGTAGATGGAGGCATTGCTGTTCCAGAAAGAAAACTCTTCCTTGCAAACCAGGTCTTAGAGGGTCTGGTGGAGCAGCCCAGCATCCAGCGGTGGAACCAGCCAGGACTTTGGGGCCTGACCCAGCCCTAGCCGTGTCCTAATCTGAACTTCTCCCTCAGTAACTTCCCCTCCTGCATTTGTTGCCTCATCCAAACATGAGGATTTCACAGGTCCATATTCTCCATCCACATTTCCAAATGTGCACGCTTTCAAAACCGGGAGTGTTTTGCAACGAGGCCTGCGTGATGTACCATTCCAGTTAACGTGAATAGTTTCACACGTCACTCTTACTTTTTTTTTTACATTTTTGATTGTCTTAAGCTAATGATATAAATTTATTCTATTTTTTATTTATCAAAAATGGCCAGGGCCAGCAGATGGCGTAGTGGCTACATCGCTGGACTCCCACAGGGCCAACAGCAGTTCGAATCCTGGACCCGTTGGCTTCAAACTCATGCCGGGTGACGTGTAGCAAGTTCTACAAGTAGGTCACACGTGTGAACACGCACGGAAACTACACGGAGCGAGGATGGTGGGTGACGGTGCCACTGGCGCAGGGGTGGCCAAGGAGAAGACGTCCACACAGACATTCCCACCGGACAGGCCGACGTCCTCTGTGTCTTCAACAAGCCCTCCTTTAAAGTGCACACTCGTCTGAGTCCCGTTCTGTTACCTCCAAGTTAAGACATTTTGAGACTAGGAAGGAATTTAGCAGGTAATAGAAGGGTACTTTAAAAACTGGTGGAAAAATGAGGGACCAGCAGTTAGCATAATGGCTATGTCGCTGCACTCCCACGTAATCGGGCGCGGTTCAAGTCCTGGACCCAGTGGCTTAAACTCATGCCAGGCACGTGTGTGTGTGTGCCCAAGATTCCAAGAGGAGAACAGAGGAGAAGGGATTGCAGCGTGGCCATCCCCCCTGGGGGGTGATTTCTTGCTTTCTGTCTCTCTGTCTCTCTCTGCCTGTCTGGCGAGTGCACGTACCCTATAGCAAAAACCTCTCCAAAAAAAAGGGGGGGGTGGAAAAAAATGGAATTACAGATTTATTTAAATGCAAAAAAAGTTGAGCTCCTTGTGTAATTGTTTCATAATGTGCATTTTCCTTGAGCTTTTCAACCCTCCCCCCCATCCTTCCATGTATCCTGTCAAAGTCTTCTCGTTAACAGGCACCTTGAATGAGACCAGCTCGGACAGGCACCTGCGGACTCAGCCCTTGTGACCTGCAGGCCATGGGGGGCGGGAAGTCCACAGCCTGTCCCAGCTTGTCATGTCTCCTCCAGTCTTTGCCAGGAACTCACTCTCTTCCACCACAGGGGAACGTCCGCCCACCCTCCAACTTCTCTCCCTCCTTGTCCATCTCTTGAAGCTCCCCCTGGCATCACTGAGCGGCACAAACCGAAGACCTAGAAAGGGTTCTGTCCTCTCCCACCTCTGACACCATCCACACATCCTGCTAGCTCTCCCTTCACGTCCGTCCCGTCTGACACCTCGGGCCGCCTCCACTGCTAAAGCTCAGGTGGAAGTGAGCTGTCACCTTTCCAGACTACAGCAGGCACCTCCCACACAGACCCCGGCCCTACCCTCTTTCCCCCAGAACCATCTCCTCCAGGGCAAAGCCCTCCAATCCCTTCATTGTCAGGACAGGGAGATCCAGATTCCTGACCTTGTAGACAAGGCCCGCGCCCTCCAACCTTACCCACCAGGCCCAGGTGCTCGGCCTTCCTGTCCTTCAAACAGACCAAGTATTTTGCTGTTTCGGGCCCTTCGGATCTGTCATTGCTCCCTTGCCCAAATCCTCATTCACAGGGCCACTCCCAACATCACAGGGGCTCGGGACAAGGAGGCAAAGGGACGCCTGTGTGCCACACCTCTAGGTATTTAAAAATTATGAATAAAACTAAATGCATTCTATGGTAGGGCCTGCCCATGGCCTGGGGATTAAGACTGCTGGGTCCCACATGGCTGACTACGTGACTGGAGTCCCAGACCCAGCCACTTGGGTGTGGCCATGGGAAGATGGTCACATAAACATTTCTAGCTCTACACACTGGGCATGCGTACATGCATACCCAAAATCCCCCAAAGAAGAAGAGGTGGACAAGAGGGATTGTGGGCAGCCATGCCCCTTGAAGGGTGCTTTCTCTCTCTCTGTCTCTCTCTCTCGAGCAAATTAAAAATCTGTGTGTGTGTGTTCTATCCTCTTACCATGACAAATGCCCTCATAATGTCAAAATGGAAAACTGTGTGTAGATATATGGTTTTTATGATGGTAAATTAGCAAAATATAAAGAACAGTTTAATTTAACTGTTACTATGCATACTGGAGTGTTCTGTTGATTGGTCGGTGGTCTCCGAATGAGTAATCCATTATTCATAACTCATTATACACTTATTCTACAAATTGTTTTGCCTTCATTTAAATGAGTCACTAATGGAGTCGTGTTCAAATAATTTCTGTATTATTGAGATGAATGCCATAAATATTCTTTAAATGTATTGTCTATAAAGTATAAAATATTTGAACATATTGTCATTAAAATGGTAACAGAAAATAAATCTTAATTAAGAATTCCAGGACCAGCGGATGGTGTAATGGTTACATTGCTGGACTCTCATGTGGTTGACCATGGTTTGAGTCTCAGACCTGGTGGCTTAAACCTCACGCTGGGCACATGTGAGTGTGTGCCCAAGATCCCAAAAGGAGAATGGAGGAGAAGGGATTATGGCATGGCCATCCCCCTGGGGGGTGACTTCTCACTTTCCCTCTCACTGTCTCTATCTTGTCTCTTCAGTGAGCACACATGTCCTATAGCAAAAAAAACCTCTCTGTAAAAAAGAAAGAAAATTAAGAATTAAAATAGTTTTCATATAGACTTGCAAAAATGTTATTTTCTCAGGTACTGGGAATTATTTATAATGAAAGAAATGTGTGTTTTTAGTGAATATGAAAATTTAAAGATTAGTTATTTAAGTAAAGCCAAAGGCTTTTTTGAAAAATTTAGGCAATTTGTATGAAATATTCTTATTAACAAGAAAAGATTCCCAATTTTAATATACAATGTCCATCTGGTCAAGGTAAAAAAAAAAGAAAGAAAGAAATTGGCATCCTCTGAGCCTCCTGCATCTAAGCCAACATCCACCCACATTTAAGAGAAATGTGGATTATTTCACTTTGCAAAACATGCCTCGGACCTACAGACGTCCCCACAGAGCCAAGAGCCAGAACAAAGCATGCTCTGAACTCAGAAACAATTCTTCTTTATGCAGGAGTCTCTGCATAGATTCTGTCCGAGAAAAGGGGGTGAACCAATTCACTCGTCCTGTCTCTTACCTAGGCACCCCTGCCCCGTGAATTCTCCCGGAATTCCACCACCTCTGACTTTGGTGACATCACAGCCGCTCACCTCGATGGTGGCGTTCAAACGGGGTGGTGGAGACGGATCTTCTGGAGTCTGGACAGTGTCGGTAATGAGGGTGCTTGTGGTCCAGGGCAGGGGCTCCATGATACCTCCTCGCACAAAGGCCTTCCCTGCACCCTGACCCGTGGAGGCCGCCCCCCAGGATCCCACCCCCCACCGTCCCAGACGCTGTTCTAACAACTAACAGGGTCTGCAGGGTCACTATGTGTTAGGCGTTCTTGTTTATCGCTCTCTACCCACCGTGGGCTTTGCCGTGTGCACAGGCTCAGGCCCCTCTAGAACGATTGGACCGTGAGCGAATATCTCGGACCCTAAACCCAGGCTCTCAGCAGCGCTGAGCCCCATCCTACCCCCAACCCCCGCCCCCAGGACCTGGTCACCCTCTCACTGGCTTCCTACAACTCGCCAAGCACACAGCACGACTGAGCAAGCGGGAAAGTGGGGATCTGCGGCCGCTCTCCCAACCGTGCAATCCGGATTCTTTGCCTTCCATTCAGTGGAGGAGCGTCCTGGAGGGTCCTGGAGGCTCCTGGAGGCTCCAGGGCTCCGCCTCGAGGCTCGCAGCCCTGCGGCCGTCGCATTTCTTCCTCCAGAGGGCGGTGTCTGCGCGCACATGCACCTGCGACAGCTTTGGGGGCGCCAGGGCCTAGCCCAGAGCCGCAGCGCCCTGGAGACTAAGCCCACTCCGAGACCTGGAACAGCAGCTCCATAGTCCTGCGTGTTTCCAGAAGGTCCGGAGCTTCCTGGGCGGGCCTCCTGCCTTTGCCCCACTGCCGCCCAGCAGGAGGCGAGGCTCTGCAGGCCGCAGGACTCGGCCCCTTGCTGCCTTCAGACACCTGGCTGCCCAGGCTTTCAGTGCCAACGCCGCCCACACTGTGCTGGAGAACTGCAGGTGGGAGGTGCCCTGTGACTTCAGCTGCGCCCCAGCCCCTGCACCCTGGTTTCCAGTAGGGCTTACCCCCCACCACACACACACACACACACCATGTATGACCACCCAAGATGTCTACAGGCACCACCAAATGCTTGGGTGGGGAGGGGCTGACAAAAACGGGAAATCGCCCTGCTTTGAGAATCACAGCCTCAATCCAGGTAAACAACCACCAACTGCCTGGAGGAGGTGTCAGGGTCTAGGCCAGATGGTCTCCTGCAGGCCTCTGAGGAGGCGTTTGCAAAGTTCCCAGCACAGGGTCTCGCCATTTCCATGTGCACCTTTCTCCCAGCTGCGTTACTTTTTGATCATCTCTGAATAGTCGCCTCGAGGCTCGCAGCCCTGCGGCCGTCGCATTTCTTCCTCCAGAGGGCGGTGTCTGCGCGCACATGCACCTGCGACAGCTTTGGGGGCGCCAGGGCCTAGCCCAGAGCCGCAGCGCCCTGGAGACTAAGCCCACTCCGAGACCTGGAACAGCAGCTCCATAGTCCTGCGTGTTTCCAGAAGGTCCGGAGCTTCCTGGGCGGGCCTCCTGCCTTTGCCCCACTGCCGCCCAGCAGGAGGCGAGGCTCTGCAGGCCGCAGGACTCGGCCCCTTGCTGCCTTCAGACACCTGGCTGCCCAGGCTTTCAGTGCCAACGCCGCCCACACTGTGCTGGAGAACTGCAGGTGGGAGGTGCCCTGTGACTTCAGCTGCGCCCCAGCCCCTGCACCCTGGTTTCCAGTAGGGCTTACCCCCCACCACACACACACACACACACCATGTATGACCACCCAAGATGTCTACAGGCACCACCAAATGCTTGGGTGGGGAGGGGCTGACAAAAACGGGAAATCGCCCTGCTTTGAGAATCACAGCCTCAATCCAGGTAAACAACCACCAACTGCCTGGAGGAGGTGTCAGGGTCTAGGCCAGATGGTCTCCTGCAGGCCTCTGAGGAGGCGTTTGCAAAGTTCCCAGCACAGGGTCTCGCCATTTCCATGTGCACCTTTCTCCCAGCTGCGTTACTTTTTGATCATCTCTGAATAGTAATTGTCGGCAAATGAAGCAGTGTTGACCCGGCTAGGAGCACTGAGCAGAGGGCAGGGGCTCGTTTTCCCTGGTCTGCCCCCTTCTCAGCCCTGGGAGTAATTTCCCTCCTGACTGCCTTCGCTCTGGCTTACCTGCCTCCCCCAGACGGACCTAGTAGCTGGAGGGGGCACCCTGCAGGGAGAAGTGGCCCTGGCACCACCAGGGCAGCCCAGCGTCTCCCTGAGCCCAGCCCAGCGTCTCCCCGAGCCCCGACGCTCTGGAACCGCTGGTGCTTTTCTTTCCCGGCAAACTCGTTTTGTCTCTTGGCCCTGGGTGAATGAAGAGAGCCTGAAACATCATGCACTTGCAGACGGTTCCCTGCAGCTGGAGGGAGCAGAGGCAGGAAGTCGGCAGCCAGGAGGGGCAGGGTGGGCATTGGGGCTGTTAGGATCCCCCCCACGCACACACCCCAGTGGGCATCCCTGGGAGACTGGGCATCTCTGGAGGGAGTGGCCTGTACTGAAGTTAAGCAGGCCAGGAGGTGGCCAGGGCAGAGCTGCGGGAGGGCCTGCAGGGAGCCAGCCAGGGTATAAGTGCTGAAGGCCTGGGAAAGGCAGGACGAGGGCCATGCCCGCTGCTCCTGTGGGCCTCTGGACTCTCGGGTCCAGGAGAGAGCCACTCCCTCCACCGTGGAGCCCTGAGACCTCCTGGGCGCCAAAAGCTCCCTCGGCCTGTGAAACCCACTTCTGGGGACCTGCCGCCCTCTTCGGCCACCTCTCAGCGCCCTGGCTGTGTGTGCTGTGTCCTGAGCCAGCGCGGCCCAGCTGCCACTCCGGCTCGGGCCCTGGCCCACCTGCCCAAGAGCCCTCCCTGAAAGCAGCATCAGGGAACCGGAGCAGCATAGCAACATCCGCATGTTGGCCCCGAAGCAGGTGGAGAGAGAGGCCGGGCGGGCCGTCTCTGCTCACAAGCAAGGTGGGACCGCGCAGGCTGAGCTTCAGCGGGAAGGATGGAGGAGGTGGCTAGCTGGCTGAGGTCAAGGAGCAAAATGTTTTTAGAGCAGTTTCTCGGGTCACCTGGGGAGGCAGGGTTGGTGACACACAGATACGGTGAATGTAGAGAAACCCCCTCTCTGGGCCCAGCCCCGCCACCCTCTGTCTTTTGCTGTGGGCCACGCTTCATCCAGACACGGCCCTGGCTGGGGTTGCATCTCTCCCTGGGGGTTCACTGAGAGCCGTGGGAGCAGTCTCAGGAGGCCGCGAGAAGGCACGTGACGCGTGCTGTCCAACAGCAGGCAGGTGGCAGACCTCGGACCTCG
Organism: Tupaia belangeri chinensis; assembly: GCF_000334495.1. NCBI lineage: Eukaryota > Metazoa > Chordata > Mammalia > Scandentia > Tupaiidae > Tupaia > Tupaia belangeri. Next base: position 913,960 of record NW_006203553.1, read on the forward strand.
GCGCCGCTAAACTCGAGACTCTCCTGAGCAAGGCCTGGCCAGCGGCTGCCACCCTGGGACCTGATGGAGGAGTTGGGGAATTCGACCAGGTGGGCAGAGAAGGTGGGTCTCCACCTCCTGGAAAGGCTCTGCCCTTCTGCACCCCGAACCCCTGCTGCTTTCCACATGCCACGAAGCCTTCTGGCCAGGGGCAGACATGCCTCTGCACCCAGCTCCACATTCCCTGCAACAGTGCCTGCGGGAACCCAGCCACACAGACACAACCTTGCCACGGTGTGGACACCAGGTCGCAGG
>NW_006203553.1:914498-924626 GCF_000334495.1 Tupaia belangeri chinensis
CGTCCGGGTTCCAGAGTGGGCGGACCCCAGTACCTAACTTGTGAACTACCAGGTAAGCCACATGCTCAGAACCGAGGTGGTCTGTCAGCCCAGACTGTGAGTGAACGACCAGGAACCTCCCTCCACCTGTCAAGGCTGCCACCTGTCTGGGCTGTGTGCCATAAAGCAGGTCAGAGGAAAGAAGCCACGCCATGGTCCTGCCTTCTAGGAAGCTGCATTTGCGTTTAACTCACGAGACACACGAACATGCAAGGCTGAGGGGGTACTATAAGGCCACGGGGCCATTCTGAGCTCGAGCCTGAACACTTCTGTGAAGTCACTGCCCGTGGTTAAGTAATACCTCGCATCCTTATTTCCCTTTTCTTTATGGCCTGTGTCACCCGGTAGGCACAACCTGTTCTTAGAGCCCCATCACACACACACACACACACACACACACACACTCACACACACTCTCTAGCACAGAGCTCTGTACAGGTGTTAGCTGCTGCTGAGGACTTCCCCAGCTACAACTGTGAGACAGAATATAAACGCAGTCGGAGTTTGTGTAGGGAGCAGTCGCGGTGGGCTGGAGTAGTAGGAGGAGGGACGCTTCCATGGAGATGGAGGGCAAGTGACTGTAAAATACTATGATTTGTGTTCTGTTCTTTTTTTCTTTTCTTTTCTTTTCTGTTCTGTTCTTTTCTTTTCTTTTTTTCTTTTCTTTTCTTTTCTTTTCTTTTCTTTTCTTTTCTTTCCCAAAAGTAGTTGTTTAAGGACCAGTGTGGTGGTTAAGGCAGCTGGATCTCACATGGCCGATTGCATGGTTCAAGTCCCAGACCTGAAGACTTGGAAAACATCTTAAGCACGTGTGCATTCATGTCCCAAATTCCAAGAAGAGAATGGAGGAGAAGGAAATGCAGTGTAGCCCCCTCCACCGCCGGGATGCTTTCTCACTTTCTCTCTTTCTCTCCAGTGAGCACACACACACACACACACACACACACACACACAGCCTTTAGCAAATTTTTTTAAGTAGTAATTAAAGCTTATGTTAAAAAATTTTTGAGTACACATATTCATTATAGAAAATGCATGAAGTAAAGATAAATACAAAGAGGAAAATTAAAATCACAGGTTTTCGACTCGCAGACATGAGTGAGAACTCAGAATATGTCATATAAATGTAACAAGTGCTGAAGGAAAAAGGCCAGTCAGAGAATACAGCATGGAGGGCTTAGAATAGAAGACGCACGTCAGAGGACGTGACAGGCAGGCTGGGCCCAGCGGGTCCCATGTAGCAGGGGTTACCTGAGTGCAGAGAGGGGGAAGGCAGCAGACCCCACCTTCCTGTCACCAGGGACCAGCCTTGTGGAAGATCATCTCTCCACAGATGGTGGGGCGGGGGTTGGTTCTGGGTGCCCCAAGTGCAACACCCACCATGCACCCCAGCTCCACACCAGCACATTGCTACATACAGCGAAATAGTCACATCGTGGGGTTCCTGCTCCCATGACACCCCACAGGGGTAGAACCCAGTCACCAGCGACAGCGATGGGGAGCCGTGGTAAACACAGACGAGCACCAGTCCATGGCCGGGGTTGGGGACTGTGGTAAAAGATATATATTTTTCAGGCCAGCAGGCATAGCGGTTATGTCGCTGAACTCCCACATGGCCAACTGTAGTTCGAGTCCCAGCTCTAATGGCTTGAGACTCATGCCGAGTGCATGTACGTGTGTGCCCAAGATTCTGGGAGGAGAATGGAGGAGAAGGGATTGCAGCGTGGTCATTCTGCCCTGGGGAGTGGTCTCACTGTCTCTGTCTCTGTCTCTGCCTCTCTCTGGTGAGCACACACCTTAAGGCAAAAACCTCTAAAAAAAAGAATATATATTTTTCAAAGTAATTTAGGATTCTCATTCAGTGTAAGAGGAACGTCTGTTAAAGATTCTGCTTATCTGACTAATCAATGAGACACCGGTAAGATGTTACGCCTGGCTCAAAGGAGAATCGGAAGCACACTGCGCACTCGCACAGGCCCCTCAGGAGCGCAGAGTGCCCGTCCCAGGCCAGGCAGACGGGGAGTAGCCGGCCCTCAGCCAGACAGAATGTACTGGCACGTGGAACATCATCACTTGGGTCACCTCAGGTATCTTCGGCATGCACAGCTGGAACGTCACTCCGAGGAAGTGAAAGGGGATAGGTAAGCGAGGCATGACACCCCGAAGATGTTCTCCCCCATTCAAAGCTTTTCGTAGATTTTCCTGACATGCACAAATGTTCGGGGAAGGAAAGAGCTGAACGGAACTGAGAGAGGGTTGTTGCTGGGCGTAGAGAGCCGGGGGATTGGTGAGAAGTCACCTCCCGGGGTGGCCATGCTGCAGTCCCTTCTCCATGCTCCTCCTGGGATTTAGGGCATGCAGGCACACACGCCCTGTATGATTTTCAAGCCACTGGGTCCAGGACTCGAACTGTAGTCAGCCGTGTGGGAGTCCAGCACCTTAAACACCACGCCACCTGTTGGGCCTTGTCTTCTTTTTCAAGATTTAAAAAAAAATGAAATTGTTTTAGAGATTTTTGCCTTAAGGTGCATGTGCTTGCCAGGGAGAGATAGAGAGAGGACAGAGACAGTGAGAGAGGGAAAGTGAGACATCTCTCCCTGGGGGAATGGCCATGCCGCAATCCCTTGTCCTCTATGCACTTCCTGGGATCTTGGGCACACACGCACGCACACCCAGTGTGATTTTGAAGCTACTGGGTTTGGAACCCAAACCGCGGTCCACCATGTGGAAGTCCAGCGAGCTAACTGCTAAGCCGTCTGATAGTCCAAAGAATGTATTTTTAAGAGCAGTTTTAGGTGCACAGCAAAACTGAGTGGGAGGTAAAGAGATTCCCACACATCCTTTGCTCCCCCCATGTCAGCACGCCCACTTGACACAATCCTGACTACCCAAAATGCATGGTTTCCTTCTGGGTCCCCTCCTGGTGGGTACATTCTGAGGGTTTGGACAAGCGTACACAGACGTCCGCAGCATTTCCACTGCCTTCAAAGTCCTCCGTGCCCCGCCTGCGCATCCCCCACCACCCCCGCCGTGGCGTTCCTGAGTAATGCGGGGTGTCACTCCCCACGTCATCAGGATGCGTTTGACACACGGTTGCTGATGGCTATTCTCACTGTTCTTGCAGGAGACCCACCCAAAGTACCAGCGAACCTCCAGGTCCGTCCACTGAAGTCCTTCCGCTTGAGATTCGTGTACACGAGTCTTTGTTGTCACAGAGCTCTGACGGTTTCCTTTGGACAGATTTCTACAGGTGGAATGTCCAGATCAAAGCTTACGATAAAGTGTTGATGGGGCCGGCAGGTGGTGTGGTTCCGGCGCTGGACTCCCACATGGATGACCAAGGTTCAGATTCTAGACCTGGAAGCTTGCTTTCTCACTCTCCTCTCTCTCTCTCCCTCTCTCTCTCTCTCTCTCTCTCTCTCTCTCTCATCAAATTAAAAAGTAATAATAAATTAAATGAAACAAATAATTATTTTAAAAATAAGAGTGTTGATGAACCAAATTGCTTTCAAACTAAGTGTTTTAGGGAAGCAGAGCTCTGAGATGAGCCAGAAGGCCTGTAACAGTGGGCATGTGAGCTAGACACACCAGCACTGGGAGGGGGCCTGGGTTGGCAAAGGCCGGAGCAAGAGGTGCTGGGGTGGCCGCTGGAGTCGGGGTACGGAGGGAAACAGTGGGAGAAGAGGGTCCCAGAGCGCCGGGCTTGCATTTTCCTTAGCGACCCTCAGAAATGATGCATGTGGACAGGAACTAATCTGAGGGAAGAGGACACTTTGATTTCTGGCCCTGCAGGGTGTGGGCTAACCAGGAGCATAGGCATTCGGTCTGGGCTGGAGAGGTACACTGGGAGGTCTCAGCAGAGATCTGCCAGTTCAAATCGTGGGAGAGGGACTCTAAGCGACAAAAGAGCCAAGTGTGACCACAGAGACTGGCAGAAGACCCAGGCCCAGGGCCACACTGGGAGGGCACAGGAAGCCGGTGAGTGAGAGAGAAAAGGTAGGCAAAGGGTCGGGGGCTGGGTGATCAACACCGCGAAGTCTGATGCTAAGGGTGAAGACAGGACAAAGCCACCGTGTTGGGCCGGCAAAGTCGGCAGAGTCGTGCTGACCTCCGTGAGAGCAGTTCAATAGAATTGTGGGGGTGGAAGTCAGTGGTTACGGGAGCAGGAGACAGAGGCACTGAGCGTCGGCCACAGCGTGGGGGATTTTGGCAGCGAAAAGGAGCGCAAAGTCCGGAAACAGCTCGAGAGCAGAGTGGAGCGTTGTTCCTGGATGTGGGTCTTGTTCACGGTCCAACCCTGCACCTCCTGCCCCCTTTCCACATCCCCTGCCACAGTTTCCTCGGCTTGTTTTGCAATCCCAAGTACTTTCTCAGCCTGGGAGGATATTATGTGGCTTCATGCGACAAGCACGTAACACAGGGCCTACACAGTGGAGGTGTGGTGTCTGCCAGTGTTGTTTTCACACGTTCAGGGTCCTTAGGAAGAAAATGCGCAAATGCAGAGGACAATGGGGTAGGCAGAGTGAAAGTGGGAATGGGGGGGGTGTGCTGTCTTCAGCAGGGAGTAATTAAAAGCCCACGGCCATTCCACCTCCTCTGGCCTTGCTCTGGCCTTCGCTCCAGACAGCTGTTGACTGGGTCCCTTTTGCGTTTGCCTGTAATTGTGAGACTCCTCGAGGCTTGCCTTCTGTGCTCTCACTGCTATGGGGTCTGAGTTTCAGGTCTGCCCTGCCCCTTGGGACTGCAGAGGAGAACAAAAGGGACTTCAGGGGCTCAGCATTTGAGAAGAGTATCTTGGAAGAGAACACACAGTGGGAAATAAGCAAACGCTGGGCCAGCCAGTGGAGTTGCCTAACAGCCCTGGCCTTTGGGAGTCCCAGCCTTGGGGAGTCGCCGTGAGTGAATCAGCCACCCATCTGCAGGGAGGGTCTGGCCAGGAGCAGGCCTGTGGGTTCCGATTGCTCAGCAAGATCTGGGAAGAGTGTGGGCTGGGACAGGGGAGGGCAGGTCTTGCCTTCCCTGTGGCGAGATGACAGCTGGTCCCACCCTGCTGGCTCCCTGGCTCCCGGGCAGATGCAGATGCAGGTCTGTTTGGTCCATAACTCTGTATCCTTCCTCCTGAGTCCTCCTCAGCCACTGGTTAGTAGGGGAAAAGTAACTAGCTATCCAACTGGTTTAAAGCTTTGAAGTCTTAAACAGTCCCTTTGGGTGGGATCCAGTCTCCGATGGATAAAAATGCTTCCTCTCATTGCTCTCCCTTCCCTGACTTCTCCCTCTAAGACACTCATTTTCCGCTGTTGGGGTGCGCAAAGGAACAGGGGTGCACGCCTCACCAGGGAGGGCCGTGGCAGTCCCTGAGGTTCCGGTGCTTCCCTGCATCTTCCTGGTCGCTTCGTGGCGGGCGCACCCTCGGGTGTGGGAGAGGCTGCCCAGCGCCTGCTCTGGCCTCTCTCGACTTGCCCAGAGCTCAGCAGATGCCTCAGTACTTCGCTGTGGCCTTGCCATGGCTCCCCACTGCTGCGAGTCCTCCAGAGGATGGTCTGTGACGCCCACAGATCCACATGCAGACCCCATTCTGCAGCCCCGGCGGCCAAGCAGCCCTCCGGTGGTGGCTCCGTCTTCCTCCCGGCGACAGCACTGGGAGTATTTCTTTTCTCCTGCCCTGCCTTTCCCGAAGCAGACAAACATTGCTTCATTTTGTAACTGGGCTAAATGTCACCCTGGGGGAAAAAAATCTACCACGAAGGCCACCCTTCTAATGAGGCATGAGCCCCGAATTTCCCAGCATTCCCCATGAGTCCGGCCAAGTGATTTGCCGTGACCAGGTGTATTGGAACCGGGCAGAGATGGCTTTTTTTTTGGCCAACCCTGAAAATTCGAGAGGCCTTTGACAATTTCAAACCCTCTAAACTCTGCACTCTACGGACATGAAGAGTTGTTGCACGTGGAAGTCGCCAGGGTGACCGGGGGAAACGTTCCAGGAGAGAAACCCCAGTCCTCAGCTTTCGACAGCGCGCACTGTGCCATGGGTCATGAGGTGACGCAGGTCCTCTGAACGGGGCGCCACTGCCAGCCACGGTGGTGACTGCGGGTGAGCCAGCCCAGCTCTGTCCCAGCCCACCAGGGAGCGGCGGGGCCGGACTACGAGAACCCAACGGTGCAGAACAGACGCGGCAGCCCTAGGGCCCAGAGCTTCCTCTGGTCCAGGAGGAAAACGCTCAAAAGTGGTCCTGGAGCCGGCACGTTGGCCTTAACAAATACCATCTGGAAATCAACCAAACTCTGGTTTTGCTTTTATGGCTTCGTACTGAAAGCCAGTTCCAGCCAGGGGACCTCGGAACTCAGAAGTCTCCAGCAGGGCACTAAGATGTAAACAGTCATTTAGCAAAACCCGCAGACAGAATGACAGGCGAAGACTGTTTTCTTCTCTGCTTATCGAAATCAAGCGTGGAGGTCAGATGTGAGCACGCTCGCGGAGACGGGATGGTCTGCGGATGCGTTTGAAGTAGCGTCTGCCAGGTCGAGACCGGCCCCAGGGAAGGGCGAGCCCCGCCTGCCAGTCTGCTCACTCCCCTCAAGGACCTAGTGTCCTCATTCTGGCCCCTGTCTGTCTGTCTACCATCTAGCCAAAGTCTATTACTGATTTCTTTCAGGAGAGGGAGAGGGAGAGAAACGGAGAGGCGGGGAGAGAGACCCCAACGCCGTCCTCACACACACGACCCGCCCGTCTCAGCCAGCCTGGCCCGTGCATGTGAACCTGACATGTGTGTACGGGGCCTGGGATGTGAGCCAGGACCTTGCTGTGAGGGGGCAGCGTCACTGCACTTCCCACCTGGCCCCGTTTAGACCCGCCGTTCCCACCCCAATCGGTATTCTGTTTCTTGCAGTCTTCCCCAGTTACCTCTCACCTTTGTATCAGGGCTTTCTGGAGAGAGAAGCTCTCGGTGAATGGGCTGGCCTGTCGAAGTCTGCAGCAGCAACACGGGGGGCTTTGGGGACAGCGGGGGCTGGGAGGTGAATCTGGAGAGCTGGTGCCCTCCCCAACCAGCGTGATGCAGACCCTCGCCTACACGTGAGCACTGCCCACTCGGAGGCTGGCTGGCGCCTGCCTTGGCTAGGCCTCTCACCTGTACCGTCCCGGCAGGTGGGTCAGGGATGTGGGAAGCCTTCCAGGCCGTGCTGAGAGGGCGGCCCCTGCCGGAGCTGGAAGGACCCTGCAGGTCTCCCTGGGAAGCGGGGCAGAAGCCAGGCGGCCATTTCCAATGAACTTCTGAGCTGGAAGACCCCAGCTTCTCCAAGAGCCCGGCCTTCTCTCCCCATCCTCGCTCTGGGAGGCGCATTGCAACTCTGCGGCTGCCCGGGTACACGTTAGGGCCTCCTGCTGGTCCACGCAGGAATGTGGGTCGTCCCGTGTCACAGAAAGTCACAGGCTCCTTAAATAGCTGGAGAGCAGACGGGACACAACGTTTCCAGAAGGAAACTCGTCTAGCGTGACTTCAGTCCCGTTTCCAACTTTTCACCATGACAACGGCCACTAGCCTTACCTGCTTCCAGAGGATGACGGTTAACAGGACTTCGGGCACAGTGAAAGTGAGCTGCTTGGGACAGAACCAGGGTTAAGGGGTGTAGGCCCCACAGTACGATGCACTCATTTCTCACCCAAGTTCTTAAGAAGAAGCTCTTGGGGCCAGCAGGTAGCATGTGGTTAAGGCTCTGGATTCCCACATGGCCAACCACAGCTTGAGTCCTGGACCCAGTGACTTGAAAATCACACCGGTGCATGTGCGTGCATGCCCAGAATCCCGAGGAGAAAGAAGAAGGGAGCGTGGCATGGTCATTCCCCTTGGGGTCGATTTCTCACTTTCCCTCCCACTGTCTCTGTGTGTCTCTCTCCAGTGAGCACACACGCCCTATGGCAAAAACCTTAAAAAAAAAGAAAAAGGAAAAGGAAAAGGGGCTCTTTTCTTTATAAACTACTATGAGCAACACACAGACTTCCCTACTTTCATTTTTATTTGTATGCAATGCACGTTTGCATATTTGGCAAACACGTTGGCATTCCTAATCTCCTGTGAGCTTGACCAGAGTCTGCTGTGGTAGGTAAGGTGGGGATTAATCTTTCCTTTCCCTGAGTGAGATATCTGAAGCTGAGGCCACCGCAGGTGGTAGTGACAGGCAGGGCTAAGTCCAGGTCTCCTGCCCCTGGCCCCTACTTCTGTGAGTCCCACTTGCCTCTCATTAAAGACCCAGAAAAGAGCTGTGGGTTGGTTAAAGCCTACCAAATCTGCCTAGACGGACATACACTTTTTTCTGTGCAGTATCTTTCTTTGGGAATCAGCCCACATTTCTATAAAACCTATTTGGTGTGGTGGTCATGAAACTCACCATGTCACTTAAGGCCTGGTCAATCAGACTATTCATGATTCTGACCACAGTGACTGGCTCAGGTAGGCACATGACCTGAGCTAGCCAATCACAGTCTTTTCTGGGCCTCCCATTAAATCTGTTGGAAGATGCTTTGGGAACTTGCAGACATGAGGTTAGTCTGTCTGGGAATAAGGGGAGCAAAGACAGAGACAGAGAGAGAGCTGATGTTATTATTTGAGCCGTTGAGTCCAACTGTGCCTGAGACTCTTCAGTGATCTGGTAAATTCCGTTTTTGCTTAAGCCAATTGAAGTTGTGTCTGCAGCACTTGCAAATTAAAGGAATTATTCCTAGTAAAACTGCCCTTTCTGTCTCCCCGAGAATTAGGAAACACCTCACCAAAACTGTCTATTTACAATGTGCTTCATTCCTTCCCACCCCCCAAAAAAATAAAAAGGCAGCTTATAAAAACAAGCAGGCTACATAGGCAAAAAGCCAAAGTCCAAGAGCAAGTTTGTTCTTTTCATTGCAATTTTACTGCAAATTGACTATTTATAACTACGTATTTATGGTTACAAAGAGATGTTAGATTTATGAATGCAACATGGAATAATTCAATCAAGCTAATTAACATATGCATCAACTCAAATACCTATCTCGTTTTATAATGAAAACATTTGAAATTTTCTCTCTTAGAAATTTGAAATCGGGACCAGCAGTTGACGTAATGGCTATGACGCTGGACTCACATGTAGTCGACCGCAATTCGCGTCCCGGACCCGGTGGCTTAAAACTCACACCAGGCGCATGTGCATGCATGCCCAAGATCCCGAGAGGAGAACGGAGGAGAAGGGATCGCAGCGTAGCCTGGGAGGTGATTTCTCGCTTTCTGTCTGTCTCTCTGTCTCTTTCTGTCTGTCTGGCAAGCGCATAAGCCCTATAGCAAAAACCTCTCCAAAAAAAAAAAAAAATTGAAATGTACCACACACTGTCATTAATTATACTCACCGTTCTGTTCAGATCTGTAAAAGATGCTATTCCTCCTGTCTCACTGAGATTTCATATCCTTTGACCATTTCCCCAACCCCCAGCCTCTGGAGCCACCATCCTGCTCTCCCTGAGTTGGATTGTTTTAGATTCCACATACAAAGGAGAACATGTGGTGTGTGTCTTTCTGTGCTTGGCTTATTTCACTTAGCATAATGGCCTCCGATTTGTTCCATGCCGTCCCAAAGGACAGAATTTCCTAATTTTTAAAGGTAGAATAATATTCCGTTGGGTATATGTATGTGCGTTTTTTAATCTGCTCATCTTTTGATGGCCACTGGGGTTGATTCCATAACTGAGCTACTGTGAATAGCGCTACAGCAAACTTCCCTTCCACAGACTGATTTCAACTCTTTTGGATAAATACCCAGAAGTGGAGTCGCTAGATCTACTGGCAATTTTATTTTTAGTTTTTTGAGGAACTTCCTCACAGTTTTCCATAATGACTGTACTAATTTACATTCTCACCAAGAGGGTCCAAGAGTTCCTTTTTCTTCACATCCTCATCAACATTTGTTATCTTTCATCTTTTAAATAATAGTCATGTTGATAGGTGTCAGATAATAGCTCATGATTTAACTTGCACTCTCCTAACGATTAGCAATGCTCAGCATGTTTTTGCATGTCCTTTGGCCCTTTGTCTTTCTTCTTTTGAGAAAGATCCACTTAGATCTCTT
>NW_006203553.1:924649-934502 GCF_000334495.1 Tupaia belangeri chinensis
TCTTTAGACAGGGTTTGGCTATGTTGCCCAGACCAGCCTTGAGCTCACAGTCCTCCTGCCTCAGTCTCCCTGAGGTGCGGGGGTCATGGGCACATGCCACCATGCCTGACCCTTAAGTTGGATCAGAAATCAAATCCTCTTTAATGAGAGGCCAGTTGGACTCACAGAAGTAGGGGCCAGGGGCGGGAAACCTGGACTTAGCCCTGTCTGTCACTACTCTCTGCGGTGGATATCTCAGATATCTCACTCAGGGAAGGAAAGATTAATCCCCACCTTACCACAACAGACTCTGTGGTCAAGCTCACAGGAGATTAGGAAAGCCAACGTGTTTGCCAAATATACAAATACGGTCCTAGCCCGGATCGCAGAGCAGCTCAGTTTGCACCATTGAGGCTGGCCCCTATGCCAGAGCATTTTCTATGTATGCATGCACTTTTGTGAGAGAGAGAGAAGGCACTCCCTAGTAGGGCTTGCTGATGCCACGATCCTTTGTCCTCCCAGTCCCCATTCCCTCAGGATCCTGAGCACACGTGTACAGCCAGCATCTTTCTCACCCAACAGGTCTGGGGCTTGAACTCTAGTCATCTGGGGAGGATTCAGCTTCCTCCACGTAGCACTTCGTCTCTGCACTACGGAGCTGACCTATGCCCACTTTAAGTGTTTGTTTCAGTTTTGTTTTGTTTTGTTTTGTTATTGAATTGTTTGAGTTTCTTATCTACTTTAGATACGAACCCAATGCTGGATATATTGTTGTTCTGGTCCATTCTGTTGCAAATAATGGGAAATACCAGAGTCTGGGTAATTTATAAAAATGAGTTTTATTCAATTCATTGGTTAGACATCCAAGGTCCTGGGGCCACAATATGGTGGAGGGCAGGAGTGTGCGTGACTCTGTTCTGGTCTCAGTCACTCTCCTAGAAACCCACCAGGAGTCAGGACTGGCCCTGCAACACAGTGATTAAGGGAGCTGGCCCTCACATTGCTGACTCCAATTTGAATCCCAGCCCTGGTGGCTTGAAAACAGATGCCAGGTGTGTACATGTGTGTCCCAAATCCTACACTGGAGAGAAATGGAGGCAAGAATTACAGTGTGGGGACCAGCAGTTAGTGTAACGGCTATGTCACTGAACTCCCATGTAGCCAACTGCAGTTTGAGTCCCGGACCTGGTGGCTTAAACTCAAGTCAGGTGCATGTGCATGCATGCCCAAGATCCTGAGAGGAGAATGGAGGAGAAAGGATTGCGGCGTGACCATTCCCCCGCCCCCACCCAGGGGGTGACTTCTCGCTTTCTATCTCTCTGTCTCTCTCTGTCTTTCTGGCAAGTGCACATGCCCTATAGCAAAAAAAACTCTCAAAAAAAAAAAAATTACAGTGTTACCACTCCCTATTGAGGGTGCAAGTTCTCTCGCTCTGGGAGGTGCATGTGTCCTCTAAAAATAAAAACAGACAAATGAATAAAAAACTCACCAGGGGTCAATCATGCCCCCCCACCCCATGACATCAACCCCAACCTCTTGCCAAAGGTCCCACCTTTCAACACCATAGTCAACCAAGGTTCTACTCTCTTCATCTTGTCATAGCCGAATCTCAACAGAAGGAGATTTGGATGGGGGCTACTCCGACCACAGGAATGGCTTGCACTTATCTTCTCCTAATTCCAAGGTTCTCTCTTCACACTGTTAATTGTTGCCTTTGCTATCCAGCTTTCTAGCTTGGTGCAACCCCATTTTTCTACTTGTACTCTTATAACCTGCACCTCTAGGGTCAAATCCAGCTTAATCATTGCCCACACCAATGTCATATGGATTTTCCCCTTACGTTTTCTTCTAGCAGTTACACAGCTTCTGGACTTACATTTCATCCATTTTGGGTGTTTAATTCATTTGTAGTTTGAGTATGGTATGAGATTCATGGTTTTATTCTTCTGCATGTAGATATCCAATTTTCCCAACAGCTTTTATGGAAGAGATTGATATTTTCCCATTGTGTATTCTTGGCACGTTTGTGAAAAATTAACTGTCCATGTGTGGGTTCATTTCTGGGCTCTGTATTCTGTTCCACTGGTCAATGTATTTTTGTTTTTTTGGGGGGGGGGGTCGGTCAGTATCATGCTGTTTTAATTACAATAGTTTTGTGGTATAGTTCAAAATGGAATAGCATAATGCCTCCAGCTCTGTTCTTTTTGCTCATGATTGCCTTGGTTTCAGGGCCTCTTGTTTGTTTTTGGTAATTCCATATGAATTTTAGAATTGTTATTTCTATGAAAAATGACATTAGTGTTTTCATAGGGATTATATTAAATCTGTACATCACTGTGAGTGATGTGGACATTTAGCAATATTAATTCTTTCTCTCCATGAACATGGATTATTTTTTGTGCATGTATTTTCGATTTCATTCGTCAAAGTATTGCAGTTTTTGGTGTATAGATCTCTCCCCTTCTTAGTGAAACACGCTCCTAAGTATTTTATTTATTTTGGAAGCTGTTGTAAATGAGACTGTTCTTGTGATTTATTTTTCAGAAAGGTCATTATTAGTGTATATAAACACTACTGACTTTTGTGTGTTGAGTTTGTATCCTGCAATTTAACTGTATTCATTTACTACTTCTAATCATTGTTTGGTGGAATCTTTAAGGTTTTCTTTATATTATATAAGATCATATTGTCAGGGAGTAATAAGTTTTGCTTCTTCCTTTCCTATCTGGATGATTTTTGTTTCTTTTTCTTGCCTAATTTTTCTGGTTCAAAGGGTAAGTTTAATACATAAAATACATAATGTACATATAAATATTATACATGTAGATTATACATATTGTATAAATATATATTGTACATAATGTCCATCCATTAGAATATAATTGTTTAATTATATGGATTTCTATTTATTGATGTGGGATAATATTTATTATGGAGTGGCTTTGTTCTAACACATTTAAATTCATCCTAGACTACAGCAAGACTCAAATGTTGCTGGCCACGATCTTTCCCCAGCCTTCCAGCTCTTAACCCTGTGAGAGAAAAAAAAAAAAAACCTACATATTGGTTGAGGTAATTAGGGAGAAATATAGAGATGGTAAACATTGCTCCTTTATTCTTCCAGTTTGAGAGTTCTTGCTGAGTCAAATTTGACTGTCTATAAATACGAGAAGAATGACCTCCTGTGGGACCATGTGCTCATCTCTGCTCCTCATCGTTGACTAGACTGGGAGAGTACTCACTGGCGTTGAGTTGGGGCTCAAGGTGTGAGCTCTTCTTGACCAGTGGTCACCAAAATGTGTACCTGTGCAAAGCAAGTCACCGGGCTATGAGAAGAAAGTTTTAGAACTTCTATTCACAGTAAACTTTCTTTAAATTTTCTATTCTGATATGTCTTATAATGTACCTAATATAACAGGATAGTATATAACGAATCAGTATATAAAGGCTGCTAAAATGTTTTTGCTAATAAAGATTATTCTGGTCATCTATTGCTTTTTAACAAGTAAACTGAAACTAAGTGGTTTCAAACACCATTTTATTTTGTTCACAATTTCGTGGATCGGGAGTTTGTGAAGAACTCACCTGGGCAGTTGGTCTTTGTCCCAAGGAGCATCATTTGGAGCAGTTCAGTGAGGTCTGGGAGGTCTGCTTCCTACTTGGCAGCTCGCGGGGTTGGCAAGTTGGTGCCATTGTCAAATGGGAGCCAGCCAGAGCTGTTGGCTGTGCGGGACCAGGAGGAGGCTCAGTTCTTTTCCATATGGCGTCTCCATTTGGGCTGCTTGGGCTTCCTCACAGAATGGTGGCCAAGTTCCAGGAGACAGGAAGTAGAAGCTGCCAGTCTTTTAAGGACTGGAGTAATAAAATGCCATAGAGTCCTTCAATCATATTCTATTGATCACAGCAGCCCAAGGGCCCACTCAGAATTCCTGGGCAGAAGTATGGACTGCACTCGTCCCTGAGTGTGTGTTGAAGAATCCATGACTCGCTTTAATCTTCCACATAGTAAGTCATCGACAAAGTCTGAAAACCACCGCTTCCGACCAACAAAGGTGCGGGCAGCTGCCTGGGTTGGGGCTCGGCCTCTCACACATGGAACTCCTGGCCGCCTCTTCCTATTCATGCAGCTGTCAAAGCTGTTCCACCGGAAATGAGGCTCAGGCTTTTAATGGTTTATTTCCCTTAGAATCAGAAGAGTATGCGCAGGACAATGTGGGGAAATCGCTTGTTATTGGTGTCACTGCTTAATAATTGGTACCTTTCTTAATAAAACAGAGTTTGACTCAAGGTAGAAATAAAACGAGTATCTGCTCAGGTCCTGCTGACCTGTGCAGTGTTCTCATTTACACAGGACACTTTAAGTCAGAACATATTGAATACTAGCCTAAATATAGTCACAACGGCTTTTCTGCCTCGGAAGGATATAATTAAAACAGTGTTCTTCCAGAAACCTCCCAGCGCTCGGGCTGACACCTGCTTTTCTTTTCTCATCAGTCAAGTACAATAATCACAAACAGAACTTGAAGATTTCTCCTATATAACAAAAGATACTCTTGAGGAAAATTAAGTTGCTTCCTAAACATCACAAACTCATTTTGGTAAGGAAGTGTACAGAGACCAGAATACATTGATTCATTATTTGGGATCCTGACCCCTGCCATTAAGAAGAGAGATCCTGAGCAGGAGCCGTTGTTTTCCAGAGCAGGGTGGTGGGCGAGGGTGCACAGGACAACGAGGGAGATTGTGAGTGATTGTTTTTCATGAGGAAAGGAAGTGTCTGAAGGGGACACTAGGAGAGAGGAAGGGGTGTTTAAAGAGGTAGGTGCAGGATAATTTGGTGCCACGATCTTTCCCCAGCCCTCCAGCACCTCAGGACCTTAGATGCTCACAGAGTGTTTTTCAGACTGCCTAGGGCTCTGAACTGTGGTTAGGAATGTGGCTTCCAGCACTGTGGTGTGGCATGCTACAAACTACACCACCCAGCTGGGCCTCAGCTTGTGTGTGGGTGTGTTAGTATAATATATAAATATATATATATATATTTAGTATAATACATATAAATATAGATAATATACATATATAAATATATATGTGTGTATGTATACTTCTTTCAGTTTTAAAAATTTTTTCTTTTTAAATTTATTTTATACATTTAATCATGGTACATCACCGCAGTTTGTAAAAATGAATTTCCCAACATGAATACACTGCATACTCCAAAATGATTTTAAAACATAGGAACTCTGCAATCAGACAGACCTGTGTTAGCGTCAGCTTCATTGCTTCTTATGTTTCCGGTTTGGGACAAGGTCCTTCAAGTTTTTGGGTTTGTAAGTTTCCTTCTTCCTCTTTTGAGAGACAGAGAAAGAGAGAGAGGAGAGAGAGAAACCCTTGACAGAGTGTTGCCAAGCCACAATCCTCCCCCGGCTTCCCTTCCAGGGAGGGTCGCAGGAGCGTCAGGTCCAGCCGGATCTGAACCTGGGCCTCCTGTGTGGCTCTCATATTATACCGCAACACCCTGCCACCGGGCCCCATGCTGGGCCCTTACACTTTTTTTTCTTTTTTTTTCTTTTGGAGAGGTTTTTGCTATAGAATGCCCGTGCACTCGCCAGACAGAGAGAGACAGAGACAGAAAGTGAGAAATCACCCCCCAGGGGGGATGGCCATGCCCCACTCCCCTCTCCTTCATTCTCCTCTCAGGATCTTGGGCGCGCACACGCACACACACACACACACGTGCCCGGCATGACTTTAAGCCACCAGGTCCGGGACTCAAACCGCAGTCGACTATGTGAGAGTCCAGCGACATAGCCATTATGCTAACTGCTGGTCTCAGCCCTTACACTTTTAAAGTCTTAGTGTTCTCCCTGTAGGAAGAGCAGAGTAACTACCTCCTCACAGGTGTGCGGGAGGACTGCCTGGATAAACATGAGCAGAGCTCTTCGGGTGGTAGACACACAAAGGGAGGCTGCTGGTGAGTCCAGAGCCTGAAAATGACCAGTTTTTCTTCTCGCTGCCAAGAAGTTCCGGCAGTAAGGACCTGGCTGTGTCTGTACCCTAGGCGAACAAGCAGAGTAAACCCAGCTGAGCTGCTCCCATCACCGTAAGCCACATGATATATCGTCACCGTAAAGAAAACCTTTCTGAGTACCTGCTGTGTGGAGGTCACTTCAGTTCTCCGAGAGTTAGACACAATAAACATGGCTTCCCTCTCGTAGCTGGGTCCGTTCTGGCCCCGAAAGCCCACGTGTCTCAATCCGTAATTAAAAGCACATTGAGGGTGGGCTATAATTAGGACTGGGCCCACATGTTCTTAGTTCCCAGTGAAGAATACACTTACATTTCAGGCCTTCTGCTCTAGCCAAAGCGTTCTGATGTGGGGTTTGGGTTCCTTTGTGCTGTCATGTGAATGGCTTTTTGATGTGGTTTCTGTTCCAGTAAGTTCAACTCTGGCATCTCAGAACCAGCCCGCCATCCTCAGGAGGAATTCTGAGCCCAGACTCGGGCTGAGCAGGCATGCTTGCGGGCGGATAGAACCCCCGACATCCCCACTCTCCAGCGTTTCCTAATTCCTGCCAGGTAGCTTGACTCCGTCTGAAATAGTGCTCCCTAAAACATGCTCGATTTTTGGCCTTCTCAGTGGGAGAATGAAAACCTCTGGACCCCGCATGTTCCTGCTTGAGTCTACCGGGGCAAACAGGATGATTCGGGAAACATCTGTGCTGCCCTGGGGAACCTTCCCTGTGGTGCCTGGGGTTTATTCATTATTTTAAGCAAATCAATAATTCATGCCTGAAACAAAAGCACGGACTTGGTGGTAGAAGGTACTCATGCTCACTAAATCTGGGTTCCTCTCTTTCCTGCCGGCAGCAGAGAAGGCTTCTCGGCTCTCCTGCAGTCAGGTGGCTGAGCAGCTGGCTTAGGCCAATAGGATGTGGCAGCAGTGACTTCACCACGCCTCAGCTGAGGCACAGGAGCACCGAAGAGCAGGTGAGAGGCCGCTCAGGTGTTCTAGATGTTGCAGGTACGGGAGAGAGCGCCTCCCTCTGAGATGATGAAACCCATTCTAGGCACACGCGCACCCCTGGCCACTCTTGACTGCCACGGCATGCAGGATATGCAAGAAGCAAATCTATTTCGTGCATTCATCTTTGGGATCTGGGGTGAGCTTGTTATCACAGCATGTTCTACCCTATGCTGACTAACACTGTCATCTTGCATACATTAGCCACATAAAGGTTGGTTTGCAGGTCCCAGGTCGGACCCATGACTGGGAGCAGGAGAAGGCTGCCTGTAGCGAGAGACAGAAGACAAAAGGAATGCCCCCTACCTTGACCTCAGATCCTGCTCAGATCACGGGCCCATTGGTGGCATGTCTGTAGGGACCTAGAAAGGGAGACACTTTACAGGGTGCTCCGAATGCCACTGTGGCATGGGGAGAGGCTGTGCTGCTCTGTTTCCACCCTGACACTCCCCAGCCGCCCTATCTAAAACTGTCTTGGCAGAAGCCTGCTTCCCTGAGCTCGCTGGGAATGCGGAGCCCAGAGTCTGACCACAGGGAGGTGAAAGAGTTCACTGGGACCCAGTCCTGTTCTGCTACCTGGCGGAATTCTCAGGCTGAATCTCTCAGGGTTTCCCATTTTTACAAGGTAATTGTTTTCAAAGTCAAAAAGGTGCTATTTCCCTCACCAAAGCCTCCTACTGCAGGAGAAATGGGATCTCAGTTACAAATTCCTAAAAGCACTCTGCTTCCTCTGTCCGCATCCCCGGGCGCAGACCAGCTGGGAAAGGGAAGCACAGCCTCCTTCCCAGGAACCTGCTGGGAACTGATCAACTCAAAAGGTAATGTAGCAAATCAGATTAAACAGGGATAGATGCAAATGCAAATATATCTTTACTCTGAGTGTAAAGCACTTACAAGGAAAAAGGATTTGGAGAGGGTGAACAGTTGGCTGGAAATCTACAGCAAGAACCATCCCGGGAGTTCCCTACTAAAGCCACACTGACCGCACGCAAAGCGTACTTTAACTGTGTTTCTGAATGTTGCTTTGATGCTCTGAGGACCAAAGAAAAAGCCGCATTCTGAAATATGCCATAGGTGTGCGTTATTTCCTGGGCACTCAGGCTTTCTGCCCAGAGGTTACTCCCTGAAGGATTACCAGGAGCCAGGAGCACCAGGCAAGGCCCATGGCTCGGACCTCACAGCCTGAGCAGGGCTGGGGCTCCTTCCATGTACCACTGGGTCCGGAGGAAGGGGGCCAAGGGTGGACTTTGAGGGGTGCAGCAGGTGGCATAGTGGTTAAGGTGCTAGATTCCCACATGGTCAACCATGGTTCCAAACCTAGACCTGGTGACTTAAGAATGACACCAGGCACATGTGCATGCATGCCCCAAATCTTGAGAGGAGAATGGAGAAGGGATTGTGGCATGGCCATCCCCCAGGGCTGATGGGCTGGGAAAAAAAAAACAACAACAACTAAAAAAAGAGTGGGCCTTGGTTCAGGGAGTTGTAGGTTGCACCAGTGGCTGGGACTTGCACCTCTGGCCTCCTGAGAAGGGACTGCAAGGGCACCGATTGGTCCACACGGCTGTTTGTAACAAAAGTTATGAGGCTTGTGCTCTTTCTGCAGGCAACGACTCGCATTTTCTGTAGCAGAGTTGAACATGTAAGTAAATGAATGTAATCTCCAAAAAAATTAAAACAGCACAAACAGCAGAAGGAAGGGAAAGGGGAGGGGTCCAGAGGGTGCCTTTCTCCTTTGCCAGATGGAGGTGGCACCAGTCTCAAAGTTGTGTTCCACTCTGCTCCCAGGCCTTGGAGAACAGCCTTCTGGAGCACCAAGAGACTGCTGATGAGCTTGCCCCGTGAGCGGCTCATCCTCGTGTGTGAAGCTCCACACCTGATTGAAGGGTGCCGGGAACTCTGCCCCGCCTTGCCAACCCCGCGGCTGAGATTGACGCACAGCCTGGGAACACGAGCCCTGGGCTTCTGCAGCTCTTTGAGGTCAAGTCAGAATGTGTTTCTGTCCTGCCTTTCAAAGCTGTTTTCTTATGAACCATCCATACTAAGGACTCAGCACCTCAGGGCCAGGGAGGGCCGGGGAAGCTGGGGAGGGCCAGGGAGGACCCGGGGAGGGCTGGGGAGGGCCGGGGAGGGCCCTCACCCTGGAGAAGTGACAGTGCTCAGCGGACACTCCTTCACCGTAAAGGAGGCTGGGGCTTTTCCTGAAAGAACTGATGAGGGCTGGAAATTCACAGTCCCACACCTGACCGGGGCCCTCTACCCCCACTCCACCACCGAGCCCTACCTCCACCCTGTGGGCTGCTCAGAGCAAAACAAACAATGAACGCACACTTCTCAACAGTGATCCTATTCAGAGTGGCTGCCGCCCACGGCCAAAGCTCGGCCAATGGAAAGCAACTCGAGGCTTCGCTTTCCTTCGGAGGACGCCCAAGTATCCCCTCTGGCCATTAAACCTGGAAACTGCCGAGCGGATTGGAGGGAAGGCTACTCGAGGCACGGTGAAAGCATTTGCAGTGAACCAACCATTCATTCCGACCATCAGGAGAGAAAGGCGGGATTGCAACCTGTCCATGGTGACAATCGCAGACGAATACCTTCCCTTTGCATAGCAGGTATAGCTTACGAAATAGTTTTGCAAGAATGATCTGTTTTCAGAACCCTGTGGTGGGCAGGACAAGCTGTACTGGGCACATTAATGGCATGAGGAAACTGAGACTTCTTGGAACTTCAGAAGCTTGGGGTGAATAATAGAAATAACCGGTGTCGGATGTAAGATCAGAACCAGGGCTCGCAGGGCAATACTTTTCCCAATCCGCACAATGTATCTACAAAAAAAAAAAAAAAAAAAAA
>NW_006203553.1:934847-939707 GCF_000334495.1 Tupaia belangeri chinensis
CTGGCGTGGCAATTCTTTTCCCAATCCCCAAAATGTTCCTACAAAAAAAAAAAAAAAAAAAATCTCCTTTTCTAAAAACGTTGAAACTTGTTGTTTTCGTACTCGTTATCTTGGCTGATGGAAACGGTATACGGCTAACGTTGGCTGAGTCATCACTAAGCTGAGTATCGAGTGGCCTCACGCACTGATCCTCGATTTTATGGACGAGGACACCACGACACAGAGAGGTCTGAGCATTGTCTAACCTCACAGCTAGTAAGTAGTGAGCTGAGATTTAGGAACAGTCACCTGACTCCAGGGCCTTTTCTGCCTCCCACCCTCACACCCATCTGGAGAAGAAGGCAGGCCCGACTTCCTTCATTGATGGTGGAAAGACCACGGGTTCAGTTGCTAGGAGACAGGACCGTCCACGTTCCCAAGATGTCTGCTTTGATTGTTGGGATCCAGGTTGACTGAGCCAGCTGCTTTCCTTAGATGGGATTCCTCCCTCCCACCCTCAGAACCCTCCTTCCAAGCAGCTTCTCTTTTCTCCACAGCAGTATCGTCCTCCCCATCGCTAATTCTTTGTTGCGTCTCCAAAATGTGCCTTTTCCTCTTCTCCCCTACTGCAGTACCATAGCCGATCAGGTAACCAGACAGCGGCCTCTCTGGCTGTAGACACGTCACACGTCACATACGCCCTCTTGTCCCCAGTCATCCCTAAAGCGCAGTGGTTCTCTTCACATCGAGTGCCGTGAGCAGCGGCTCCCAGGGCCTGTCGCGATAGGCTCTCATTCTTACATCCGCCCTTCCCTTCCTTCTGTCCTGTCTGGTAGGTCTCCGCACGGCCCCTGACACGTGTCTGTCTTCTCATCTCTGTGCCGTCATGGCCATTCCCCTCCTATGCCATTTTTCTTCTCTCGTGCTTATCCTGATCGACATCCGTCTAATCTTCCAGAAAATCTGACTGGTCTTCTTTGGAAACCGAGCTTAGTGTTACATGCGCTTACCGTCTCAACCTGAGTTCCCTCTCTTCCACCAGGAAGGCCAGCTCGCTCTCTATAGCAGGGCTGGCTGATTGCCTGCCTTCCTGAGCAGCTGCAAGGACCTTCCAGGACCACCTTTCCCAGGTCCCGGTGCCTGGTTCTCCTAGCAGGCATGATGGCAGAGGGGTCAGGGACGGGATAGAGGTAATCTGATTTATAGGAGAATAGAAAGATGCTCAGGGCAGATATTCTAGAAGAATTCATCAACAGTTTTACCAGAATAGAAGTGGCAGGCTGTTACTTAGCCTCGGTCAGAATCCGCATGTCAGGTGACATAACCCCCGGCCACTTCCGAGGGGCCAGTTCCTGGGAAACTTGAGGATGACGACACAGGTGGTCCAGACACACGTGAGCAAGTGCAGGGGACTCTCCAGACTGCATTCTCTAGCACCCTCCGAGGGCTGAGTTGGAAGAGTTTCTAAGGTCGTCTGGTTGAAAGTACAGATAACGTTTTTTGAATAACATTAACATACGTTTTTGTTTGTGTTTCAGTGACTGACCTACTCCATCACCCTTCCCGTCTGGCCAGATTTTAACCCTAGATTTTGACAGCGAGAATGCAAAAAACAAGTTAATATTGAGGTTCTCAAGACCCCCAAATGAGATTTTGTAGAAATAATCATTGTAAAAGCTAGACATTGTTGAGAGAGAATAGGATTTTCCAAATGTCTTTAAGTCCCGATTAGCATAAAGAAAAAGCCTGTGGGTAGGACTTGGGCCGCACACTGGTTTCTGCACTTCCAAGGCCATGTCCACGGTACTGGGCGGGAGGCTGGGCGCTTCAGGGCTGGGGGGATGACAGATTGCAGAAGCAGGAAGCCTGCCCGCATCTTGTCCCAAAAGGACAATGAGAAGGAGAAGGGAGACAGAGGCATCGATCTTGGTTTTCTTCTCTGGGCTGCCCAGAGGAGAAGGAGTGTTAGACAAATTAAATGGGGTCCTTTCCCCCATCTCTAGTTTCGACTGCATGCAAACAAGGGCCCCCCGCCACTGTGGGAGCCGCCACATCAGAGCGAACTCAGCAGCACCGCGGTCAGGCAGTGGAAGGGCCGGAGCTAGCCTTCGCGGGTTGCCCTGAGTTCCGGTGTGGTGTGGAAGGAATGCGGGCTCTCCTGGTGCCCAGAGGGGTGGGGCCCACAGGCCGGCTGAGTGTGGCTAGGAGAACTTACCAGAGAGGATGACTGTGGTGGGGACACGATGGCGCTGTGGCCAAGGACTGCAAAACAAACTGCCTAGGCCCTGACCTCATGGGGTCAGAGCCAGCCCCAGGGGCCCAGAGCACCAGGGGAGAGCCGAGGGGCCAGACTAGGAAACTCGGAGGCGGCGCCCAGACTCAGCAGAGGGGGAGCATGGACACAGGTCACCCAGCCATGGTCCTCAGCAGCAAACAGTAGTGAAAACCCAGGGACAGGGCAAGCTGCACATGGTGGTCACCAGCTGGAGCAGCCCAGCCGGCCAGCCTGCAACAGGCACGGTAAGCGACCAGAAGATGGAGCTGGCTTGCGCCTGGCCCTTCCTGCCGGCCTCCTGAGTAGGTCCAGGCACCATCTTGGTGAGAGAGAAGAGGCGAGATGTCCAAACCCTGGCATTTCTCCAGAAGAGACTGAAGTGTCTAAAGCAAACTGTTCGGAGCATGGGACTGAATTGAGATTAGAGGACTGGGGTGCACCAGCGTCCTGCATCACAGTGACGAGGGCTCCCTGGGAAACACGGCTTCTACAAGCGCTCCCTGGCTTCGAGACGGCCAGGGCATTGGTGACCCTGAGCTGCAGCCTAACCTTCTCCTTTGCAAATGCAAGGGAAGGCTGTGGGGACCGCAGGGAAGGCAGATGTCACGGTCCCGTTTTGTGCAGGCAGAGCCAAGGTCCAGCGAGGTATGGGGAACCCAAGGGCTGCAAAACCACAACGGATGCTGGAGCCCCAAGGCCCATGCGCCCCCTGCAGGCTGTGAGCCTGTCCAGCCACCCCCAGAGGAGGGTGAACGGGGTTTGTGCTCAGAGCACTTTTAGGACCCTGTGTGCAGGCCCGATACTTCCCAGCCTCTGAACAGGAGAGTCCTACAGCTGGTGATGCTCCTTGGCGGCCACACTCGGGGCAGTGGACTCTGTGTCCCTTTCACTGTGCCAGTGACAAATGGCACTGGACAGCAGGACAGTGGCTGAAGAAAGGACTTTTTTTTTTTTCTCCCAGTTATCACCTAAGACTGAAACCTTCATTGGCTGCAGTTTTCATCCATCTGCAAAAACACATAAGAAAGGGAAGGAGGTCGGCAGCCCTCGGCCCTCCCCGGAGTGCTGCTTACCTGACTTTAACCAGATGCCGTGCATCAGCTCCCTGGCCCCACACGCTCCCAGCGCTCCCAGTGAGCAGACAGGAGAGACACAGGAACGCTTGTTATGCTGGGACGCTCCCCTCACCCCAGTTCTCCCCCCTCTCATCCCAGGACCGGATATACACGTTCCAGAAGAGGAATATACATCCCCAGAGTCTGAAATCAAATCTGGAATTCATATCCTCTGTGAATGTACTTTATTAAAAGCAGGAATCAAGAAAGGTTTTGGAATTATTATATTGGAGAGGTTGATTGTGTAGGGAGGGCTTGGAATTAGGGATAATTTTAGACATGTTTTGCAGGCAGCTGACTCCGCAGAGGAATGGAAAAGCTGGGCACTTTGGCACCCGTCCTATCCCAAAGACTGAAACCAGCCCTCGATGGCGTTACCAAGACTGAGAAGGAAACAGGAGGCTACGGGAAGGCCCGTCCGTCTGCGGTCATCACAACCCAGGGAACTGAAATTTTTGCAGGAACACACAGGAGGTCAAAATCCCAGCCATGACACTGCCAGTTTGTGCTTAGTCATTGTAAAATCATGTGCCAACACACCTGGGTTCTTCAGTAGCCACAGACAGCTGCCAGGGGTGGAGGGACGTGAGTCTGTGTGCATGTGCATGTCTGTGTGCAGGAATGTGCCTGTGTGTGCATGTGTGTGTCTGTGTGTGCATGTGTGAGTCTGTGTGTGCATATAGGTGTCTATGGGCATGTGTATGTGCATGTCTGTGTGTGTGCATGTGAGTGTCTGTGTGTGCATATGTGAGTCTGTGTGTGCACATGGGTATCTGTGTGCATGTGTGAGTCTGTGTGTGCATACGTATGTCTGTGTGTGCACGTGTGAGTCTGTGTGTGCATGTGGGTGTCTGTGGGCATGTGTGTGTGCATACGTGTGCCTGTGTGTGCATGTATGTGTCTGTATGTGCACGCGTGTGTGCAGGTGTGAGTCTGTGTGTGCCTATGTGTGTCTGTGTGTGCAGGTGTGAGTCTGTGTGCATGTGTGAGTCTGTGTGTGCATGCATATGTCTGCATGTGTGTGAAGCAGCTAAAATATTGTTGAGGTCCAGAATTGGAACCAAATGAAGCTCTAAAGGGAGGAAGCTGAGTGAGGTGACACTAACCAGGCTGGGACAGGCCTGAGCCTGTGCTACTGGCTGCTCTCGGGTGGGGAACAGAAATGGGCCCAGTGTCCCCTCAAGGGCAGAGCAATCTCTTCCCCTGAGTTTGGCATCGCAGCCCTCTGCATCCCAGCGCATCTCATGGTGTTTCTCTGATGGAAAATATCATTGCTGTAAGGTTGCCACCTCGAAGGCAGAGAGGCTGGAATTCGCACTCTAGTATGGGAAGGAGAGCTCAGCCTTAGACCCTCAGAGAAAGGGGGAGCCCCTCGTGACTCTGAAGATGCCCCTGGATGCTGAGAGTCCCAGGACAGAGGGGGAGCCGGTGTAAAGAGGGGACCACGGGGTGGAGAGAGGCTGGCGGGAGAAGGCTGGGACACTGAGCAGG
>NW_006203553.1:939742-940036 GCF_000334495.1 Tupaia belangeri chinensis
CCCCGCCCCCCCACCACCCCTGTCTCCCTCCTCCCCACCTTGCCAGTGCTCCTCGGGTGCTTCACCGGAAAGCTCCTTCCTCAGAACACGCGGGAAGGCGCTGCGAGTCCTGAGTGCCAAGGTGTTTCACTTCCCAAGTCACCTCCTTAACAACAGCACCCCAAGGCAGAAATGGAAGTGACCCCCGCGGCGCCCAGGAGAGGCGGCTGCGGACCACTTCCCCATGGCCCTGTCTCCTGGAGAAGCTGGAACCCCGCGCCCCCATTCTCCCCAGGCAGGGTTCTGGCCCCACCG
>NW_006203553.1:941679-970457 GCF_000334495.1 Tupaia belangeri chinensis
GCTGGCTGGCCCCTGTCCCTGCCAACCCTGCTCCACCACCATCCCTGTCTCCCTCCTCCCCACCTTGCCAGTGCTCCTCGGGTGCTTCACCGGAAAGCTCCTTCCTCAGAACACGCGGGAAGGCGCTGCGAGTCCTGAGTGCCAAGGTGTTTCACTTCCCAAGTCACCTCCTTAACAACAGCACCCCAAGGCAGAAATGGAAGTGACCCCCGCGGCGCCCAGGAGAGGCGGCTGCGGACCACTTCCCCATGGCCCTGTCTCCTGGAGAAGCTGGAACCCCGCGCCCCCATTCTCCCCAGGCAGGGTTCTGGCCCCCCAGGGCTGAGCAGGGCTGAGTGTGGGCTGGCGTCTGAGTCCCGGCCGCTGCAGGAAGGGAAGCTGCTCAGATCCCCAGCTTCCTGCTGGACCGGCCTCGGTTCCAACACCCCCTCAGGGAGGTGGCTGGGAATGTTTGTCCTGTAAACTCTTAGGTAACTGCTCTGTTCTACCAGAGCGGATCACGGGGCGAGGAGGGAAAAGATGAGTGTTTCTGTGGGCAGCCCAAGGCCCCGAGTCGGAGCCAGCAGCCACGTTGACCACCCCTCTCTGAAGACGAGCACTGTGCAGGCAGCCAGCCGGAAATGGCGTTCCCTGTCGAGTGCAAATCAAAGCGGTTTGAAGGACCCAGGGGACCAGACTTGTGCCACATACACGCACCCTCGCCCCCAGACACCTTGCTCTAGAAACCACTCCCGCCAGAAGGCGCAGCCAACAAACCAGCCTGTTGTGAAGAACCACTTTCTGGAATGCTGGCCCCTCTGCCAGAGTTCCAGAGATTTGCTCTCCCACTGGTTCCCTTACGGCTGCGTTTTTCATTATTTCTTCCGCCGTGTTCTGCGTCTCCCCCTCCCTTAGCTCGGGTCATCCTGTTTGTTTTGAAAAGCCAAAAGCTGTCCCAAGCACACTGAAGCCAGCTTGTTCTGAAGGCCAGGAAGAGCCGTGCTGGCCTCTGCAGAGGAACATGACGGGGGGAGCTCGGCCCAGAAGGCCCCAGGCCCCCGGCCGCTCCCTTCGAGGCCTTTCCCTGTGGCCTTGCTCACCGCACCGTAGGTGCTACTGATAAAGGCGCAGCCAGCCCCTCTCCTCGGATGTGTTTCTCTCCCTGTGTTTGTTTCAACTGAAGTCTAATTCGCATGCAGTGACACGTGCACATCTAAAGCATACAGCTCAGGGAGCTCCTGCAAACACCCGGGAGGACTCCTCAGGGAAACGCAGATGACGAAAATCTGTGTGTGGACTTCAGAACTGTTTGCACCAAAATTAACTCATCATTTTTTTTTCCATTGAGGCATTTTATTTGTATGTGTGTATCACATCCCTAGAAAAGGAATCCCAGGACTCTCCCTCTTGCATGTTTCCATCCTGATTCTTTGTGGTGCACGCTGCCGGTTGAGGCTGTCAGTACCAGGAAGCCAGCTGATGGGGATGGCACGGCGACTCTGTCCTGTCTCTAGACCTTTGAGCTGCGCTTCTCCTGGGGCTGATCACTCCACACATACTCATGAAAGCAGAAGACGAAGTCAAAGAGATCAAACAGATCTGCTTCCTTGTGTTGTGAACAAGTCTGATCGAAAGTCAGAGACACGTGGCAAGCCTTGTTTAACCTGCCTGAGGTTCGCAGCGATCTTCCCAGCCCTGTGGTCATCGGTGCTGTCGAACTCGCCGACGTGACCATGCGTCGTCATCACAGCTAGGCACTGGACAGTGACCGTGGAGCAGGGCTAACAAGGACCTGGCATTTGCCTCTCTTCTGCTCGGCGATGCTCTCGAGAACATCAGCCGGGGCATTCGTGCGTACCATTTTAGCGGCACGGAAAGAGGGCGGAAGGAGCATAACTTACTCTTTAATTCCATTTTGCACAAAGTTTTTGAAGGCCCCACCTATACTCATGTAAGCACCACTCAAACCCAAACACTAGACCTTTTCTGAGACCCCAGGAATCACCCGAAGCACGTCCCCTAACGCTGCTCTGCTCTCTCCTCATTCTAAGCTGCCTCCCTGTTATCACCCTGGGCTTCACCAACTCAGGCTACCCTTCCCTCCTCTGCCCCCAATCCCGCCTAGCTGGGTAAGGGAGCTCGGGCACATTCCACTGCTTTCTTTTTAAACTTATCAGCCTGGGCCAGCAGGTGGCAAGGAGGTGAAGACGCTATAACCCATTTGGCCAGCTTCGCTGTTCGAGTCCCAGACACAGAGGCTTGAAAATCATTCCAGGCACGTTTATGTGTATGCCCAAAATCCTGAGAAGAGGATGGAGGAGGTGTGGTGGGGCCATTCCCTCTCTGTCTCTTCTGGCGAGCGCACATGCCCTATGCCCTGCTATCAGCCTGAGACTCAGAGGTGTCATTCTCCGCTGACCACGCAGCCAGTTAGGAACGGTGTCCGGGTGAGAACCTGGCTCTTCCCGTCTGCTCCCGGCGCTCTCTCCTCTGCCTGCTTCGTTAGTAGCAGAGACATGGCTGTCTTCAGGGTACAAAGCCCCCGCCCTCCTACATGAGGCTCCATCTGGACACAGAGCAAACTCAGGCAGGGGGACAGGTGTGTGGGGGCCCCCTTTGTGCAGGGGCTGGGTCCAGGCTACGTCTCTTGGGCCAGATTACTGGGTTCCATTATTCAATCTGTTTATCCAATCGCTCACGTTTCCTGAATCGCCCCTGAATCTCCAGGAGGCTGTGAGGGTACGGTCATTTAGCATAGCCCACACCTTCAGACGCACAAACACATGAGCCGGAAACCCGTTCGCAGTCCTAACTCCTTCAAGCAGCGCTTAGCCAGTCTCCAGAGCCTACTCCTGCGGACCTTCCAGTCCACGACACGCCCAGCTTCACAACCGGGTCCCTCCATCTCGCTTTTTCCCCACCTTGGCTGCAAACTCTGTTCCCCCTTCCAAGAGGAGCCCTGCCCTCGGGCCCAGCCTCTGCTGTTCAGGACTCAGACTGAAAGTCTCTTCCTTCAGAAGCTTGCCAGTTCCAACACTCCCCCAAAATGGACCGTCCCTTCGGTCTCGGGCAATGGCGTCTCACCCTAGCCAGGCTGGGGCCATGAATCCTCAGCACCTGCATGGCTCTGGTCCACCGAGGGGCACTCGGGCCAGGCCTTAAGCCAGCATGTTCTTGAACAAGGCCTGTGGCTGGCTTGATATGGTGGTCATACACAAAAATGACATGACGTCGAAGTCTTCATTAAACGTCGCCGTGGGGCAGGCGCCACTCTGGGTGCTTCATCTATCGGGACCGGCAGGTAGCGTAGTGGCTAAGGTGCTGGACTTACGCATGGCTGATGGCAGTTCAGTCCTGGACCTGGCAGCTTGGAAATCACGCTAGGTATATGTGTGTGCCCTGTATCCCAGGAGGAGAATGGAGGAGGAGGGATTGTGATGTGGCCATCCCCCCAGGAGGTGATGTCTCACTTTCTCTCTTGTCTCTCTCTGGTGAGCACATGTGCCCTATGGCAAAAACCTTAAAAACACAACAAAACTTTCTCATATGGGCTGCTTATCCTGCTCTCTGGTCTGACGTCACGTCTTAGGGCTCGGAGGAGGTCCCGTAAACTTGACTCGTAGCCTCCGTAGATTTGATTCAAGTTGGATTTTTTTCATAGTTTCTTTTTATTTATCGTAGGCCTTAAAAATGCTAATTGAATTATTTGAAGGGTGATTTTATTTATTTTGTCAATTTCATCCCCATTATGTCTAAAAACATAAGAGTTGATGGGAAAAATTATCCCAGCTCTGGAAATTATTCAATATAGAGAAATTTATCTTAAAAGCAACCTCTTGGGACCATGTCTGTTCTTTTCCAGGCATTTAAAATGCCACAAAGATCACCCTTCATAGAGAGAAAGCTCACACCCACCTAGATTTAGGGTGCAGGATAGAGTTGGGTGTCCCTGTCCGAGAGGCAGGACCAGTATGCAGGCCGTCCCGACTCTGGCACTCACTGGTGTGTGCTGGGTTCCTCGGGCACTGTCCGCCCAAAGCCTCCGGAGCCACCCCTCCATCCATGAATCTCTCGGTCTGAGCAGGAGCGGAGACAGGAAGTCTGCTCAAGACAGGCTGGCGAGCGATGGGTCTGCGTCCGAGGAGGGGCCGTCATTGGCATAGATTGCATCCTTGCACCCTGCACGGGATTAAACGCTTCAGGATAGACAGCATCCGGGTCAAAGCAAAGAGTGAAGAACACACCACAGGGTGAGCAGTAGGCGGGCTGGGCCCCAAAGAGGCCAAGAGCAGGGGCAGAAAGAAACCCACGTGAGGTCCATAAGAAAGGACACACCTGGGGCCAGCAGGGGGCAGGGGTTAAGGCACTGGATTCCTACATGGCTAACCGTGGTTCAAGTCCTAAACCTGGCAGCTTGCTTTCTCACTTTCTATTTCTCTCTTTCTCTCTCTCTCTGGTGAGCATACACGTCCTATAGCAAATTTTAAAATAATAATAATAATAATAGAAGTAGATAAAGAAATAATAAATTTTTTTTAATAAAAAAGAGGGACCAGCAAGTGGTATGGTGGTTAATGTGCTGGACTCCCACACGTACAACTATGTTTCGAGTCCCAGACCTGGTGGCTGGAAATTCATCCCGGGCATCTGTGTATGCATACCCAAAGTCCCGAGAGGAAAATGGAAGAGAAGGGACTGTGGCATGGCCATCCTTCCTGGAGGATGGTTTCTTGCTTTCTGTCTCTCTGTCCCTCTCTGTCTTTCTGGTGAGCACATGCACGCTATAGCAAAAACTCGCCAAAAAAAAAAATAAATAAATAAATAAAAATAAAAAAGAAAAAGAAAAAGAAAGAAAAGAGAAAGGACACACCTGAGGTGTGACAATGTCAGGGATGACAGCGATGACCACCAGATAAGGACACCATTCTTCTAAGGTGAGCAAAGGGGCAGGCAGCCTCTCTCCTGCAAGGGTTAGAACAAGCACTCTCTCCATGACCCAAAGAGAAGAGGGGACAAAGGCTCTCTCTGCAGAAGTCTCCAGCAGCTAGCTGGGCCTTCAAGTAAGGTGCAGACTCAACACTGGCACCTTAAGGGGTTTCTTCAGAGGGCAGAGGGAGGCGCATCCACTTGGGATTAGAGTTACATTAGAAGTAGCTGAAGTTGGACGTCTTTGTTTCAGTTGCCCCCTTTCATGTCCGACCCCTCCTTAACTCCTCCCTCCCCTTCCTCTCCATTTCAGACTCTTTACCCTCATGACCTCTGCCCTTGGCCCTCCTAAGGAAGGCTCAGGTGTGTGCTGTCCTCACCTCCATGTAAAGACGTCTCCCAGGTGCTCTGCTGCAGCCATGACCTTCCAGGAAAGGCTCCCATCTACTAGAAGGACTTCTGGTTGACAACGAGGTGGGCTTCTGAGGCAGGAAAGACTCAGATCCTGGAGGTTATGAGTGAGGCCTGCCTTGAACATCTCAGGCCACTCTTCTCTGGAACTTTTTTTCTGACACCCTTTGGGAGTATTAATATCTGAGGATAGAGAACCCAGAATGATCTATGTGCATATATATATATATATGTATATATATATATATATTTCTTTTTTTTTTCAAAAAATTAATTTTTTAATTTATAATAAAGAGAGAGCATGTGTGTACGAGAGAGAACAGGAGCCTCTAACAGGCCCTGGTCAGGCCTTGCTCCCTGGTCAGGCCTTGCTCCCTGGTCAGGCCTTGCTCCCTTTGCCCAGACCTCCAGCGTGGCAGGATCCCAGGCTGCACACACACCCAGCGGGCCAAGGCCAGAGACCTGCACCATGGTCAGCCAAGTGGCCTCCAGCGCTGTAGTCCAGCATGGTGTCAACTGCATCTCAGGGTCTGGGCCGGTATAGTAACCTCTTCTCAAGGTAGTTTACACGTCTCTCCAAGTTACACATATCCAGTCTTCAGTGGTTTTCATCCATGGCTGAAATTTCTACTCACCTGGGCAAATATTTTAAAATCGTGACATTTAAACTTCATGGACAATACACGAACCTATTGGCACTTCAGCCTGGGTGCTGGTGCTTCTGAGGGTTCCTAAGTGGTTCTACAGGCAGCAGAAGTGTGGGCCCTTGACTTAGATTTGAGGGGACGAGTTCTATGAGGCATATCTAAAACCAAACAGCAAAGCCACACCCCTAATTCCCCACTTCTGAGAAAAAAATTAATTCAACACTCTCTGAGCTGACTCATGTGGTATTTACTCTCATGTTTCTAGATCATTTTATTGGGACTTCTTGATTTCTTTTCAGCTTTAATTACCTACTGACTTCCCACCATGGAAAATAAGATTGAGCTCCCTTATACCACCATCACCCAGCCTTCAAACTCATACTTCCAGCCCCGCATCATCCTAATGCAGGTCTGATGTGGTTGCATCAGTATTCCTATTATGAGGATTTTCTTTTTGCTTAATTAACTTTCTATGTACTTTTCACTAATTGAACCTCAAATTGTTCCCTTCACAATAGGTTGAAATCTTTTGAGGAAATGATTCTGCCTTGTGATTTCCAACCTGAATGGGCTCCTGGTAAGGATGCTGCAGAATGAACCCACCCTGCCCCCATCATCAGTCTAGGGATTTCAGCCCCTTCTTGTGCTGAATTCCCTGTCTTCTTGTTGCTTTGTGCTGAATTCCCTGTCTTCTTGTTGCTATGGTTTGAATGTCCTACCAAAATTCATCTTGTTGAAGTTTGCTTTGATAGGATTAAGAGTGTCCAAACTTTTTTTTGAGAGACAGCTTTTTGCTATAGGGTGTGTGTGCTTGCCAGAGAGAAAGAAAGTGAAAAATCACATTGCAATCCCTTCTCCTCCATTCTCCTCTTGGGATTTTGGGCACACATAAGCTTGCATCCAGCATGAGTTTCAAGCCACCAGGTCCAGGACTCGATCTGTGGTAGACCACACGGGAGTCCAGTGCCTAAACCACTAAGCCACCTGTTGGCCCAAAAAGGTGAAAATTTAATCCAGCTATTGCATTGAAAGATAAGGCCTTGAGGGTGAGATTAGAATTCAAGTCACCAGGTGGGTCTCCATGGTTGAATCCTGATGGCTCATTAGGAGAGAAAGAGAGACACAGGGACACACACGCTCTGCTCATGTTCCCACCCACTGATCCACGTCAACAGCGCAGAATCCCCACCACAAGAAGACCCTTCCAAGGTGCGCTCCCTGACCTTGGACACCCAAAACCATGAGCTAAATAAACCTCTCTATAAATTATCCATTGTGTATTCAGTTGTTGGTGACAGAAAAGTGGACTAAACCACTTGTTTTCCTCTTATTTTTGCTTTCTTCCTTGTTTTTATGTATTCTGTTTCTGAGGAGAAAGTATAAGAGAGAAGTTTGAAATCTTTACTGAAAATTCATTATTGTCTTTCTGGAGAGAGTTTGGCTAGATATAAAATTGTAGCATGGAAATCATTTTTTCTCAGAATTTGGAAGACATAGTTTAATCATATTCTAATTTTCTGGGGTGCTAAGTCCGGTTGAGAAAATCCAATGTCATTTTGATACTTCATAATTTGCAGGAAGCTTTCTCTTTCTCTCTCTGAAAGTTTTTTAGATCTTTCCCTTAATTCCAACAAGCTGAAACTTCGTGATGAAGCACGCGATGCCTCTCTGTTCCCAACCACATACCAGGTTCTTTGTTCAGGAAACACACACCCTAGGGTCCGAGAACTTGGATAATTTAATTAATACGTTTCTTCTTTCATTTACCCTGCCTCTTTTGAACCTCCTGTTGTTTGGATATCAAATGCCTAGGATTTGTCTTTTAAATTTTTTGTTCTTTTTCTCTTCTAAATCTTTCTCTTTTTTCCACTTTCTGGCTGATTTCTTCTTTTTTTTTTTTTTTTTTTTCTTTTGGAGAGGTTTTGTTATAGGGCGCATGCGCCCGCCAGACAGACAGAGAGACAGAGAGATAGAAAGCGAGAAATCACCCGCAGAGGGGATGGTCATGCCGCAATCCTTTCTCCTCCATTCTCCTCTCGGGATCTTGGGCACGCGCACACACGTGCCTGGCGTGAGTTTAAGCCACTGGGTCCAGGACTCGAAGCGCGGTCAACTACGTGGGAGTCCAGCGACATAGCCATTACGCTAACTTCTGGTCCCTGGCTGATTTCTTCATCTCTTCCAAGTTTTCAAAGTGTTCTTATTTTTGTTTAGAATGTGCATGGATTTACAGGGGAGGGGAGAGAGAGAGCAAAAAGAACCTTCCACAGGGTCTTGCCATGCTGTGATCCACCCTCAACCCCGGCCCACACCCAGCCCTCCAGCTTGTTAGGATCTTGGGCACATACTCCTGCCTGGCATGTTTCATGTTGATCAGAGTATCCAAACCCATGGTCAGCCATGGAGAGTCCTATGCTGCATTTCACTTTGCTACTAAGCAGGCTACCAAGGCTAGGCTTCCAGCTTTCTATTAAAAATTTCACGTCCGCTCTATTATTTTGAGTTGCTAGGATCTCCTGGTCTCAGAATGTTCCTTGTGTAGAGCATCTTGTTGTTTTAAGGGCACTATGTCTCATCTAAAGAGGACTTTAGAAACCACCCAGTGAGGGGGCATGTGTGGTTCTGCAGCTTAGATGTCAAACTATCTGAGACTCACCACACCACAGAATCACCTCCAAGGGCCAGGAGAGCTCTCACCAGCATAATGCGTGGACAGAGGAGGAACACTGACCCAGAAGGATGCCTTCTCTCCTAACCGTGCACAAACCTCCCATTTCTTTCTTTCTTTCTTTAAAAAAAAATTATTTAACTTTTATTTAGTTATTTAAATTGGAACAAAGGAGGGAGGGTACCCCCAGGGCCCAGAGTGGAGGATGGGCCTGAGTGTGGAACAGGCAAAGGAGCAAAGAGGACGGGGACCTGGTAAGCCGCATCCTGCTTCTAAGTTGCATGCCGGAGGCTCTGAGCTTGCAGAAATCCAAACAAGCCTTGTCTCGGGTACTTTCCCCTTTCATTTCCAAGTTAATGTATACTTTAAGGGAAACGGACTCCGTGCAGCTCCGAATCACATACAACAAACTCCTCTAAGAGCCACTTGATGTTGGGAGCTTGGGGCCAACTTGGAGCAACTTGATACAAGATGTTCTTTTCATTTATTGATTGATTTTGCCTGATGCTGTTTCCTGTCGCTTTTTCTCCACCCAAGGTCCAAGATTTCCAACAAACTCCAGGAACCTACTGAAAGGGGACCTGCTCTTTCTCCTTTTCCTTGACGGTTAAAGGGAGTTTATAGGAGCCTGGGGATATCGGGCTCGGCTCTGTCAAAAAAACCACGTGGCCCTAGGTGCTCACACCCCAAGGCCTTCCCTGGGACTCTAGCCCAAGGCTGTGTTTGAGGCAGGGTTGGCCAGCAGGACTCCGGTGTCCTGCGCTGACAGCGCGCACCCACCCAGCCCTGTTGCACAGCGGCAAACCTCACCCCTGCACAATGGTGGGGCGTGCTCTCCTGCTACCCAGAGCCTGACCCCCTAAAAGACCCCGGGGGAGGCAGACGCCCAGCAGCAGGATTTTCCTCCCAGCCGGCTCCTCTGCTGGCCCTGAGTGCGCCCCGGCTGACCCTGGGGCCCAGCCGTCCCACGGTGAACCTCATTTGTCCAGGGTCTCATCACCAGCCCAGGCCAACGCCTTGTCACGTAGCCACCGCAGCCTGGCTCCAAGGTGCGGAAACACCAGAAAGGGTGTCCAGGCGAGGTCTCTGAACCCCACGTTCCCACATGTGTCTTACAGCCGGTATCGAGAGGGGTGTCCCATGAACGGGCATCTTCCTTGTCCCCACGTTTTTACTCTACGTTTTAGCGCGGAGGCTGCAAAGCCCCTCACAGGGGAGAGTCCCACCTGGCCCGGAGAAAAGCATCATGCGAACTGAAAACCACCTCAGGGTTGGTTGGTGGGCTTTCCACCTTGTCTGTTCCCCTCGGGGCTGAGGGGGTGCACGGTAACCTTACGTGGCCTGACGTTAGGGGTGCCCGTGCTCAGCACTCCGCCCCAGTGACTGGGCGATGCCCCGCTGTGGCCGGCAGTCCTGTCAGTGCGAGGTTGTTGGGGGCCGGTGGGCACTGCAGCAGTCACATGGTGCCCCGCGAGGCTGACCCGTGTGGGGCGCCTGGGGTTCCCCTCCCGGGACCTCCATGAGCATGCTGTGTGCACACGCGTGTGCCCATGACCCAGGCCGCTGCCATCAGAGGAGGACGGCAGGACCGGGCCCTGTTTACGGGTGCCTGTCTGTCTCCCTCTCTCGTTCTACTTCTCTCACTCGTGCGGGGAATAAACAAGTACATTTTTAAAATGATGGCTGGGGAGGAGAGGACGGAAATTAGGAATACTGCTAGGAATTAAAACACCAAGTCCAGGAAGCGCGATGAAATGAGTCGGCAGAGCAGGAAGCCCACGGGGCTTGGATTAGCAGAGTTCTCGGCTGGGAGTCCAAAGGATGAAGCAGGGCTCTGCTGCCACTGTGTGCCTTCGCCCTCTGCTTTCTGTTGGGGACAACGTCCCCGTGCAAGGCTCTGACTGAGATTTAAAGTGTGTGTGTGTGTGTGTGTGTGTGTGTGTGCGCGCGTGTGGGGTGATGTCTCTGTGTGGGTGTGCAGGTGTGTCTATGTGTGTGTGTGGGAGGATGTCTGTGTGTGGGGGGTGTCCCAATGTGGGGGGGGTGTCTGCATGTCTGAGTGGGGGTGGTGTGTGGGTACGTCTATATGGGCATGTATGTGTCTGTGTGGGGGCATGTCTGTGGGTGAGTGTGTGGGTACATCTATATCGGTGGGTGGGTGTGTCTGTGTGTGGGGACGTCTGTGTGTGGGTGAGTGTGTGGGTGTGTCTATATGGGAGTGTGTGTGTGTCGGTGTGTGGGGATAGCTATGTGTATGGGTTGTGTGTGGGGATGTCTATGTGTGTGTGTAGGTGTGTCTGTGTGTGGGTAGTGCACGGGTGTGTCTGTACAAGTGTGTTTACGTGTGGGGGTATGTCTGCATGTCTGTATGTGGTGGTGTGCAGGTGTGTCTGTATGGTGAGTGTGAGTGTGTGTGTGCACATGTGCGTACCTCCCTGAGCCTCTTCTGTAAGAGCATGCACTGTCAGGTCGTCAGGAGCTCAGGGGCTCAGGGGAGAGGGGAGGAAGGACACAGGGCTGCAGGGCTGGCCCGACGCCGAGGGTGGCTGAGCGATAACGTCTCGGGGCCACTCCTCTCAGCACCAGGCAGCTCTCTGGCCAGCCTGCCCTGCTGTGCCGACCTGCACTCCAACATGCGCCCCAGCCCCGGGTCCCTCCCTGGCCTCAGCTCCTGAGCAGGCAGGACAGGTGGCAGCTTGGGGCAGTTGATGCAGACGTTAGACTTCAGGTTCACTTTCGCCAACTCTGAGGGACACTGGGCACCTCTGCTTGGGGCTCCTTCCCTCCAGCTTCATAAAAACTCGTCCACAGGCCGGGTCCAGATAGTTACACCATGTGAGTGGTGGTGGGTTAGGAAAGACTCCGGGCCATTAAACAGCAGAGTCTCAGCAGTCCCAGGGGGCTCTCAGTGAGGGGGTTGCCCCTGGACCATTTTCCTACTCATTTCAGAAAGATTGTCCCCAGAGCAGGCCCCGAGCTCCCAGGCTGGCTACCTGGGAGCCCCAACATGGGCGTAACTCCAGCAGCTCTGTCTCACCAACGGGCCTGGAAGCACAGCCTGGCTTTAGGGAGGAGCCTGATCGGGTCTACTGGCCATGCTGTGGTGGGGACCCCTGGAAAGAGCAAGGTTTGGGGCCAACGGGCCTGGGCCTGAGGCACACACACTGCCTTTCATGAACAGGAGCACTGTGCCAACCAACACACGGGCAGGTGGGAAGTGGGGCGGCTGAGGGCCAAGCCGCTTGACTTCCTCAGGTGCCCTGCCAGCGGGACTGGTCCTTGTTCTGTTCCTCACAAAAGGCCCCTGTGCTCACTAAGGGGCTGGCCACAGGCGCTGGCAGCCCCCCAGTCTAGAGGCACTGCCTGGGCCTGTCTCTCTGCCTCTCGGACAGGGGACGCTTCTAAGTAGCTAATCTGAAGCACTCAGCAAAGCCAGGGCCTTCCGGGGAGCTCCTGGCCTTAAATGGTCAGCTTCCGCCTCCTTTTTCCTCTCCCTTGGTCTTTTAGGATTTAGGGTATTTCTATTCATAAACTCTGCCTTCTTTTCTCTGGAACACCCATAGTCACCACTGCCCTCACCCTGCAGGGTCTGAAACGGCCCCAGCACCTTTGAAACCTGTCCAGGCGAGTCGTGGGTACTCTGCTGTGCCTCTCATCCAGGTACTAGTCTACCCAAGGATAGTCTGCCCTACGGGTCGCCTTGGATGGTTGACCCGTCACAGACACTGCTCCAGAGACGGTAATAAGCATGTACCCAACGTGTCTACAATGAGCCAGGCACAGGGCCGGGGGGTGACAATGCCAGGCACCTGCGGTGGGAATCCTTTCCAGGAAAGGGTGGCAAGAAGGAACAGAGGCAACAGGATGTGGTCAAGGCTGTCCAGAGATTGCCCAATGAGCTCTTCTGCTCACGGCAGAAGAACCACCCTGGCTGAGCACAGACTAGGAAGCAGGTTCAGGGTTGCAAAAAGTGTAGCAGCCCAGGCCTTATCCAGGGCCTTCCAAACCAGAATGTCAGGAAAACGCATCTTATTAAGTTTCTCAAGGGAGTCTTATGTTCACAAAATGTTGAGACTCATTATCCAGTTTGAGAATCCCTGCCCTGGACAGAGTGCACAGAAATGAGGCCACTTTGGGGCTGTCAGGTGGTGTGACGGTGAGCTGCTGGGCTCCCACATGGCTGACCACAGTTAGAGTCCTAGACCTGGCGGCTCACTTTCTCTATGATCAAATTAAAAATAATAATAAGTAAAACTAAAGAAATAATTTTTAAAAGGTGCTGACATTTTTGGCTTGTTTAAGTAACGGTGTTTATTTAAATTTTTATTTTCGTTGAAAGAAATAATCAGAGGACATTTTCTCATATGTATTTATATACCATATGTAAAGGGGTAGATCCTAGTTTTATGGAG
Organism: Tupaia belangeri chinensis; assembly: GCF_000334495.1. Taxonomy (NCBI): domain Eukaryota; kingdom Metazoa; phylum Chordata; class Mammalia; order Scandentia; family Tupaiidae; genus Tupaia; species Tupaia belangeri. The sequence continues at coordinate 954,723 of NW_006203553.1, forward strand.
CAGTAGCATATAAAATAGGGACCAGCAGGTGGCATGCTGGTTAAAGCACTGGATTCCCTCCATAGCTAACCACGGTTCAAGTCCTGGACTCAGTCACTTGAAAAAAAATCATACTGGGCTTGTGTGTATGTGTGCCTAAAATCCTAAGACGAGACTGGAGGAAAAGGGATTGTGGCATGACCATGCCCTCTAGGGGGATATTTCCCACTTTCGTTCTCTCTGTATCTCTCAGGCAAGTACACACAACTTACGGCAAAAACAAAAACACATGAAAGATAAAACGTCCTACCTTGGCCATTTAAAGTGTATATTTAAGTGCATTAAGTGTATCAGTTTTGTGGTGAACCCATCAGCACCACCCAGCCCCAAATTCTTATCTCTCAAAACTAAAAGTCTGAACCCATTAAAAGACAATTCTTATCCTCTCTCCCCCGAGCCCTTGACAAGCACCATCCTTTCTGCCTGGGAGTTGGTCTGTTCCAGGCACCTGGTATGAATGCCCTCACAGTCTTTGTCTTTCGGCAACTGACTTCTTTCACTTAGTGTAATATCCTCAAGGCTCATCCACATCGTAGCATGCGTTAGTTTCCTTACTGTCTAAGGAGTGTCTTCCTGTTCTGTTACCCATAGGTACCACACATTTTGTCTGTCTGTTATTCTGTCCTGAGCACTTGGAGGACTTCCTTTTGACTACTGTGCACAATGCTGCTATGAACATGAGTGTGCAGACATGTCTTCAAGACCCCACTTGCATTCTTTTGGTTACACACACAGAGGTGGGATTGCTGACCACGTAACTTCTATTTTTAAGTTTTTGAGGAACTGCCATGCCATTTCCACAGTGGCTCTACCATTTTATATTCCCATCAAGAGAACAGAAGAACTCCAATTTCCCTCCATCCTTGCCAACATTTATCTGTTTGCGCGTGCATCTGTGTGTGTGTGTGTGTGTGTGTGTGTGTGTGTGTTTATAGTGGTCATCTTAATGGATGTAAGGTGGGACCCCACTGTGGTTTTGATTTGCATTTCCCTAAGGATTAGGGATACTTATTATGGACTTATCTGCCATTTGAGTATCTCTTTGGGATAATGTTTGAGTTTCAAAGATGAGTGAGGAATGAGGGAGATCTCATGTGGAAGGAATAAAGTAACAAAATCGCGGGGCATGGAGGGGTGTGCTGTGAGAACGGGAGCCCTCAGAGGGAGGAGGGGCAGATGAAGTCCGGCCAGGTGGCTCTCTCATGTCATTGGAGGGGACGCTGGTTGACACTGGTCCACCCAGCACCCTACAGACTGGGCACTTGCCACAAGCAGCCCATGCGAGGAATGCCAGGCTCTCTGTCCTGGGAAAAGGTTTAGAGAGCAAGCACGCCAGTGCGGTGCCTGGTCTAGCCGCTCCCTTTTCCCGAAGTGAGCTGCAGCTGGGGTTATTATTTGCACCAGAAAGCATCGACTGACATGAATATGACAGGAATCAAAAAGAGATATAGAGTCCTTAGTGCTTATAATGTCTCAGAAACTTATGTAAGTTAAATTCCCTTTATTCACGCTTCCTACTATTCTGCAGACATAAAATTTCATTGTCTTAGATGTCTTCCCAAGTAAATTGTTTTCTCTGTTCTTGGGGTTTCTAGAATCAGAGGAGAAATACAGTTCACCTAAGCCTCTGTTTTTACTTAACTGATGATTGAGAAAGGAGGCAGAAAATGTCTTTGTCAAGGGCTTTAAAGTAGTGAGAAAATATTTTTTTAATGATTTAGAAGGATGGGTCCAGAATATTTCTATCAAATCTTGTTGGCGTGAAGAGTGTATTTACAAGAGTCTTGTGACAAGAGGAGGTGGGTTGAGAGGAAAGCCTTTCGTCCTGACAGATCCAGGAGGAAAGGTGTATTGTACAAGAGGACTGAGAAGATCTACAGGGGAAAGAAAAGCTGGCCGAGAAAAGCTCACCAGGAGCAGAGAGGGAAAACTAGCACATGAAGAGAAAAGATGAGGTCCGAGAATGTAAGAAGGTGTTCAATGCTGCTGCTTAAAACACACACAGTGATTGTAGTGTGGTTACAGTTAAGAAAGAGGATCATTTGATGGCACAATGGTTACATCACTGGACTACCATGTAGTCAAGTGCGGTTCGAGTCCTGGACTCAGCAACTTAAAACTCACGCTGGGTGTGTGTGTGCCCAAAATCCTGAGTGGAGAATGGAGAAGTGATTGCAACATGCCATCCCCCCAGGAGGTGATTTCTCGCTTTCTGTCTCTCTGTCTTTCTAGCAAGCACACACGCCCTACAGCAAAAATACCCCCCCCAAAAGAAAAAGACAAAGAAAGAAAGAGGGTCATCTGACACCTAAGCTCTCTCCAACACCACTATCAAGCATATCATTGTATTTTTACTATAATGTATACATCCACTCCACAATTATTTGTGCCGTGTCTAGTACACACCAGCCTCTGCACTGGGCAAGTAGTATCACCTCATTTCACAAAAGCGATAATTAGGCTTAGAGAATTTAGTAAGTGGTGGAGCCAGAATTGAAGTGAGAGTCTTTACATGGTGTGTAGAAAGTCTATTTTGATTTTTTAGTAGCAGAGCTAGGAAAACTCTGCCCACCATGTATAAGAACTTGGACTACATCCCATAAGCAGTAGGTGGTAAACTTTTTGAGCAAAGGTATTACTCTAGCAGATCTTTGTCTTAGAGAAAAGAACTCTCCTCCTCCCCGGTATAAGGCAACTGTGAAAATCCAGGCACGACGTGACGAAGGCTCGAGCTGAAGCGGTTGCAGTAGAAATGGGAGATAGGAGAAGGTTTGGGGAAAATAGAAGGTTCTCTGCAAGACACGATGACTAGATAAGGGGGTGGGGGCCCCAAAACAACTTCCTCCCACAGCCGCAGGAAGCTGTGTGTGGCCTCACCTCCCACCAAGGCGGAGCATGCTGCCGGGAGACGACCACGGCTGCATGAACCAGAGCGTCTTAGAGAAGGAATCAGTGCTCTCTCTCCCCCGTGGGCCTGGGGTTTCTCAGCCTGTTCTTCTCTATGCTCTCAAAGTATAGCAGGTCCTAGCACAGTCCAGCCACACCCAGAACGCCATGGGCTCAGCTTTGGCTATTAGCGGAAGGTCGCCTTCCCATGTGGGCCTCTCTGTAGGGCTGCGCGTGGCATCTGGCTGGCTCAGTGCAAGAGAGAGGCAGAGGGGCAGAGACAGAGAGAAGCCAGATGGAGGCCTCGGTATCTTTTATAACCTGAAGTCAGACGTGCTGCTGGATTCTCTCGATCACGCAGACTGGCCGTGAAACAGTGCACGGGAACCACACGTGAGTGTGCACACCAGGAGGCAGAGATCACTGGGGCTGTCCCGGAGGATGTCTGCCATGCTGGGAAACTCCCCATGAGTGCCCATCCCACAGTGCACCTGTTAAACAGCTGAAAAGAAAGACAATTCAACCTACTTTCTTTTCCTTCACTTTTTCCAGTGTAATCACACCATAGAAAACTTCATAAACTCGGGCCAGTCAGTGATGTGGCTCAGGTGGCTGGATCCTACCTGGCTGACTCTAGGGTTTGAGTCCTAGACCCAGTGACTTGAAAAACATTCCGGGCAGGGACCAGCAGATGCCATAGGGGTTATGTCTCTGGACTGCCATGTGACTGACCGTGATTCAAGTCCTGGATCCTAGGGTTGGAAATCATGCCAGACATATGTGCGTGCATGCCAAAAATCCCAGGAGGAGAATGAAGGAGAAGGGATTGCGGCATGGCCATCTCCCCTAGGAAGTGATTTCTTACTTTCTCTTTCACTGTCTCTGTCTCTCTATCTCTCCAGTGATCACATACGCCCTAAGGTGAAAAAAACTCTCAAAAAAAAAAAATAAAAATAACACGCTAGGCATATGTGCATGCATACCCAAAATCCTAAAAGGAAAATGGTGGAGGAAGGATCACAGTAGCTCTCTCTCCTGAGGGGTGCTTGCTCATCCTCCCATTCCCTGACCCCAGTCTTTCTCTGGTGAGCAAATAAGCTCCATGGCAAATCTTTTTTAAAGGAGGAAAAGGAAAAGAAGACTTTGTGAGCTTGATGTTGCCTACATGCCGACCTCCAGCGGGCCCATTTCCGTCGTGCTCCCTCTCATGAACCCTTCACGCACACCGCCAGCCCAAGTGCGACGTCATGCACTCACAACTCAGCAGTGCAGCTCGGCACTTTATATTGTCTTATTGTTTTTCATGCAATTCTAGGAAATTCCCCAGCTAGGACACACGCTCCCGTGAGGAGGGGCCGTGTGTCTTCTCTACATCTGTAAGGGGCCACGGTAGCACGCCCGATGCTAGACTTACGGCTGTGGTTTAATCAGGAGGTATCCACTGATTGACTAGAGGCCCCCTCAAAGCCTCAGTTTTATAGTCTGGGAATTTGAGGAGTCAGCGAGGAAGAGCCTCGGTCAGATGAATCATCAGTCGGGTCCAGTACTTACTCCACGGGCGGCTGCTTATCCGGCTGGGGAACGGAGGCCGGCCAGTGCAGGGCTGAGAGCTGACGCCTGCATGTAGCTGGGCCTAGTGCTGAAGCCGCTCTCGCACCGAGCTTCCCAATAACTCACGAGGCTCTTAGAAGCCTTGTTCCTGCACACCCAGGCTGGCTGTGTGCAGTCTGCCTGGCAGGCACTGATGCTGCGAGAGGAAATGCTTCCTAACAAGCAGACTTCCTTTTCAATCTCTCCGTAGTTCGCAAAGTGGTTCTGAAATGGGAAGCATGTCTGCTCTGCAGAACGGAAGGGCCACTTGCCTTGCACAAAGCTGACATTGCGCACCTGTAAGCCATGTGGCTCTGAGTCTAGCCTACTCCTTAGCACCAGGTCACACAGCAGTCAGTGACGTGGGCCACTGGATTCAGCCCAGGGCTGCTGAATCAGGCCTGGTGCCAGTCAAGGGCACGGGCATTGATGAGCCTCAGTGGCAGCCCCAGTGTCTGATCGCAATCCTGTGAGCAGAGCTTGAGCCCTCTCTATCCTGCCGGCTTGGGTCACTTGGGGTTAACAGGGTCCTACTATGCATTCGATAACCCAGAATGGCCTCTGGGGACCTGTGCCTCCTGCTCTTGCAGTGAACGTGCATGGCTCCCGTGCTGTCCTGCTCAGCTTTTCCTATCAGTGATTTTGCTTTTGTGGTGACTCTGGGGAGAAAGCCTGTGAAAAATGTTTTGTTAGATTATACTGCCCCGACTCCGATGAATTGCTCTGTAAATCACACCATTGTTAAAGTGTCCTAGGAAAAGTAAAGCTCTTTCCGGGCCTCAGAGAGCACAAGGGTATTAATCAGAGGCAAGCACTGCAGCAGGAGCATTTGAAAAAGAGAAGAAGGTAGGGGAAGGGGAAAAGGGGCAGGGGGAAAAATTAAAAACACGGTTTTTAATCCACGGTGCTTGGAGAAGCGCATACAACGGGCTGGGAGCCAAACCGAGATGTCTCCACTCTTCCATAAATACTCTGATATACGAATGCATTATCTCGAACACTTAGGCCCATTTGGTTTTATAGCAAAACAATTCTGCACACCTGCTGCATCTTAATGACCTGGTTCAAGCAGCGCAGAGTGAGAACGGGGGTGCTGTGGAGGTGGACTCTATGAATCAGGAAGAACTTTTAATCAGATTCAGCAGGGCCCTGTAGCAGTCGCTGAGACAAGGACAGGTTCGGGCATCTCACAAACACTCCTGAGGGCACCTGTGCTTGACCACAACACAATGCACTGAACCCAGTTCGCATTCAAGGCTCTGGGTGCAAACCCTAAAGACGGGGAGCAGTTGCACCACCGTTGGACTCTCGGATTTTTACTTAGAACAACTAGTAGCAGGCCGATGGCTTTTCCTGACAGCCCATAAACCACTCTGCACTAGGTATGATGGAAAAACACAAGGAAAAAATAAAGGCTGTCGTCTATTACAACAAACCAAATTCTAGAACATTAGTCAACACAATGCCGCTCAGAAGAAGTTGGGCTTGCTTCTCTTTCTGTGAGGTTTCTTGTTTGGTTTCTAACAAAATCTAATTTAAAGTAGACAGCTTGTGCCCTTAAATAACTGATTTATTGTCCAATGATACGTGACAAGCATGAAAAAGAATTACCTTTAAACATATATTAGAGACAAATTGTTTACATCCCAGACCTCCAAAACAGAATTTTACAAGTGGAGAGAGGGACAGATTTCCACTGACTCATGGCAAAGAAAACATTGCAACGAAGGTCTACCTCTTCCTGTCCCTTCTGCATCTACTCACCCACCCCCAGCCCCAACACACAAAGAAAACAAAGGTCACTTGACACACCATTAACCTTGTGATATTTTTGTATACAATGATTATAAGTACGTGACTAGACTCTGGAGTCAGCAGGTCTAAGCGTGGATCATGGCTCCATGTCCCTTGAGCGATATTAATTCTCCAGGCCTCAGTTTCTTCATCTGTAAAATGGAAATAATAATAGCATTGATCTTACATAATTGTGAAAAATAAACTGAGGTAATCCATATAAAGGGCTCAGAACATTACCAGGAATGGTAAATGCTCAATAATGTCATTATGATAAGCACTATATGTGTGTGTATATATATATATATATATACACACACATACAGCACTGCCTTGTTATTTATGTATACATACATTCACATAATTCTTTTAAAGAAATAAAAGGACCATACACTACATACGGTTCTGGTCATCATTTTTGTTTTCTTTTTTTTAATTATTTATTTTATTTATTTTCTTTCTTTCTTTCTTTCTTTCTTTCTTTCTTTCTAATTTGACCAGAGAGACAGAGAGAGAGGGAGAAAGTGAGAAAGCAACCCACTAGGTCAGATCTGGGACTCGAACTGTAGTCAACCATGTGGAAGTTCAGTGCCTTAACCACCATGCTACCTACCAGCCCCTTGGTCATCACTTTTTAATGTGCAGGATATTATGATAATTTTTACACATCATTTGTCCCCCCCAGCATCAGTTTTAATGCTACAAAGTATGCCATGACACGAACGTGTGCTAATGTATCTAGCCAACCTCCTGTGTTGGAGAGTCAGGTTGCTTCCAATTCTTGATATCAATACCCTGTGAAGAACCACCTTATAGAGAGTTCTTGCACACATCATTGGTCATTGCCTTAGGATAAATTCTCAGGACCAGAACTACTGAATTGAAGAGGTACAATTGAAATATTCTAAAAATAATATGTTACAGAAAATGAGAAAGAAAAAAACATAATTTTACTACACAAATACAATTTATAATACTAATATAATTTGGGTAATTTAGATGTTACAATATATTTTTCCCTTGGAAGACATAGAAGCTTGAAGTTAAAGATAGACAGATGTTTATTATTTCTGCTCCCTTCTGAAAGTCATGCAAATGACAATAAAGGACTAGAAAATGTAAACCCACAATGTTGGGAAGAAAGGAATAGGGGATGGCAACAGGCAAAAGATATAAACACCTTTTGAGACCAGCAGACCAGATGAGTGATAATTCACTTAGGGTATCAGAAGGAACTAAAATCCATGCCATGACTTGAAATCCATGACTATCTTTAAAGGAAGCAACTAGCCCCTCCAAACCCATTCTGTTTCCCTGAAGAAGAGAGATGATTTACCTTCTGGAAGAGGCTGAACCAGACAGGTTCTGGGTCAGGAACATGAGGCACTTCTGGCTGTTGGATATGGCATCTTAACAAAAAGTGTGCATTTAAGTGAAAGTTGACATATCTACTAAAAGATACGACTCCAGTTCTGTTTCTCAGCTCAATTCTCAGAATGCTGGCAATCTGGCTCATCCACCCTCTCCTGTCCCTACTCCCAGATAGGAGATTTGAGAATTCTTACATGAGAAACTGGTGGATTCAAGAGAAATAATAAGAGGTTTCCTCCAAGAAAATGTACCACACATAAGCTATGGTAAAGCCCAACAACCAGCAAGTATCCCCCCAAACTCCTTGCAGTAAAGGATAAGTACACATTTGAAAAAAGTTCCCAACATGAAACACACCAAAATAAACTAAACTAATTGAAAAGAGGAACTCAGAAAAAAAAATAGGGCAAGAAGAGAAAAAAATATTGCATCCATGAAATAAGAACAGAAGATTATTATTTTCTTCAGAAGTCTATTTTTTAAAAAAAAATTAGAGAACAAGAAAAGGCTCTGCATATTTAAACATTTAAAGGGTAGAGAAAATCAACATTTTTTTTTTTTTGGAAGACAATTGAGGAAATCTCCCAGAAGAGTGGAACAAAAAAAGTTATAGAAGGGTATAAATAAAGGATATGGTTACAGATGTGAAGAATAAGAAAATTTGAGCCAGACATTCAAGAAAAAGAAAACAGATGAGAGGAAATTATTAAAGAATCAATGCTGGGACTGAACAAAAGGAAAGTGATACACAATACAGTGAATGAGAAAAAGACACATCATTCTGTAATTTCATATCACTGGGAGTAAAAAGATCATAAAAGCTTCTTGAAAGGAATTTTTAAATAAAATACAAGTCATTTATTTAAAAAAAACAAACAAACAAACTCAGGCTCAGAATGCAATTGAAGACAATGGAGAATTTCTGAGGGAAATTATTTTAATTCAGAATTCTATACCCAGCCAAACTGTCAGTCAAGTATACCAATAGAACAGTTTAAGACATTCAAAATCTCAAGAGATTTTTCTTCTTTACTCAGGAAACCATTAAAGGATGTGCTTTGCTAAAACAAGGGAATAAGAAAAGAGTGATAAATGGTGATGGGAAAGCTGACTGCTGTAATTTAGAGATCCTCTAAGGTAAATATTCCAGGTAAACAGGGCAGCTCTCCACTTAGTCATTTAGGGAACCCAATTCCTTCTCATTTCAATGTCATCCCTTTCGACAGTGATTCTCAAAATGTGATCCCCAGGCCAGTAGCATCAGCATCACTTGAGAATCTGTTACAAATGCAAATCTCAGGTCTCAATATCAGCCTTAATGAATCAGAAACTCTAGGGATGGAGTCCACAAATCTGTATTAACAAGACTTCCAGGTGATTCTGATACATGCTGAAGCTTAAAAACAACTGTCTCAGGATATAATGCTTTTCTGCATGATCAAAGTTTGACTGCAGGCACTTTCATGTTCCAGTTCACCAGAGGGGAAAAGTGTGGAGGTTTTATGGGCTGGGCCAGGCCAGGAAGTAGCATTCATTGCTCCCATTTTGCATTCATTTGGCAAACCTAGTCATGTGGTAACCCTTAGCTTCCAGGGTGAGTTGGGAAATGTAGTTTTTAGTTGAGCAGTCACATACAGGCTACAATTTTATTACAATAAAAGGAGAAAATATCAGATTTTTTAGGGAAATCGGCAGTTTCCACCATGTAATGCCCAGGTAATGGGACTCTAAAATGAGAACAGCAAAGATAAATGCCAAGATTAAGTTGCAGGGACTCCCAGAATGTCCTTTCATAGTACTGGAGCTATAAACCAGAGCAACCAGTCCAGATGGGAATGGGAGAGCTGGAGAGCTCCAGGAAGCACTGCCAAGGAAAATAATGAGACCAAGAGAATACCCATATTTAAGGTATTGCCAGGAGACTTTGTGGATGAATTAATAATAGGTACATAGAAAACTAAAAATACAAAAACAGAAAAGCATTAACTCTAGGAAAAACAAAAGTTTGAATAAGGTGGGAAACATAATTATAGGATTCTATGTGGCTTACCTAGGAATATTTGCATAGTCATATGTAAATATTTAATATTGATTTAACCAAAAATGGTAATGAGACTATATTGGGAGGATAAGCAGAGGAATGGTGTGTGCAGGCCAATTTACGGACAATAATAAACGATGTCATGTTTATACAGTACTGTGTACCAGACATTATTCTAAACTCATTGTCATTCAGTTTTTAATCTTTATAATTATTCTATGAGGTAGATATTACCATTACCCGTTTTACACATAAAGAAACTGAGACCCAAAGCAGTTAAGCAATTTAAGGTCACTGTTCTAGTCTGTTCCCTTGCTAATAGCAGAAAATACCTACCTAAGTCTGAATAAGTCAAGAGAATAGAGGCTTATTCAGTTCATAGTTTGGAGGGCCAAGGTCTAGGTCCACATCTAGTGGGAGTCTTGCAGAGTCCTGAGGCTTCATGACAGCAAGGGAGTAAAACTGAACATCTGTTGTCCATCAGTCCATCCCATTCCCTCTCCTTATAAGCCCCCAGGAGTCACTCGTAGGGACTCCACCCTAATGACCTTAATCCTAATATCTTCCCCAAAACTCCACCTTTCCATACCATAGTCTGATTAAATTTTTACCCTCTCATCACAAGCAAATCTTACACATGTATTTTGGAGGGAAATGCAAACTCTAGCAGTCACATGGTTAGTAAGTGTTAAACCTCGGGTTTAAACCCAGGTAACTTCTCTCCATAGTCCATGTTCCCAATTACTATGTATCGGTATTGGTCTATGGCCTCTTAGGAACCAGGCTGCATGGCAGCAAGTGAGTGGTGGGCAAGCAAGCAAAGCTTCATCCGTATTTACAGTCACTCCCCAATGCTTGCATGACTGCCTGAGCTCTGCCTCCTGTCAGATTAGCAGAGTCATTAGATTCTTACAGGAGCGCAAACCCTATTGAGAACTGCGTGTGTGAAGGATCTAAGCTGCACACTCCTTATGAGAATCTAATGCCTGACAAATCTGAGGTGGGGCTGAGGCAGCGATGCTAGCACTGGGGAGCAGCAGCAAATATTGCATTATGGTGAGCGGTGTAATTATTTCAGGATATGTTATAATGTAATAATAGAAATAAAGTGTACACTAAATGTAATATGTTTGAATCATCCCAAGCCCTCCCCCCCTTCCCAGTCTTTGTCATTCATGAAACTGGACCCTGGTGCCAAAAAGATTGGGGACTGCTGCTATATAGTCTCACTTCCCATGGCAGGAAATCTAAATACAACACTTAGAATCAGTAAACTGAAGAAAACAGGATAAGTATGCCATTTAAGAGGCAGAACGTAAATACCAAGAAAAAACAGAGAAAAGAATTGAAAGTGATCGCTTCTAGTCCAGGGCACCTGGGAGTGGTCAAGGGAGTGCTGTTCTCCTCATGATTGTTACAGTCCTGGTTAGCCATGTTTGGCTTCTTAAATCTTTTTAGCATCGCTTTGATCAAAATTAATTTTTTAAAAAGAGATGACAGAAAGAATGTGCCTGGTTAAGTTAAATTAGAGAATGACCCAGAAGAGAAGGTTACAAAGACAATAAAGGGTCAATTATGCAAGGGAAGCAAGAGAAAGTTAAAGGAGAGACAGGCAGAGAGAGGGCACTCTCCACAGAGAAGTGGGAAGAGCAGGATGATACTGTTGGAGAAATGACAACAGAAAGTAAACCAGACAGACAAGAAGGGAAGGAACCGGTAAGGTAGAGATACCTCTTCTGAGCATTTGTCCTGGACTGTGGACCCAGAAAGGGGAGCCAGTACTTCAGAGATTCTGTGGACAGGATCTGGGGAAGCTGCCATGTGAATGCTCCGGCTTGATGCACAGCAGTTTCCATCCCAGCCCCTAATCTGAGACCCCTTCCTCAGTGACCACATGAGCTGAGAGCAACAGTGGGAAAAGTGAAGGCCAAGGGAAGGGTGAACTGTGAAACCATGCTTAGGGGACTGGTTAAAACTCTGATAATGTGTCAACCTCAACCAAACCAAGTCATAAAACATGTCTGTCTGCTCTGTGGCCTTGGGGCAAGTCATGTAAACTCTCTGAGCCTTGGTTTTCTTTTTTGCAAGAAGTATACAAAGCATGCCTCTATATATAGTGCACCATACCCTTCAAGGCTATTTTCCATTTCCGTTTTCCTGAGATACTTTTTCAGGTGATAAAAACTGAGGCCCAGGTTAATGAAGTGGTAGCATTTTAATTACCCAGCCAGTTGATGGAGAAACCTGAATCCTAGGCCCAGACTTCCTAATAACTTAATTCTCTTGCCAATCATTGTCCCAGAAGTCAGTGCAGTAACTGTCCTTCCTGGGTCCAGGCTTCCAACGCTCTGCCCTGTTTCCAGAATATCTATGTGTCTGGTTTTTGTTTACTAGTGGGATATTCGATCCTAGGAGTAATAACAGCTAGATTTATGCCCAGTGAGTGTTGTGGTGGGCTGGGGTTGGGGTGGGCCCACACTGCGCTCAGCGGCCCTGGCTGGAGCTCCAGGAGGCTTCACCGGCGTGCGGTCCAGGCTCCATGGGGAGCAGAGCGGCGTCTGGGGTGCCCGGTCCCTATAGCTGCTTCACCCCACGTCGGCCACTCTGGACGTCTAGGAACTCGCTCGAGTTCCTCCCCAACACCTCCCTGCAGCCCCGCCCAGGCCGTAGCCGCTGGAGAGGGCAGAGCTGCCCCAGCGGGGACCCTGCGCTGGCGCCCTGCGGGCCTCGGGCCAGCGGGGTCTCCGCCAGAGACGGGAGATCGAGTCCAGGAGCGGAGCCCGGGAGGCCGCGCCGAGGAGGCCGCGGCTCTGAAGCAGAGCCCGGGAGGACGAGCCCCGGAAGCCCGGCCCGGGAGGCGCCCGGTGCGGCAGTCCCTTCCCGAGGCCTCCCCTGAGGCCCTCCCGGCGCGGCGCGGAGCAGAGACGCGCCCCGCCGCCTTTTAGTGGGCCACGCTGACAAGTCGGCTACGGCGGGAATAACGGCCATTTGTTCTGGTTCTCGCGGCCGGTATTGAAGCCAGATGTGTGTGGGGCTGACAGGGACATGGCACATCTGGCCGGGGTTTGGGTTTCCAGCGCGGACTTCACCACATCCACCCCAGCCTGCTCCGAGAAGGACGCGAACATCTGGAAGTCATTGCAGCTGTCACGCTTCAAGGGGATTCTGCACCACAGAGAGAATGCACTACGCCACGGAGCGAAGTCATCCCGCGCCGTCAGCCCAGATTCCAAACACATGCAGGAAGATGGCGACGGCGCCCCCTCCGGGCTGGGCACCCGGCGCCCTGCAGCCCAGGCCCCCTGCAGCCCTGGCCCCCTGCAGCCCAGGCCCCAGCGGGCCCAGAGGGACTCTGCTCTGGCTCACCTAGGAGCCCAGAATCCTTGCTGAGCCTGGAAGGCCGGCCTAGCAGGGCCCCTCCTCTGCCTTTTGATCTCAGCGTGCTGGAAGTTTAAATTTAACATTAACTTTCTTTCCCCCCTTTCCTGTGCACCCCCTCCTCGTGGCATTCCGTGCTGGAGCCCCACTCCCAAACACCACTCGCCATCAAGGCTGAAATAAGTCGTGCTTATCCTGACCCCTGTTCTCTTCATGTCAATCCAAAGCCCTTCAACTAGTCAAGGTTTCCTCAAGTTTATTTTCGTCTCTGAAGCCCTTCCAGACCTCTCAAGCCTGCACTAATCTCTCCCTCTGTGTGTGTTTCCCTAATTAAGTAACAGTGTCAAGGAAATACTGTTTAACATTCCTCCTTCTCCTTCGGCAGCCGGCTTCGCGAGCTGAAGCACAGTAAGCCCTCCATAAACCCTTGCTGAATAAAAGCATGAATTAATGTTTTCTTATCACCTGTTCTTTCCACATAATTTTCTTGTTATTTACTTTACCTGTCATGACAAGACTCAAAGCCTATGTGAAATGTGTCTTTAACTTCTTGGAAAGATCGCTCTAAAAAAATCCAATAAATGAATAATAATCATACCTGAAGCATTCTATCCGTTTGAGATTGCTTTAATTAGGAATTCTGCCTACTACAGTGCATTCGTAATGGGCTTTAAAAAGTAAAGCATAGTACAAAAGGAACAGGGCTACAAGTCAGAGGGTCTGAACCTAAGAACGCCGCTAACTTGCTTGCTCATCTGGGGCTACCCTTCATGCCTCTGGCCTCCCTCTGTGAAAAGGGAAAGAGTGTAGCCAATGACCTCCTCCTGGTGAGGACAGAACTGGAGGGGACACTTTCAGAGAGGGGGCAGATTTCTGTCAGAGCCATGTTTTCCCACCACTTCTGGATCTACGAGTTAGAAGGCAGCAGTCTCCTCCACCCGGGGTCTCATCAACCCAGCACCAGAACACCATGGCTACTAAATTCTGCGGAGGAGAGGCAGAGCAAAGCAAGAGCGAGCAGGGACGGCAGGAGTGCGTACTGTGAGCGCCCAGTCTGACCTTCAGAACCAGGAAAAGCCAATGAAACCAGCATTGGGAAGGCTGGCTCCCCACCCACCCCCACTGAGAGCAGCTCTTGGGTTTTGTCCTTCTTTTGTGTATTGACGGATACAAAACACCCTGCTGAGCCTCGCTCTATGGGATGGGTACATATGTAGGGGATAAGTGGGACCCAGAAATAAAGGAGAAGAAATAGGTGGAAGGAGGGGACTACCAATAGGCAAGAAAGTGTGCCCCCTGGAGTGGCCACCCAGCCAAAGAGGATGTTTACCTTCCATGGGAGGCGGGCCTTGTGTGGGATAGGAGGTCACAGAAGCCAGCAGCCCCAGGGATCTGTTCTGCTCACTGTGTGTGTGTGTGTGTGTGTGTGTGTGTGTGTGCGCGCTGGGGGGGGAAGAGATGCCTTTTCTTTTCTGACCCTCTGTAAACTGAGACACTCAGATGAAATGATCTCTAAGGTCTGTTAGCTCTTACAAAATTCATTTCAAAAGTATCTTTGAATCCAAATCAGCATATTACTTATGACTAACCTCCAAATCCCAGCTCCAATCTATCCTAAACTCACAGGGCTCTAAGACACTCACAGATAGACATCTTGGGCATTAAATTCCTGAAATCCCTTGGCTTCATTCCTTTGAATGGGGTAATAAACTTTCTCCTTTTCAGGACCAGCAGATGGCGTAGTGGCTATGTTGCTAGACTCCCATGTAGTCAACCGTGGTTCGAATCCTGGACCCAGCGACTTAAACTCACACCAGACGCTGTGCGTGCATGCCCAAGATCCCAAGAGGAGAAGGGACTGCGGTGTGACCATCCCCCCAGGGGGTGGTTTCTCGCTTTCGGTCTCTCTGTCTGTCTCTGTCTTTCTGGCAAGTGTACGTACCCTATAGCAAAAACCTCTCTTAAGAAAAAAAAAAATCTCCTTTTCTCCCATCTCCCAGAGAAGCACCAGCTGCAATAGGAAGATTGCAGACTAATGATCTGGAAAATCTCCCTCAAGTGGGAATGATAATTAACCTCCATTAAATCATAACTCCTGGCTTCTGCTTTTGACCTCTTGCTACCACGTCCAGAGTGGGGTAATCCCTCCATCCCTGGGGCTGTTCAGTTAGACTGTGTAAGCTCTAGGGAACGGCTCCCACCTCCACTCTAGCCTCAGCCACCCTTCCTCCTACCTGAACCCACAAGATCATCATTGGATACGCCAGGCCCCTTCAGGAGAGGATGGTCATTTCTAATTTGTCTCAGTTCATGAGCAACTTGACAATTTGACTAACTACTAAAGAGCCAGGACAATATCATCCTCTCATAAAAGGCTAATAAAAAAGACTATTAATGCAGCCCATTAGTTGGCTAAAGATGAGAGGTTATGCAATCATTGTCTCAGCTGGGAGGGCCTAAGCTCTTCGAGAGAACTCACTCTACACCCAGAGACCGTGAGAGGGCAGTTGGCCTCTCTCTGCCCCATTGACGTCTCTCTGCCCCCATTGACAGGCCCTGGGTATGGAAGCGTCTTGCTCCATCCTTTTCTCCCTGAGCTACTCTTGTATCTCGAGTGTTTCTCTTGTTTTCCCTAC
>NW_006203553.1:971563-987723 GCF_000334495.1 Tupaia belangeri chinensis
CCTACAAAATGCCTCTCTCCAAACTCACTGTATGTCCAGGGACACTCCTGCCCACCTTTCTCTTCCGTATCCTCCTGGGCTCAAAGCCCTAGACTCTTCCATTTTCATGGGGACGACGTGTGGGCTCAGAACTGTGGGTGAAGTGTTCAGCTGGCCTTATGCACAGTCCCTATTTGAGGGACTTCAAGGAGGACCTACTTTTAAAAAAAAGCTACCCTCTCCTTAATTCTGCTTAGATCTCTTGGGGACCTTGAAGTTGCCCATTATTCAGTGGAACGCGAATGCGGGAAAGGAGCGTGTGTGCTGAGTCCCCTTACTCTCTGCAAGGGCTTTCTTCCTTCTCTGAAGTCCTAGTGTTCTGGGAGATGTATTTGTTTCTGCTCATGTAGTCACTTGCTCTGTGACTGTGGACCAAAAACTTAGCCCCCCTGGAGGATGTCTAAGAGCAGATCTACCTTGCAGAGGAACATCTGGCTGGGTCTAAGGTCAAGCTCTGACTGGAAGGGCAGAAGGCAAAGTCTCGACATCACCACATCCGGTTCCAGCTCTAACCATGAAGCCACCCTGAGACGCAGCTCTCATCTTGAGTGTCTCTCAGTCCCTGTGTCCGGTGAGAGGACCACTGGGGACAGAGCTCTTCTTTGGGCCCCATTCCACCTGCTTAGCACTGTCCAGAGCAGGGACGTTAATGTGTAACTAACCTACTCTACGCTCCACTTACTTTCAGTACGACTCAGGTACTCTAAACAAGGGTCAGTTCAATGGAATCCACCTGAAGGAATCAGAAGACACTGATGGTTTTAGGCACCAAGGATGTTCTGCTGCCGATATTTTAGCAACACACCTGTCCTTTATTTTTCTAGCAGCAAAAGCATCCTGGGAGGGGGTCATATGACAGACTCCATGCTTCCTCGGTGAATAGTGGTTTAATCAAAATATTTTAAAGAATTAATTGTTTATTTAATTCCATTTGTTATTATTTTTTTAATTTGACCAGAGAGAGAGAGAGAGAAAGGGAAGCGAGAAAGCAAGCCACCAGGTCTGGAAATTGAACCGCAGCTGGCCACATGGGAATTTAGCACCCTAAACCACCACACCACCTGCCGACCCCTGGTTAAAATTTTGTAATTAAAAGATGTAATAAAAAAATATCTTCATTGGCTCCCAGCCACCCTTTAGTTAGGAAGGTAAAACACTGGCAGCAAAGCCCTGAGAAGAGAACAGTGCAGGCTGCAGGAACAGCTGTTGGAGAAGAGAAAACCCCAGCAAACTTCAAACCTCTTGTTCCAACCCTGTTGCCACCACTGGGCCCATCTCAGAGGTGTGTGTAATGCCTGCAAGCCACTAGCTTGGCTCCCAGTATGAAGCATGTACATGACCCCCAGGCCACCAGATATATGCCCGCAGCAGCTGCATCCCAGGGGGGAAAACACCTTGCACTATGTAGGCCAAGCATGTTTTAAAGGAAAAGGTGCTGTTTTCTCTCTTCTCCCATCACACACCTTTGGAAGGAAAACAAAACCCTCTGCCTAGTGATCCTCAAGCTTGAGTGCTACCCAGCTCCAACGCAGGCTGGGAAGACCTCATTGGGTAAGGCTTCCACCACAGGTTGGAGATGAACTCAGCACCTCTCCACCAACAGTCAGCCATTACCCCTCACATTCCCAGACCTTGGGATCCATTCACTCAGGCCCAGGATCCACCCCAGCTGCCCTTGCATGAGAAGTGACTCAGCCTGCTCTGAAATCTCAGGCCTTCCACACACGTGAAGTTCTCTGTCTCCTTTCCCCTTCAGCGCCCACACGCCCTCCTATGCCACATTAGAAAGCATTTTCTCAGCTGCTCCTTTCCCAGATCCAGGCTTTTCCTACCGCGGGGTATTCCACGGTATTTTTGCCCCAGTAGGGCCCTAGTTACCACGGAACCCCTGCTGCCGCCTCCACCATTCCAGCGCATCCGGAACCCTCGCTTGCCTTGCTCCAGGGTGCCCTGACCACGGCTCTTAAGACCAACACGTCAGTGGGAAATGACCTTCTGAGGTCTTTGGTTCAGCCTCCTGCTCCTAGCCAGGTAACTATCCAAATCTGAGCGAGGCGCCCTATCTTCTGATAACCCTGACTCTGTAATCACCGTTAAGCCTTTCTCCTGCCCTGTTTGAGGCCCCAGTTCTCCTCCCACACGTTGTATCCGTGACAAATGACTGATGAGTGTTTTCTTTCTGTCCTTAGCCTTCTCTTCAGCAGAGAAAGTTTCCCCAGAAATAAAACTCTGATTGTTCAACTCCTTCCTTCCCACTTGCCTCCTCTAAGCACCCTCTAAATCAGACCCGAGGCTCCAGAGGGAGTAAGAGCCTTTCTCTCGCAGCTGGTCTGAGTTTTGTCGTCTGGGAGACTGGGCTTAGAACAGCTTGAAGTTAGCACAGAGGCGAATGAAGCTTTAAATCTCCAGCACTTAACAGCTCCTCTGCAGCCGCGGAGGTAACCGCATTTCTTGCTGGCCTCCTCTCATCTCTATATATATCTGTGTAATCTCTGCTCGCTGGAGCCTGACTCCAGCCCGCTGTCTGCCCTGCTCTGGTCGTGCTGAAAGAGGAAAGGTTGGGGAAGAAAAATTAATAGACACAGACCCATAAAAATAACAGGCTCTTGCGCACACCCATGACGAACTAATTAAACAGATGAAACTTGGGGTGGAGAAAGAGACGGGCAGGGGGCTTAGCAGGCTGAGACCGAGGCTCAGTTTCCTTTCCAAAGGGGCTGTGGCTCAGCGGGGAGGGGTTTTCGTGCCTTTTCCGTTCCTTCTGTTCTGGTGGGTTGGATTCCTAGCTGAGGGTTGTTAAATCACTAAGCTCTTTAAAGCGGAGACGGTGCCCTGTATTTCTTCATATCCCCCACAGGATCCTCTGGTGCTGCCGCACCCTAGCGAGAAAAGGAAATTTGATATCGATTGAGGGTTTGTTATGTGCCAGGTACGATGTTAGACACTTCACATCCTGGCCCATTATCCACGCGGTGCGGTTCAGACTTCAGAAATGGGTGCCATCATTGTCCTGTAACCCAGGACACCTATTAGTTAAACGGCCGCTGATTCTGAGGCCAAAACGTAGCTGTCACACCTGACCCTGGCTCTCTCCTTCCTGTTCCCCCTCGGAAGCAGAAGCTTTTGCTATGACAGGGAAGGAAGGAGGGAGGCTGGCGTCTTAGAGATCACTTAAATATCTGGGAAGGTCCAGATAGTCGTGGGCCGGGGAGATGGACAGGTCTCCCGCCCTCTCTCACGGTCTATCCTCTCCTCTGAGCTCAGACGGAAACACCCTAATGAAGGGCAAGCCTCAAGTACTGGGCTGTTGGAAAAGTCATGCCGTGTTTTTCTGTTTTTCTATGCAAAAATGAGCCATGCCTTTCCCGACGATGTGGTATTAGGCCTCATCACACTGCATTGTCCTTACCCTCTAGTTTCTCAGCAATCCGAGAACAGATATTAAGAGAAGGTTCAGGATACAGGTACCTTGCCCAGGGAAGGCACAGCCGGTCGAGCACCCTTGCCCAGCAACTGGCAGCAAGATGGCAGAGCGTGGAAGTGGGTCAGACTGGACCCCCCTCCTGATGCAGCATTTCCTACCTGTGGAAACTGGAGCGTCTTCCTTAACTTCTCTGGGCCAATCTCTCTCTCTCTTTTTTCTTTTTTTAACTAATAGGTTATTTTTTTTTAGTAGTTTTAGGTTTATAGAAAAATCAAACAGAAAGTTCCCTGTGTCCTGTCTCCGATCTCCTCCTGTTTTCCCATGAGCCTTTGCTCATGGCGGTGCACGTTCTATGGGTTTTGAGAAATGTGTGAAGACACGGACCCACATTACAACGCAATGCTGAGTAGTTCCACTGCCCAGAAAAGTCTCCATCCTCCACCTGCCCATTCCTCCCTCCCCCACTCTGATCTTTACTGTCTCTGCAGTTTTGCATTTCCAGAATGTCATACAGTTGAACTCATAAAATTCTGTATGTGACTTTTTCAGATTACTGCTTTTAAAATAATTAATTAATTAATTTTTGTTTTTGCTATAGGGCACATGTGCCTGCCAGAGAGAGAGGGAGAGAAAGAGAGAGAGCAAGAAATCACCCTCCAGGAGGGATGGCCACACCACAATCCCTTTTCCTCCAGTCTCCCTGGGATTTGGGGCATGTATGCACATGCACCAGGCATGATTTTCATGCCACTGGGTCCAGGACTCGAACCAGCTAGCTGGCCATGTGGGATCCAGAGCCCTATCCTCCATGGCATCTACTAGACCCAGATTGACTGCTTTTATTCAGTGATGTGCATTTAAGATTCTTCATGTCTTTTTGTGGCTTCATAGCTCATATCTCTTTATCGCTGACTCTCGTTTTTATTGACGCATCACCTATGTACATTAAAGCCCAGCAGATGTTTACAAAGTGAGCACCCAAATGCAGATATGGAAATGAGCAGCAGCCCAGAACACCAGTGCCCCTGTAATCGCCGCTGTGACTTTTGTCCACATGAACTAACTCAGCAGAGTTCAAGTTTACGTCCGCAGACTCCGACAGCACGCACTCTTCAGCGTCTGGTTTCTTTCCTGCAGCGTTTAGGCTGGCCTGAGAGTAGTCCTCTGCCCATTGTTACGGCATCATATAAATACGCCGCAATTCAGTTTTCCATTCCACTGTCGTCTCAGGTTCGGGGCTACTAACAAAGAACTGCTATGAACGTACTTACATATGTCTTTTGGCAAAGTACTCACATTTCATTTGGGTATAAACCCAAGAGGGAGGTTCTGGGCCACAGGTATCTGTATTTTTAGCTCTAATAAATAGCACCAGTTTACTTATCAAAGTGGTTGTACCTAATTTATATTCCCAAACCACCATGTAGCTAAAATTTAAAATACTGACAACACTAAGTGTTGGCAAGAATGAGAAACTACGGGGATAGAAATGAGGAAGTTGAATACTATTTCAGGCCGGGCTCTTTCTCTTTTTTTTGGAGAGGTTTTTGCTATAGGGCGCGTGTGCTCGCCAGACAGACAGAGAGAGTCAGAGAGACAGAAAGCGAGAAATCACTCCCCAGGGGGGATGGCCACGCCGTAATCCCTTCTCCTTCATTCTCCTCTTGGGATGTTGGGCATGCACGCACACGCACCCGGCGTGAGTTTAAGCCACCGGGTCCAGGACTCAAACCGCAGTCGACTACGTGGGAGTCCAGAGACATAGCCATTACGCTAACTGCTGGTCCCTTCAGGCCAGGCTCTTTGAGAATAACATGGACAGAGACTTGCATAGAGGACTGTACTGGGGAAGGCTCTCTGATGGACACCTGCAGGACAGTGAAGGCAGCAGGACGGAACTCCCAGTGCAACAGGCTCCCGCTGATCCCAGCAGAGCTCAAGAGCTAGCCTGACCTTCAGCACTGTCCTGCCTTGAGGTCAGAGGGCCAGGCCTTCATACCCGATATTGACCGATCACTGGATGTGGGCGGTCCCTGGGGAGGAGTATGGCTGTGATAACACACTCTCTTTGGCTACAGAAGCAATTCCCGGAGAGAAACACAGCTGAGAGCGACACTCCTAGAAGCTCGGGGACTGGGTGCTTGCGTCCTGAGAGGGGATATAGGCCGCGTGCTGTAGCCGCACACAGCCACCATGTCGTATGCTCTGTAGCTAGAGAGCTGCTCTCGTGGAGAGCCTATGGCATTATTAGCTGAGTTCTTTGTCTTCTTCTTACTGGTTTATAGAAGTTCTTTGTTTTGAAGATGAGTCCTTTGATATGAGCAAGACAAAACCATATATTACCTTTTCACTCTTTTTTTAGAAGTTTATTTTCTCCATGAGAAAGACAGAGAGAGAGAGGGATGAGACAGGCATCCTAACAGGGTCTCCATGCCACAATCCACCCCCAGCCTCAGCTGGTCTGGATCACGGGTGTAGACACAAGCCCAATATGCCCGCGGAAGTCCAGGGATACAAACCCACAACCCTCCCATGTGGGTGCAGTTTCTTACTACGTGCCGCCCCCGGCCCACTTTGTCACTCTTTCATGGTGTCTCTCAATGAATGGAATTTCTTCGTTTTAACAAAGATGTTTCTTTTTCTTTGTCAACAGTGTTTTTCACGATCTGTTTGTAAAATCTTTACGTACCCTAAGATTATGAAAATATGCACATATATTATCTTCTAGAAGCTTGTTTTCCATTACATTAATGTCTGTAATCCACCTAGAATTGATTTTTGTGTGTAGCATATGGTAGGAATCCAATTTATTTTTTTCCATTTGGACATCTAATTAATCTATCACCATTTACTGAAAAACTCCTCTTTATTCCATTACATGTCGATGGTACCTCTGTTGTAAGCCGGGCGACTGGGTATTAGTGAGTCATTTTCTCACCCCTCGTGTGCTCTGTTGGCCTGTGTGAATGTCTTTATACCAATTCCACAGTTTCAATTACCGTAACTCTGTCTATCTCCTGCAACTCTCTTCCTCTCCTCGAGATTCTCTTCGCTGTCTGTCACCCTTTCTATTTCCACATAGATTTCACAATCGGCTTGTCAATTTCTTTTCTTTTTTAATTTTTTCTTTTTGGAGAGGTTTTTGCTATAGGGTGCGTGTGCTTGCCAGACAGACAGAGAGAGACAGAGAGACAGAAAGCGAGAAATCACCCCCCAGGGGGGATGGCCATGCCACAATCCCTTCTCCTCCATTCTCCTCTCGGGATCTTGGGCACACACGCACACGCGCCCGGCATGAGTTTAAGCCACCAGGTACGGGACTTGAACCACGGTCGACTACGTGGGAGTACAGCGACATAGCCATTACGCTAACTGCTGGTCCCCAGCTTGTCAATTTCTACAACAAACCAAAAACCCGCTTGTATTTCTGTTGGGACTGTATTAAATCTATTGATCAATTTTGGGAGAGTTGACTGTTTATAGTACGGAGTCTTCCACTCTCTGAGTATGGTATATTTTTACCTCTTCTTTAATTTCCATCAGCAGTGTTTTGTAATTTTCAATTATGAGATCTTATCTATCTTTTGTTAGATTTATTGCTAAATATGACATTTTTATGCTGTTAAAAAAATGGTATGATTTTTAAATTAAATGTATTAACTGTTTTTGCTAGAATATAGAAACACATTTGATTTTTAGCTTTTTTTTTATATTTAGGGACCTTGCTAAACTCACTAATTTTTTTTTTTTTTAAGTTTCTTTGTTTCCTTCATGAGAGTAACTGAGAGCGGCCCCTGACAGGTCTTGCCAGCTGTGATCCTGCCCTTAGCCTTCCAGCCCATGTGGATCACGGGCACGTGTGCACATGGCCTGTGTCAACCTGGGACTGACCCTCCACCTCCTGTGTGGCTAGGTCCTCCCCATATCACACAGCCACCCCTACCACAGGCCCCGGTGCTGCTGGGTTAAAACTCACTTATTACCTCTGAGCTGAGCTGACGATTCTTTCAGACTTCCCATGTATACGGTTATATCATCAATCTATAAGAGATGACAGTTTAATTTCTTCCTTTCCAATTCTTTTATTTATTTCTCCTTATTATCTTTAGAGGTGACGAAACAGGGGCCAGCAGGTAGCGCGGTGGTTAAGGCAGTACATTTCAACATGGCTGCCCACGGTTTGAGTCCTGGCTCTGGTAGCTTGAAAATCATGCCAGGTGTATGTGTGCGCATGCTCAAAATCCCAAAAAGAGAACGGAGGAGAAAGGATTGCGCGTAACCATCCCCCTGGGGGGAGTGATTTCTCACTTTCCTTCTGTCTCTCTCTGTTCTCTCTCAGACGAATACACACACCCTATGACAAAAACCTTTTTAAAAAAAGTTGATGAGGGAACCGGCAGCGTAATGGCTATGTCGCTGGACTCCCACATAGTCGACCGCGGTTTGTGTCCCGGACCCGGTGGCTTAAAAAAAAAAACTCACGCCGGGCGCGTGTGCGTGCGTGCCCAAGATCCCGAGAGGAGAATGGAGGAGAAGGGATTGCGGCGTGACCATCCCCCCTGGGGGGTGTTTTCTCGCTTTCTGTCTCTATGTCTCTCTCTGTCTGTCTGGCGAGCGCACGCGCCCTACAGTGAAAATCTCTCCAAAAAAAAAAAAAGTTGATGAAACAGGTATTTGTGAAGCACTTAATACTGATAAATAGTTCCAGGTTTATTCAATCCATAAATGAATGAATGTATGAACCGTCCACTCCTAGGCAATGAACACACTATTTATCAGTGTATCATTTACTTCTTCTTACGTGTTCTTGTGCTTGGGTAAGGGCGGCCTGGAATGAAATAAAAATAACAGAACATGGACAAGAGATCAGAAACAGACATAGAAGGCCATTCCAGCCCGTCATCTAAGCAAACACTGACTGCGGGCCTACTCAGTGCCAGAATCCATTTTTAGACTCTCTCTCTCTCCCTCGTGGTACTTACATGTAATCAAGTGGAAAAAAAAATCATTTTATTTTCTGATTTGCCTTTGAAGGCAATGAGAGGCCCCACCTCTCTCTCACACACACACACTTTCAGCGTGATCTGAGCATCTTGGGAGTTGGAGGGGCATGAGCCTGTGGCGTCCAAGGGCATTTGGCCTTGAGAGTGGCCTGGCTTTATGTACCTTTTTGACTCCATCCCTCCTTGGAATGTACTGGAATTTCAGTGAGGGCTGACCCCACCTCTACATGGGAGCTCTCTTCTTTTCTGCTTCCAAAACTCCCTTTGGTTCCAGGATAGGCCAGAGTGGTGCCAGAAATGCAGCCCAGTCTGACAAAGCACCCACGGGATAGAGCCCAAGGCCCTGAGGACAGGCCTGGTGGCTACAGGACTAGCAGGTCCAGAGCAGACCTGGGGTGCCCTGCTCAGTGCTCTGACCCAGGAACTCTGGAGGTCCCAGAGATGGAGGGCAGGCCCTGGACAGTGGCAGTGTTCTCCCCACAGTGAGACTCCCTCCTATCCTGACAGCCTGGGCTCGCCCCATCATGGAGTGGCCAGGACAAGCCACTCTCCTGGATGGACCATCAGCCCATAGGTTGTCTCCAGCTCGCTCACAAGGACCTAGAGGGGTGGGAAATAGTCCTGGGGACAGCCTGAGTTGCCCCTAGGACCCTACGAATTTAGAACTCTGCTCATCAAATCGAACCACCCCAACACAGAGATGAAGAAACTAAGACTTGGGAACCAGCAGTTAGCATAATGGCTGTGTCGCTGGACTCCCACATAGTCGACCGCAGTTCGCGTCCCGGACCCGGTGGCTTAAAACTCACACTGGGCGCATGTGCGTGCATGCCCAAGATCCCGGGAGGAGAATAGAGGAGAAGGGATTGCGGCGTGACCATCCCCTCTGGGGGGTGATTTCTCGCTATCTGTTTCTATGTCTCTCTCTGTCTGTCTGGCGAGCGCAAGCACGCTATAGCGAAAAAATCTCTCCAAAAAAAAAAAAAAGAAACTAAGACTCAGAAAGAAACCAGCCTTCCTAAGGCCACACTTTTGTTAAATAGCAAGCTGCTGAGAAACCTTCTGACTCTAAAAGGCGAGCTCACTGGAAGGCGGGGTGACAGGAAGGTAAGCCTGCCTGCTGCCACCGAGGCTCCAGCTCTGCCTGAGGGGCAGAATCCCAGCTCCAGCCAGGCCTCTGCCCTCTCTACTCCCCTCTGTCTCTTCTGCTTTTCCACTGGGTACTTGGAAGTGGGAGGTGTGAAAACTGGAAGTACTTCAGGCCAAGGAGCCCATTGTCCTGATGAAGGGCCGCCTGCCTCGTCTCCCGGGCGGACCTGGTGCTGGCTGTCCAGCCAGGCCGGTCTACAGGCAGCCCTTCCCAACTGGCAGCAGAACGCGGGCACCCCCGCCCGGGCCGCGAGGCCGTCTGTCTGCACTGAAGCATCCGGCTTGAGCTAATGAGCTGTTGGCATGGCTGGGCAATTATTTTCGCTCTTTAAAACCTGCCAAACCCGCGTTTATAGCCATGGAGTTCCCTTACTGACTCAGGCCTGAAATCAAACCCTCTGCCCGAGGGCACTTCCTGCCCCTGTGTCTCCTGCAGCTATGGGCCCGAGGTCGGCAGGAGCTGGACTCAGAGTCCCCCACAGTCCCCGGGAGCAGGGCCCTCGGTGGGGCTCTGTATTGCAGGAAGCCCTGGAGCAGCCCCAGGCCCCTGGACTGGGACAAAGGCCAAGGCCTCTCACTGGCCCTAGAGCGCACGGCGCTGCCCACTGCACGCGGAGGCTCCCAGGCTGGAGTGTCCGGCCGAGCTGCGGTTCCTGGTGACTCTGGCTCCCCCTGGACGCCACTCCAAGCTGCTCCCCCACTCCTCACAACTCGATGCCCTGGCGGCTTTGTCCCCAACAAGTGCTGCTCCCAAGAGAGGAGCTGAGGGCCAGCCAGTGGCACCACGGTAATGGGCCGTCTGCCACATGGTGCCCACGTGGGAGGCCCGGACCCGTGGGCCCACATGTGCCGGGGTCCAGGCCGGCTGAGGCGCAGGGTGGGCCGCTGTGTGCAGACCCTGCTGGGATCGCTGTCTCTCTATCTCTCTGTGTGGCTCTCTCCTAGGAAATACTAGTCAATGAAATTTTTACGGAGAGAGGGAGGCCCTGAGAAACCCATGTACTTAGAGTTCTTTTAGCGAAAGAAACCTCCGGTTGGAGCGGGCCAGCAGGGAGGAGCCGTGATTCCACAGGGCACTCTGCACCGACTGGCTTCGCACGAGTGTTCAAGGTTTCCTTCTTCCATGACCGAGAGAGAGAGACAAGCACAGAGACGAGGAGACAGAGATACAGACACCCCCAACAGGCGGTTGACACCGTGATCCACGCCAGATCACTGCCCAGTGTTCTCGAAGGTCTGAGGACCTGACCCAGAACCTTCCGTCAGTCAGTCCTGCAGAGCGACGTGGTTTACGGCTATGCCACCGTCCGGCCCCACTTCCCACGACTTTCAGAGGTCACTAAACATGACGGCTGTGAAGGCTGCACTGAGCACACGGGTGAGCGGTGTGAGGACAGGACCGTGCGAGGACAGGACCGTGCGAGCCCTGAGCACACTGTGCAGGGCTGCCCGGCCAGCAGGTGCTCCCCATAGGCCACAGCCCCAGCTCGGGCCCTGCTGGGTCCCCCGAAACCTGGCCTGGGCACTGTGCAGTGGCTCTGTGGACTGAAGAAGGCCCCTTCCTGCTTCCCGGACAAAGTTCTCCTCTCCCTCTCTTTAGTCCCGGGCGGTGGCCCCGCTCAGGCACCCACGGGCTACGACCTGACCACGTCATGCCCCGAGTGTGTGATCCATTGGCCCGATCTGTCCTGTCTGTCCTCTTCTCCCCCCCGACCCCATCTCCTTCCAGCTCACTTCCATGAGTCTGTTTTCCTAGTCTCCCTTCACCCTCCTCCTTCCTTCTCTTCCTCACCTCCTCCCCTCCCTCCTCCTCCCCTCTTCTTCCATCCCTCTGCCTCTTAATTCTCTCCCCTCTTCTCTCTCCTCCTGCTTTTCCTCTTCCTGCACAGAGGGCATTTCTCTGCCAACCATTCCTCATCATGGACAGTGCCTAGGGCTGGAGCCAGGGGCTCCCACAGAAGTACCCCTACTTCTCCTCACTGTCTGGGGCAGCCCATGCTTGGCTCCCAGCGGGGGCCTGGGCCCATGGTTCCCATAGCAGCCAGCCTACAATGTCCCCCTTTAAAGAAAGGCTTCAGACGACAGCAAAGGTGGCCCACGCATGTGGCCGTCCGCCCTGGGGCCAGCTTGCTTTCTCCAGGCCTGTCTGTGTATCACGCCTCGCTGGGAACCAGGCCTGGGTGGCTGGAGAGGCAGCTGAGCGCCGAGGCATATCTAGCCTCCGTGAAGAGCGCCAGCCGTGGTCACCCAGGCCTCGCTGTGAGTCACTTTCTGTCTCTGTGACTCAGACAGTCTATTCCAAGCTTCTGTTTGCCCCTTTGAAAAATTAACTTCAATGTCATTACATGACACAGTGCACTTAGCATAGTGCTGGCTCGTGGCGAGCTCTCGATACCAGCGACAATGATGACAGAGGAGGAAGCGGAAGCGGCAGGCGTGGCTCTCTCCCCTGGGCAGTTTTCAATGCAGAAAGGGAAGCTAGACAACAGCTCAAGGTAGGCGAGACAAGCAGCCGCCCTGCCCGGATGAAGAGCTCTGGGACAAGAGAGGGAAACTCGCGCCACGATCCTACCCCAGCCTCTCCCTGCTGGATTCTCACGATTGCTGACAGGCCCCACGCTTGCCCCCTTGTCGTTAGTTGAGGCAACAGCCAAAATAATCTTATTACTGATTGGTTAAGTCAGGGTCTGTGTGGTGGCACAGTAGTAGAACACTATGCTCCGACAGGCTGAGCCCCACGGGAAGGTTCTGGGTTCATATCCAGAGACCTCCCTGAGCACACGGGACATGAGAGTGCCCGTGACCCTGGGCTGGCTGAGAGTCAAGGAGGATCACAGCTGGGAGGGGCTGCTGAGGTGCCTGTATGTATGTGCATCTGTCTGTCTGTTTCTTGCTCAGGGAAATTATTTTAAAAGCAAACATTTTTTAGAAAAAGAGCTGTCAGATTACATCCCACCTCTGTCAGGGCTGTGCCAAAGCCTTAAACGACCAGTGCAGCCTGAATGATCTGGCTCCCATTAGCTCTGTGACCTCATCTCTCGCTAGTCCCCCCGTGGATCACTTATCTGCGACTGCATAACCAATTACCCGAACTTGGGGGCTGAGGACAAGCATGCTTCATCTCACAGTTTCCAGCAGGCGGACGGGTGTGGTCTAGCTGGGCCGCTGGCCTGGCGTCTGCAGGCTGTGGTCACGGTGTCAGCTGGGGCCGTGCTCAGCCAAGGTGAGCCTCCTTCAAGCTCACCCACCTGGTTGCAGGTGGGGTTCAGTGGCTCAGGGGCTGCTGGCAACGGGCCTCCCTGGGGCGCTCCCTATGGGCCTCTCCACGAAAGAGCTCGCCCAAGTCAGGCGACTTCCGCCAGAGCCAGCAAGTGAGCAGACACGAGAGGACAAGCCAGATAGAAAGACACAGCGTCTTTTGGTTGTCTCTGCTCAGAAAGGACACCCCACCCATTTTTACCGTATTCTGTTGGTTGAAAGCAGCTCTCATTTGAGGTCAAAAGCATACCCTGAGACGGGTCCCTGGGAGCCATCCTGGAAGCGGCTTCTGCGTCTGGCCTGGCCCTCACTTCCTTAGCCCACTGGGCACGCTCCTCCCCGAGGCCTTGGCCTCAGCGAGGCCCCACCTGGAAGGCTCTTCCCGAGAGGCTGCTTGCCTCCATCCAGTCTGGGCTCCAATGTCTCTTCCTCACGGAGGCGTTCTTCACCCTCTGTAAAACAACAGCACCCTCTCTTTTGTCCTGCCTTATTTCCCTCCGTCGCGTTTACCGCCCCCCGATACCACGACTCTCTTTCTCCCTCGTGTCTCCCCTTATCGTACAAGCGCACGGGGGCAGGGAATTGTGTCCCCTCGGGTCACGGCTGAGACCCCTGTACCGACACAGCAAGCAGTCTGTGGCAGGTGCCTGATGACTGGTGACTGCTGCTGGCCAGGGCTTTTTCACCTTTCAGTAGGCGACTCTGCAAAAATTATAGTAAGGGGGGCTGGCAGGTGGTGGGTGTGATGGTTAAGGCACTGGACTTCCACATGGCTAACCACGGTTCAAGTCCCAGACCTGGTGACTTGATTTCTCAGTTTCTCTCTCTCTCTCTTTAATTTGACCCTCTGATCAAATTAAAATATAGTAACATTAATAAATAGTTAAATAAAATAATTATTAAAAATTACATATATACGTGTGTATAGATATAGTAAGAAACCACAGCGTACAGACAGAAGGGCAAAGTGACTCTAGGCCCAGAGACAGGGACCCCGAGTCCCACTCTATCTGCCCTACTTCATCCTGACACCTCCTTGTCGAACCCTCCGCTCTCTCAGGGCACTGGGGTGAAGGGCGGGGTGGAAGTCCTCCTCATAGACAGGAGGGCAAATGCTCTCTGCTCCTGCCCCTGAGCACTGGGTCCTGCTGGAAGGCAGCGTGGCCTTGGGCAACAGAAAAGAAGCTGCAGCTCCCCGCTGGCCCTTCACAGCGACCAATGAGCGCACGTGTGGGCCCAGCTCCCACCCAAAACTCAGCCCATTGCTGGCCTCTGCAAAGTGAGAACGCGCTCACAGTCTCCCAGACAGCGCTGCTGAGAAAGACATCAGACGCACTTAGTGGAATCCTCTGCCCTGTGGCTTTGGATCATTAATTCAATCGACAACACCGGGTCCCTGCTCTGGGCGTGTGGGCGCTGTAGAAAGATGCACCCTCCCCTTGTCCCCCAGAAGCACGTGGAGGAGACCGCAGACACTGAGAGGCCTCTCCAGCCTCCTGCTCCAGCGCCTCCAGTGCACAGAAGCTGCCCCCTCCCAAGGCTGCGCAACACACTCCCCAGGACGCCAGAGCAGCGACTTTCCATCAAGCCCCGAAACCATTTTCTGACAAGTCTACCCTTAGTCCTAATCTCCCCCTCTGGCTCCACACGGAATAACTCCACCCCTCTTCCCAATGCTGGCCTCTGAAGGACTTGAAACAGTAATCAGGGCCCGAAGAGTTCTCTGCAGACTTGTGGCCGCTGGTGGGGCCGACCTGCAGCTGCCCCTGGCCATCTGGGACGGGGGAGCCCAGCAGAGCCCGGGTGCCCCATCACATAATTGGCTGTGGCACTGCCAACACCCCGCCCCGGCCGAGGGGCTTCCATGAGTCTTTCCCGAGAGGGTGGAGGGTGCAGACCAGGGTCGGCCCGGGCGCAGTTCTCTGTGGCTCCAAGCTCCCTTCCCAGAGGGCAGCTGGCCTCGGGTACAGGCTTCCCGCTCACTGAGTTGACTTCAGAGCAGCCAGATCCGGGCTCTCTGAGGTGAGCAGGACCCAGCTCAACTGCAGGGGGTGGGGGCGGCAGCAAGGGATGGAGTGGTTTTTGTGTGTTCTTTGTTTCAACAAAACATAGTTGTCCGAGTAATTGCTTGCCTGACGCAATCGGGCCTGCTGGGCCTCCAGGGCGTAAATCTTCCCGAGGAGGGGGCAGCTTTCCGCTCTTTCCTGCAAGGCCAGCCCTGGCCCGGCTCTTTCTCCCAGCCAGCCCAGCAGGTCTTGAAGTCATTAAAGTTTGGGCCACTTGGCCGAGCTGTCACCGCCAGAGCGGCTGCCAGGGCTGTGGGCTGCTTGGCAGGGTCCTGCCGCCTTTTCTGCAGGGGGCTGGGCTAGCCCAGGAGAGAGGAGGGAGGACACAGGGTGGAGAAGAAGGGGGTGGGTGGGAAGAGGGAAGGGGAGACCGCGAGAGCCGTCACTGCTTGCTGGTGAGCTGGGCAGCCTTAGAAAGGGGGGGAAGCATGGGGCACAGTCTCCCCCTCAGAAGGGCCTGACATGGGAGTGACCTGCGGGTCCGTCCACCCTGCACAGCTGTGTGAGGAGCTGTCCCCAGAGACACGGTGGTTCCTGGTTCCAGTTACAGGGAGAGCCAGGCAAGGAAAGGCTCCTTCAGAGCGTCAGAAATGCCTCGTTGGGCTGCCTTCGCCTCACTCCCGCCCACTCCTTTCTCCCCCACGCACTTGTTTTCACTTAGGATGCAAAGAGATAAATAAAAACGCTCGGTGCCCTTCACCCTCCTCCTACTTCCTTCTTTCACGGCCGGTTCCCTGCCCAGCTCCCTCAGATCTGCACAGTACCACTCTCAGTAGCCGGGATAAACGTCCCTCTCTGTCTCCCAGGGCCCAAGGAAGTCGAATCTTGTCATCCTCACGTCCTTGGGGACATCTTGGTGTCTTAGTGAGCAGAGAAGACAGAAGGGGTGTCCCTCAGTTTGTTATGACATCATCATTGTGGGTAGGACAACATCGGGAACCTGCACTCAACATTCACCATGTGACACCCCCAGACTGGCCACTGGGGCCACGTCCTTCCACTGAGGGTTTCCAAAAGCAAAGGCCAATCTGGCCCTGACAGGCCTTCATCCAGGAGCCTGGCCGCGTCCCCACTTCTTCACGGGCCAGCTCTGCGCCCAGGCTGGCCACCTGCAGGCCCCTAGTCCTCTCACAACCACTCCAGCAAAGCATGCCTTTGGGGTGCCTGCAGAGTCGATCCTTCCTACTGTCAGCCTAGGGATATCTGCCTTCCAGTCTTTCC